>NC_052406.1:3554609-3914609 GCF_009389715.1 Phoenix dactylifera
CTTTACAAAATAAACCCATGTGAATCTTGTAAGATTATCAACAAAAATTAACGTGTAATGAAATCCAGAATTAGAGGGAGTACTAGTTGGTCCCATTAAGTCAGTATGAACATGTTTTAATGGAGCCTTGCATCTTGAGAGAGATTCGTCAAATGAAGACGATGTGCCTTTCCATATTGAGAACCTTTATAAATTTCTCTATTACCAAAACTAGTAAAATTTGGAAGCTCTTTTACCAAGTTCTTTGACATCATAACTCTTAACTTATTCATGTTAAGATGCCTAAGTCTAACATGCCATATGAATGCATTATCATTGTTACTCATCTCTCAATACAAGATGTAAAAGGAGACAAAACAAATAAATCATCAACTCGCTTACTAGTTTGGATGACATCAGCCTTCAATACTTTAATATTTTAGAGGAACTTCACATCATGTGGACCAAACAATATATAGTTACCAAAATCTACTGCATTCGCCACCAAAAAGAGGATTTTTTTAATACCTGAGATATGAAACACACTATTAAGTGTAATAGAATATTTTTTTTTGCTGAAACGGATATATCATACATAGTGGGTACGAATATACCCGACGAAATCAAAAGATAACAACGGTGCCTTCCTTCTCGACAGAATGGATAGTATTGTCTATTGTTATAATAGCATCTTTTCCTTCATAGTGACGAAAACTTGAGAACTTTGAGTCATCTCCAGTTAAATGATGGCCACAACTAGAATCCATGATCCAATCATTTTCAAAATTAATTGAAGCCATAGAATCAACAGTGGATGTCTTGGCCATGAAGAACTTTCTCCAACCTTCTTGATTTAGAAATTATCATGCTTTAGAGTTTCAGCTACATTGTTTCCTTTCAACTTGACACGACAATTTTCTCTTATGTGCTAAAGTTTGCCGTGCCGATAATACTTAAAGGTCTTCTTGTTATCTTTATTTGAAGGATTTGAAGCATCACTGTTCACGCTTAAATTATTCTTCTTCTCTTTTTCTAAAAATTCTTCTTTGAAGAGCAAAGTGCTTTATTGAAACACTAGCCATTTGTTTTGCCAAGGATTCATATGAGGACAAAAGATTCTCAAACTAGTCCAAAGATAGTTGTTGAGCCCATCCTTGGATTGATATAATATAAGGAATATATTCCGATTTTAGGCCATGAACAATATGATGCTTCAACCGTGCTTCAGAAATTGGTTCCTCCGAATCCAAAAGATAAATTTCTGAACACATTTTTAATTTTTAGAAAAAATTGAGAAATTGAGGGATCACCTTACGTTGTATTTGCCAACTCTTTCTCTAACATTTGCAGTCGAGCCACATTCTTTTCATTGAACAATTTTCCAAGGGTTTGCCATATTTCACTTGCCGAATTATACTGTATAATATGATCAAACACACTATGTGAAATAAATCGCTTCAAGACAAATTCTGCCATAGCATTTTTCTGCTTCCATCGCCTAAGAACTTCAGGATTTTGTACATTATTTTTCCGAGCTGTTGTATTAATTCCACTCATAACATCCCACAAGTCTTCACTAATAAGATAAGACTCCGTACATGTTCTCCATACTCTATAATTGGACTAGTTTAGCAATTCCACACCAAGTCCACTAATATGACCACTCAAATCCATCTTAGAGCACCACCTGATTTTCTTTACTAAGATCTTGTCACGTACCAACTACCACCCTTGTAGCTCTGATACGATGTAGGAAAATGAAGTGCAACCAAAGTCACACTAGTCCAAAACTGCCAACCACAATGTTGAGAAAAAAACAAGCCACACATAAAGAACTCCAAAGACGAATAAGAGTAACCAATTAATTGAAGCAACTCAATACAACGATGGAGAACAATCGATTTGTGGTTTTGTTCCCTAATAGTATTTTATAGACTTTATGAAGACTTCTAGTACATGCATTCATATTAATTGTATGTAATTAAAACTATATAGAAAAATGAACAGAAATTGTAGGAAGATGTAAAGATGGATAAGTACATGAATATATTAATGATCATTGCATGAATCTAGATTAATATGTATCTAGACTATTCCAAGAAATCAGCTTTACTAATTTCAACACAGAATGCAGGGAAAGAAGAGGGGAGATGGAAGGCGGAGCAGGTGATGAGGATATCTTCGCTACTACTCTATAGAGATCCTAGACAAATAGGTGGCAGTGACCACTAGGGCGGAAGGAGACGATCTGCACCAAGTCTCGACCTCACCGAGGATGATAACATTGGTCACCAGGAATTATCATGTGTGGATCAAGTGGTATAATGACGACCCCCGGGGACAGGGGTTGTACCTTACTTAGGAAAGAAGGATTCCCTTTCTTTCACTTGAATCCACTGTTGAATCATGCAATATGACTTCAAGATCTATACAGATGGATGGATGTGGGAGTTCTGAGTTCTTTGAGATATGTGCGGAATATGATTTAACGGTCGACATTGTGAAGAAAGAACAATCATTTTTTCGCATGAAAGATACAACTTAAACCCATCCTTAGGAACTCCATGCTCACCCTTGCATAGACCCGGCCGGTCATCCCCCCAACTTCATCAACCCCTATTGGGTGGTTCCATTCCCGCCTCCATCCCCGGTGGTTTGGGCTCTTGGGGATGGGCGTCCATGGTGAGGGTGATGGTCCCACCATGAAGAGAAGAAAATTGTCTTCAAGGGTAATTTGGTCTCTCAAAGGTCACTACTAAAGATTTTATTAAGGTTTGTTGATGAAGCATTATTTAAATTGATTTGTAAATAGGGATAAAAGGAAGTATCATATATAACTTTGATGAAAATCTTGGATGTGACATGCAAATAAATTGTTGTCTCCGCATGCTCCGAGGAAGCATTAACTACTGTGCTTAGCTGCAAGCTGGACAACTTTCAATCAATTATAATTAAATATTTGAGACCGCTTTATCAGGTTTCAGGTAGATTGCTGAGTCCGATCGGAGCTTTGTTTGTAGACTGAGGGATAAGAGCCGCATGGATGGTCCTTCATCACGCTCGATATATTTTACAGACCAGTTTCATCGTTTTAGAGAAAGGCTCGGCCATGGTCATCAGTTAGATCCGTGGAGGCCCAAAGAGTAATAGTTGCGTCCACTCTTTGCTCTGAGATATCTGGACGAAGGAGCCTTTTAGGTCAAGCATGTTTTCCGTAAAGCTAATGAGGCTGCGGATTGGGTAGCTGCTTATGTAGCTAGTCATTCCGATAGTACCCTATAGGCTGGCGATGGGGAGTTGCCTCTGGCATTTGAGGTATTTTATTTTTTGATTTTATTGGATGCATTCATACTCGGCAGATCCCGCCTTAGCCAAAAAAAAAAAAAAAAAAGCAAGCGCGCAGTTAGGCGTGGCCCAAAGGAAGAAGGCAGCATACATCTGCTGAATTTTAGAAGCTATGAGTTTAGCTCTGCTTTTTTCTTCTTCTTTTTTTCCTTTTTTTTATTTTTTTATTTTTTTTATTTTTTGAGTTTAGCTCTACTATCAGTATGGGCTTGGAGATTTCTTTGCCCTGAAGATGGTCTCTGGAGGAAACAAGTACGTTGGATGCACCACCGAAAGGAGAAGATAAAACCACTTGTAAATAAGCGATCAAATCAGAGCATGAAGTATTTATTCCAACATGTGTTGCATAGTGTCTGATCTATAAGTAGAACATGAAATCGAACTAATTCAATCTAATTTCTTTATGGTTTGCACATTTATAATTAAACATGGCATGCAGTGTGAATATCGCATAATGCATGTGTTACATGCTATTGAATATGACTAATACATGCATGTAGTGTCAATGACCAATACTAGTATCATATGCTACTGAATATGGCTAACGCATGTACGTATCAATGATCGATACATTGTGGCATTTTGTTTTCAAAAGAAGAAGTTAATTCTTTTATATTCATACAATTGAATACTTTGCCATAATAGGAGATGTGGGTCACAATGTAATGTAGCACAATGGAGTTAATCGTGATGATACACGTGGATGTAAGAGAAGATGCATGGCATGTAGGATCAAACACTTTGTTTGCTTTGATTGGTCATTATGAATTCAACCCTATCAATTGTTTTGGTTGTCAATACAATGGCTTTAAGTTTTGTGCGAAATATGGATATTGTTTGGGTCGAAAATATAAATGGTATGCTTGAGCTGGTGCCAAATAATCTGTAAAGGGTTACATTGCTTAAAATTTAGGTATATATGTGTGTATGTATGCATCTATGTATATAATTTGGAGAGAGTTGGTTACCATGCTTTCATTTTATCCTTTTGTCCCCATTCTCGCCTAAAGAACCTAGGAAACATCATTGGGGAACCCAACAGATCTATAAAATAGTCGTAATGTGAACGTTGGTAGGTCAAGGTCTATCCACATCAAAGGAGAGAGAGTTGAATACAAAATAGAAGCTGAACGTGCCTTATTGTTTCCTTTGGCCCACAAACAAAGTAAGTAGACTTCTCAAGGTTCCCTGCCTCTCAATCCACCACTTGAAGGTATGGAAACAAAACCGAACAAATAGTTGGTGCCCGGAGGATCAGAGTTGGTGGCTCATTTCTTGTGGAAAAGAAAATCACCAATGAAAAGAAGAGGGCCGAGAATCTTAGACCTAGTGCAACTTCTTAATTTTATTTTAGCACCTTAAAAAATCACTTGGTTACTCGAATGGAGTCATGTTGACATAGAAAGGGAAATAGCAAAACAGAGGAATTTTACTTCCTGAACTCATTAGACTCCCGGACTTTTGACTAGCATCACTCCTTATACTTTAGGGCCCAAAAATATTCTGTTTACATGACTCTGTTTGGCAAATGTTAATTAACCACATGCTTCATGTTTAGATTTGTATACCATTTATTGTTGGTAATCTAAGTCACATTGAATTAACAACTTAAATACCGGGATCTTTCTTCACTAGTCTAAATCAATCGAGATTTTCTATCGCTGTCATTTTTTGTAAGCACATTGTCTTGAGTTAGTTGAGTGAGGGATGCTGATGTTAGGATATTGCAGGCAGCAACTCATGCAAAAGAATAAATATTATATATAAAGTAAGGAGCCATTGTCATAAGAGTAGAATGTGGCTTTGTTTCTCCTCTCAGAATTTTGATTGGGATATCTTCTAGTGGTGACTAGCAGTTTAACTTACACCTTGTGATTTGCTATTGGCTCGAGGCAACCTAAACAACAGGGTAGGTTTACTTGACCATGATTAAGAAAATGCAGCATATGATTTGGCTAAGCAATACTGGTGAAAGGTCAATTTACTCTGGAGCTTCAAATAAAATTTTATCAGCTAGTGCCCTTTGATATGGATCAAACAGATAACCATAACTTTTGTGGACTTGAAGATAAGAAAATCAAACAGTGATTCTATAGAGGTTTAAGAGGAGTTACTAGAAAAGTACTTTTTTTTCTACTTTGTTCTGAAGCAATACAATTCCACCAGGATAAGAAATTAATACTTTCATTTAAAGGCATGTTAATATTTACTAGAAGCAAGAGGGGTGGGCTGAGAACGCTCTCCCTCTCTCCGAAAAGAGTAAGAAAAAAGTGACAAATCTTTGGGAGTTGTACTATTAAATTTGAGGTTTTCTAAATTGTTGCGATGCTCTTTGACTCTTGTGATTAGCTCATTAATAGCAACCATATTATTCGTCGCAATTTTCTTTTGCTTCTGTTTTGATTAAGTTCTAGCCATGTAGCATGTCCTCCTATTTCCCCAAGTATTCCTAATGGTTGAGTTGCACCAATTACATTGACTTTGAAAAAAGGAAGGTGGTATACTATAATATGGGTATTAGATCGGTACCGAGAGCTAATGAGGAGGTGACTAATGTTCGCTATTTTTTGGCTGTTGATAACCACATCTTCTTGAAGATATGACAGAGATGCTTTTTGGCTTGAAAAAGCATAGGTTAAGTGATTAAGTTTCAAGTTTTGGATTATATGGACCAAAAAAAGTGGCAATAATGAAAGGTAAAAAGCGATGGGAGAATGTAAAAATAGAGAGAAAAATGAGAGGTGGGAGGCTTAACGAACTGGTTAAAGCCTTTTCTCGTAAACCAGGTTAGCTGGGTCACTGCATTAAATGGTTAAGTTTACTAGCTAAAAAGTTGGGTCACTGCATTAAATGGAGTGGGCCGGCCCGAATACCACATGGAGTAAAAAAAAAAAAAAAGAACCCTGCTTTGCTGACCATCTCAAAACTATTGCTGGTACTTATGAATATAGTTTTAGCACATCATGTAATTCTATAATTTTGCTAGCTATATTGGCCTAATCCATAAATTCAATAGAATTTTTAGCCCAATCATCCAAATAGGCTCTTAGAGTCTGTTTAAAAAATCCAGCAGGATTGGGCTGAATTTTTCGTTAGAGCATGCATTACATAGCTTATTTAAATAAAGCCCATATCAATTCAATCCCTCTCCATCCTAAATCTTATGGAAAAGACCTTCTTATCCTGCAGCCCAACAGACCCGTAGATATAATTTAGGCCTAGACTAGGATGGGCTAGAAAAAAAGGACATGGCAGCCAACAGGCCTGATTCCTATAGAAAATCTAGCCCAATCCTGCCGGAATTCGGATACCGACCCTCTTGAATTTCTTTGCATGATTAGGTTGAAAATCCTGCAGAATTTGTAACGATTTTTTTTATCTTACGGCAGCCCATATATTAGGATTTAGGCAGATCATTAGAAAATACAAGTTAAATGGGCCAATAAGCTCCATTTCTACAAGATTTTCAACTTAATCGCGTAGAGAAATTCAGACAGGCCAAAATTACAGTAGGATTGGGCTCAATTTTCTATGAAAATTGGGTCATTTAGCTTGCTTAACTCTTTTTGTTAAAGATCCATCATCGTCTTGGCTTAAATCTCATCCATGAGCTATAGAACTGCAGAATAAAAAAAAAAACGCTATGAAGAATTTTTTTTTTTCTTTGACAGGATTTAAGCTAGAGATTGATTAAGTTGATATAGGCCTTATTTAAATAAACTGTGTAATCCAATGAGAAATTCAACCCAACCCTGCTCAATTTTCTAAGAAAGGGATAGCAATTTCGGTAAATAGAAAGGAGCGCGCTTCCCCTGCAATTTTGGCTACAGGAAGTTTGTTTTTTTTTTTTTTTGGCCGTAGGAAGTTTTATTATAAGAAATTTCTTTAATGATGATAAATGGCCTGGCCATGTGACTCGAGACCTCATTCAATAGAACGGGAGGGTGTGTTTTAAATAAATAAAAAATATTAACTAAATTTTCTTCAGACTAGTCAAAATTTGCCACCTATTCAAAGATTTTTTTGGAAAAGTGAAAGAGACGACCTAGGATTTAAATATAAAATCTCTTGTTGCCGAGGTGAGAGAAATATTAAGTATCCAAAGTATACCAGTTTGAGTACTTTAGTGCAGACTAGCTCTTTTCCTTCTCCTATCCGATTCAACCCTCTGAGCTCTCCTTCCTAAGAGGAGAAAGAGCTTCTCCTTGTTTTTCGGCATCAACTGTCTCAGGTATAAAGACAATCTCCTATACAAAATTTAACCTTTTTAATCTTTGCCAATGGAGGAGTATTTACACATTGTTAAGAGGAAATTCTTTCGTTATGGTCAAAAAAAGAAATTAAAAGCAATCTTGGCTTGTTACATTACTCATCATATTTGGTTGGCAAGAAATGAACATATTTTTCAAGATGCAAAATAGAGTGCTAGATTAGTTCTTTTAAAAGCTTTTGCTCATACCGAGAAATTTCTTCAAATTGTTGTTGAGGGATTTTTGATAGTAGGAGCAATCTGTGGCTCTCTTTTGGTAGCTTCTATGTCTTCCCAAATAATATATTTTCACTTGGGAGCCACCATCCCTTGCTTCCTCAAGATCAATTTTGATGGCAGTACACTGGTGAGAAATGATTTGGGTGGAGCAGGGTTTATTATTCAAAGTGACGTGTTTTGCTAATGGTGTTACGATTTTTGATACTATAGTCCTGATGGCAAAGTTGCGGGCAATATGAGAGAGACTAAGTTATATTGTATATATAATATGAGCTTCATACATTTATCTAGAAGGTGATTCTCTAGCAGCTATCAGATGGCCTTCGAATTTGCCTAACTTTGAGGATAGGCTACACCCTCTTCTATAAGATTGTTAGAGATTATGATCACTACTATTTTTTAAGGTCTTGCACGCTTATAGAGAAGCGGATAGTATTGCCGATTGGATGACATTGTATATTGCGAATCATTCGGGATATACTCTTTAGGCATTCTTAGCCAAATTTTCTATTCAGATTTGTAATATTTTATTTTCTAATTTTCATAAATCTATTATTTAAAGTAATTTAATAATTAGAATGCAAAAAAAAAAAAAATGGTACCCCAATGATACCAATTTTCTATATAACATAAAAGGTCCACAGCCTACAAAAAGCTCGTCATATTGCATGAGCACATGAATTAGTATGATTTGCAGGAGTTGGTTATAGTTGGCTGTATCGTGAATTGCTGCTACTGTGCTATGCGGATCCAGAGTACTTTTCAGTGACTAATTGGCGCCACTAGAAAATATAAGTTTTTAGAAAAATTTCAACCAGTGGATCAAAAGTATCGCCAAATATGCAATGTAACAAGCGTCAAAGGCATCATCGTCGATTAGAAACAAAAGAAAAAAGATATTTCTACAAATAGCAAAAAAGAGAGAGGAAAGAATGGACTCATGCAAATCACAAAATCATATTTTTGCATAATACACTCTCTCCTAAGTTTTCTTTTTTTTTTTTTCCAGAAAAGGTTATCAAAACTAGACTTGTGGAAACTGCATTGAGAATAATATGGTTTTTCTTTCAATAATAGCTACCAGTATTCATCTGTGCTTCATTCCTTGTTCAACTCCTTAATTTTACATAAGTGTGAGGACCAACATAGGGTGTATTTAGTCCGCATATTGGTTAATTTTACATAAGTGTGAGGACCAACATAGGGTGTATTTAGTCCGCATATTGGTTATGCATTGAGTAGATATTGGATACATATATAACTATATAGGGCTAAAGAACCCAAATATTATTTCTAGCTAGATTTTTTAAATAAAATCCTAGATTGTCCATAGTCCATATGGATTTGGGTACACTGTAACACGGGCCCTTTTGATGTTAACCACAGGCTGACTAGCTATGCAGGTACATATTGGGATAAGGAAACCAAATAATATTTTCTGGTTAGTTTTTTTGGGGTGAAATCCTAGATTGTTACATTAAGTATTTGAAAAGATAGTAGATAGTTGGCATGAGAGTCTCATCTGCTACTTTAGTGCTTGTTGATTATCATATTAATATAGAGTTGCTAAAAATTACTAATAAGAAAAAAAAGGAAGTAGTGAGACTGCATTACTTTCGAAATGCGTGGACGTCGATTAAATCAGGAAACCGTATGCCCCACGCCCGGATGGCTCTGTGTGGATATGCTTTCTTTCCATCAGACTGAGATGGTGTTGGGGTGACGTACTCACACGTGGATGGCCGAGTAGGATTTTTCACGGGTTGGGGAGGGCATGCAAAAACTTGCGATCCGCATCGAACATTCCTTGGTGGAAGGAGGGCCCAGTGGGGGTTGCTACGCGGGTGGGGTTCTGCCCCTCCCCCTCCTATTTATCACCCAAAAAAAAGCTTTTTTTATATAATTAATTATTTTTAATAATCGTTATATTATTTGCGGTGCCTGTTTTTAAGACTCACGCAGCCACGCGGCCCACGCTGGATGCACATAAAAAGTATGCGTACGAGACCCATCTACAGATCCGCGCTCCACTCTTATGATCTCTTCTCTTGGACCTGATCCTCGAATGGTCCAATAACCGTCAGATCTAGCATTACTTATTTATCAGGGGTTCCGACAATGTTTGTCATTATGGCGACATCGAAGCAACATCTTAGGCACCATTCTTAACTGGATAAGCCTTGCTGACCCATCCGCCCGTCACCTCTCCCAGAATTTCCACGACGATACCCACATGATTCACTCCACGTGTCCCATTCAAACATCCGATCTGCCCTCGCTGAAAAAGATATCCACTCGCGTTGCACCGACAGCGGAGCACCCCAATCCCCTTCTCCCCATTTCTTTCTCGCCTCATCCTCGCTCCGCCTTGTGCCGGTATACCGGTATACCCTCTTGCCCCGCCGTCTTCCCGCCGTACATTATTATGTCACTTCGGAAACGGAAGCGTGTTGGGAGCAGCGGACGCCTCTCCTCCTCCGACGGAACCCTAACGGAAGAGTCCTCCCCCTCCCAGCCGTCGCCCCCCCTCCACCCCGCCTCCAGCCTTGGCGGCTTCAACGACCCGGCCACCGCCGACGTCCTCCTCCTCCTCCAGCCGGACGACCCCGATTCCTTCCAGTCGCTCGAGCTCCACCTCCACTCCGCCGCGCTCCGCCGCTCCCGCTACTTCTCCGCCCTCCTCTCCGACCGATGGCACCACCCCGACCCCGGCGGAGACGGGATCCGGCAGCTTTTCCTCAAGATCTCCCCTGCCGGCGACCTACGCTGCCCCCCATTCGACGCCTACGTCGCCGTCCTCCGCCTCCTTCACACCCTCGACTTCGCCGGCGCGATCCGCTCGGTAGCCGACGCCCTGGAGATGCTTCCGGTGGCGCTGGAGCTCCTCTTCGATGACTGTGTCCGGGCCTGTGTCCGGTTCCTCGAGGCCGTGCCGTGGACCGAGGAGGAGGAGGAGGGGATCCTCAGCGTGATCCCCTTCCTTCGCGAAGAAGAATCCCGAGATCTCCTTGCTAGGGTTTCTCCGAAGGCGGCCGCCGGAGACTGGAATTGCACGTCGGAGGGGATGCTCTGCGGCTTGATCCATTCGGCGATCCATGGCCATCCGAACGTGGCCACCGTGAAGGCCTTCGTGGCGAAGCTACTGAGAGATTACTCCTCTCGGGATTCGGTGCGGAGGGTGCTGGACCAAGCCTTCTTGTTGGGCTTGGACACGGTGAAGGAGTTGCTAGGGAAGTATGCGAGGCCGGATTTCAGGATGGCAGGGGATAACGATGAGAGGGAGGCGATTCAGAGGCTTAATCTGCACGCGACCATGGTGAATGTGAAGCACCTGCATTGGCTGGTGGAGAGGATGATCGAGCTGAGGGTGGCTGACACAGCGGTGAAAGAGTGGAGTGAGCAGACTGCGCTTGCTGCTGACTTGCAGAAGACTTTCAGGGATGATGCATGGAAGAACATAGCTCCGGGACTGCCGACGCTCGTTGCAAGGTGCACTTGCCGGCTTGCCAATTCAGTTGCTTCTGGGTCTACTTTGGCTCCTGGGCAGGTTTGATCTTGGAAATCCTTGTGACATTACTTTATGCTTTTATTTTGAAGAAAGATTAATAATGCAAAACAAGTCCAGTAGCATAGGAGAGATGAAATTAGATATGGGAACTCAAGCAAGGTTAGGAATGAATTTGATAGAGACGATAGTATAGAGTTGGAAAAGAGATGGGCCGGACTATAGAGGCTTGAATGAATGAAGTGAAATGTAAATCTGAAGAAACTTTTTATTTTGGGGACTTAGCTTTAGATAAGAACTGATGCTAGGAGCAATCAATATAACCTACCAACCCCAAGCAGATAGGGCAAGGTTTCTTGCTTATATCAATGTGAAAGAGAAAGAGTTATTTTTTTTTTGTGTGTAAAAATTGATATTCTTGCTGTTTGGACGTGAATTATGCAATTCCAATCATTTTATTTTGCCCCTTTATTTGGAGAAGATTGGTCATCATCAACTTATTTCTCACCATGGGTTTCTGCACTGTTTATTGAATTGTTGAATAGAGGGCTAAGCTACTTTTACTATATCATGGTATCATAATTTAACAAATAAAATTATCAATAAGAAATAAACATGTTATAGTACTTGGGAATATACTGAATTTACTGTTCCTTCTCTCGGGTATTCTTGAGACTATTTGGAGATAATGGTATATAAAACTTAATGTAAGATTTTAGTGCACCATCAAATGCATTCGTCCTATTGACTGGGTAAAATCCCTGCTAATTATACTATAAGATAGTTATCTTCCAACACAATGACAGGAGCCAACATGAATTCTAAAAGTTGCTCTAACAATATATGGAAAAGGGACATGGTAATAACAGAGGCTAGGATTAATCTTTTAATAAAGCTTTCTTTAACATTGTTCTTGCTGTAGCTTAAAAACATTTTATGTTAAATGGTGAGACGAGGACACCAAATGGGTAGTAAATGAAAGGAACTATGAGATTCTTGTTTTATAATGTGGTTCTGTAAAGTTAACAACACAGAGGAAAGACAAAATGTTGTTCAGCAATCCCCAGTTTTGGGGGCTGGGGGCAGTCAATAGACAGCCCTACTTAAGACTTTTTCTTAATGAGGGACGAAAAGAGAGGGGCTGTAAGGGTAAAGAAAACTGCAATTAAAAGGATAAACCTTTCCTTTTTTAACTCAAAAGTGAAATGCTGTTGACTCAAATTGCACAGTTGGAGCTTCGTGGAGCTTTGTTCTTAAAACCAACACCAATCCTTGTGACTTCATTGGCTCTCATACAATTACACTAAAGTTACTTAGAAATTAGTCTTATTTAAACACAATCATCTAGAGTCCTACTTTCCTAATCATAAGTGTGATCTCAGATGACTTGGGATTATGCAAGTCAAAAACTTCATTTGTTTATTACTTGCTACGAGTTAACCAGCCAGGATAGGTTGCTTTTATTTATCTTCTTCCTTATTGTCTTTTCTAACAAGCCGTAATTTGAGTAGTGCTTCTAATTTATGTCTACCAAGAGTTTTTTGTTTTCAAAGTAAAGGGCTAATGCATTGCTTCTTAGTTACAAAAGGTGCCCCCCATTATGTGGATGATGTTGATAAATCCATAGAAAAGTTATTTTTCTCAAAGACCTCAGTAGAGGCTTACAAAAATGTCCTATAGAAATTTTACAGACACCCTAAAGACAAGCTAAATCTAGACCGACTGCCAACTATAGTACTCTTCTGGCACTGATCTTAGTGTATTTAGTGGGAAAACTGTAGATCTACTAAGAAATTCTGTGTCACACAACAAGATGATCTAGTTACCATTTTCCCATCTTGGCTGTGGATAATTCACCATGACATTGTTGGTTTGATACAATTTAGGGGCCTATATTGATTTTTTTCCCCAGCAGGTAGGAAATTTGATGATGCTGACCCATGAACAATAACAAGTTTGCTAATGTAGAACTTTTAGATTTTAGATCTTGCATGTTTTAATTTATCGACAAATATCTTACAGTTTCATCACATGCACATGTCCTTTCTAACTTCAACATCTTTTATTTGAACCAAAGTAAGTTTGAGCAGTTGCATTTGTTGCATCCTCCATGTCATCTTTGAAAAAGTATCTTGAGCATCTTTGGTGAAGTTACCATCTTCCATTGGACTAAAACACTCTGAATTTCATACCAAGAGTTCTAATTTTCCACAAAGCTTAAACCACATGACTAACCTTCCATCATTTTCCTTTATAGGTATTTGTGATGCCATCTTGAAAATTTTTGCAATGTCTTCGTGCTGCTGAGTATTTTGTTTTCTTGTTCACTCCCCTTGCACAATATTGACAAATTTCCTTCAAGTGCCAGTGAAGTCTAACCTTTTCACACACTTGAAACACTTGATCTTTTTTAGCAAAAAGGTTTCAATGTTTTACTCTTTCTCATTGACACCCCAAGGATATTACTAGAATTGCTTCAACATGATTCAGATTGCTTTGACTGATGTCAGCTAACCAGGATTTGCTGTCCAATTCCAAACATCTCATGATCATAGGTTTCCTTTGGCTGTCTGCATCTTCATCTCTTTTTATTTTGGTTTTCAAGTGATGTTTGTCTCTATGTATGGTGGAAAGCTGCTTCCTCCAATCATTGAAATTTGTCCAACTGTGGGCCTCCTGTTGTAAGTTCTTCTTCTGTCTTGCATCTTTCTTTAAGTGGGAGCTCTTACTAGTCTGCAGGGCCAATATGGTCTTAGTGAAATAATCTAGGGACTCAAATTTGCAAGCATACATGTCTAGAACCTAGTTCAATTTGTTCGTGTCTATTTATATGGTTTGTGCTTTTTCTTCTAAAGAATGTACTTTCTTGTATAGTGCTTGATATAGCCTCTCTTTTTTAAAATTATGATGCTGATCACCATGCATGCATGTGATTGATTCCCTATGTTTTGAAAATCCATATTATCATATTAAGAGAAGATTTGATTGAAGCAGAAAGTGGACTGAATGATTTTTTTTTTTATCCTGATTGAATAATTAACTGATCACTTAATAGAAAGTCATGAAGCATATTAAAATTTTAATAATATAAGAGTTCTAGCCATTAATTTTCAAGCTTATACTGAATATGTTATGTTCAGATCCATTAGTATTTTTATATGTGCTTTTTCTGCTAGTCTCCTGGCGGTATACAGCATTGACATTTTTATCATCTAACACATAGCACTTATTTTTTGTTGCATAAACAAATTACTTTAAATTTCCTCTTTTGGTTTGGTGGGGGTGCCCTATTTTAGCTGCCACTGTGACCAAATGCCAAATGATATGGCATGCTCTGATGGTTGCACCATTAGCTAACCCATACCGTACTGAGGTTAAGTTGTGAAGCTTTGTCAGTGAAGGTTGTAAGTGTTCTCTTCCATGTCTGAGTAGTGAAGTAGCCCAGCACTTACAGTTGATGCTCTAGAAGTGATATTAATTAAAGAATTGTTGTCCACCTGGAATTTTCAAGTCCAAGCTTGATAGTGGCGTTTAATTTGTTTGGAGTGCATGTATGGGTATCTATATGCATATATGGACATTTATTTATATCTAATGATATTCATCACATAATGGCACATTCATGTAACCATAATTACATATAATAACTTTCTTATTTATGTAGTTCGATACCGACTTATATTTGACCATTTTTTTGATGGCTAAATCATGCTAAGCTTTCCAAATTTATTCCTTCAGCTTCCATCTAGGTAACTTGAGGATAATTTTTGGTTCTTTTTTAGGAAACATGCCCCTTTCCTTGCAACTTTACTACATACTTGTATTCTATCTGCTTATGACTTTGCAATTACTACTTTGTACTTCAACCTATGGATGGTGCCCAAAAGATTCATTTATTATTCTATTGAACTATACTTAATTGAGTAATAACAAGACTTCCTCAATTATGTGGTCTTCATTGTGCTCATCTTGTACACAGATGAGGGACTGCTGCTCATAGTCAGCTTATGACAATTGCACAACCTGATAGATTTTGTCTTCAGGAAGCTATGGAAAAGAGAGAGACTAGTGATCAATGTTTATGGCAGGCATCATGTGTGTTATAAACTATACAAGTAATATTATAATGCACTTTGATGCTGGGCTATTATATGTGAATATTTGTAACGCAAGCTTGCATGGTGCCACACATGTATGTCTGTTCGTGCATGTTTGCATGTAAATAAGTTTGTATATGATCTCTTTGTATAGTAATGTTGCTTATTTGCTGGTCGATTCAAGCTCAAGTCATGTACTTATAGTTCCATTTCCTCTCTGGTTTCCACAATTCTTTGGATGACGTGATGCTATTATGTTTGTAGAGTTTCTTTGTAGGCACTTTTTTGGGTATAGTACGAGTCTAGTAGGCAAGCATTCATGTGTAACCATATCTATTCCTTGTTTAAGTATGTTATTATTGAATAGAAAATCCTGGTATGCTAACCATTAAGTTTCTTAGTGTTAACTCAATGTCTGTCCTTTATGTTACTTGAAAATTTTAAATTGTTAATGCTTGTCCAGTAATTATCAAATCTGTTCACATACTTTTATGGTATTTCATTGACAGCCTGATGCCACTTGTTCAACAATTTTCATATTCAAGCTTGGGAGAGGCATTAAGGAATTACTGATTAAGAACTAATTAGTATCATTTATGTCATGGAGATGCCCTTTAGCTTAAATTAGAAAAAAATTTGGATTATAAGTTTTCTGGTTTTAAAATTTTAATTGCTGACTTACCACCAGCTAAGCTATGCTTGAGCTGACAATTTTACATCATTAGCAGTATAAGGTTCTTAGTATTAGCGTTTCATATTCTCAGGTGAGGATGAAGTTTGTGAAAAACTGGCTTCCAGTGTTGAATGTCTGCAGGGATGTAGCTTCGCCGATGCCAACTGGTCATAAATCAGTTTTCCAGGAACTGGAAGAGACATTTCTGAGGATTATATCAACACTGCCCATGTCATATGCTCAAGAATTGCTGCAGCAGTGCCTCAGTTTCTCGACTCGCAATGTTGATGATTGCCCCCACCTGACCTCAGCATTCCAGACCTGGTTCAGGCGTGCAAACAGGCCGCCACATGATCGCATTGCTAGTTGAACTACTTGACCATTAATACATAGCTCTGAAAAAGATCGGTTCAAGTTGATATGCCTGTCTGGGTGGGCTGATGTTATCTTTAGCTGCCCCAACCGAAAACTTGTGCATATTGTATCATCCTACTTGCTCCCTTTATGTTGATCAAGATGCATATCGATCAATCTTTACCTGTCAAATATTTGTACATGGCCCTCCTCTGCGAGACTCAAAACTGATATGGATAGTTCTGTTTGTTTGTGAATGAGTACTTGTATAGAACTATGCCAAGGTAATGCATATTCGAGATAATGGAACTGTACATAGTGTGGCAATTCAGCGAACTACGTAAAACTAGATCTGAATGCTTCAATGCCATTCATCTCTATGTATTCTGCTTGCAGTGCATATAAGATTTTGTTCTCAAGTAGAAAGTTATTAACTCCATTTCCAATTGCCTGTAGCTTGAGAAATCTATATCTTGCACCCTTATTTGCCTTGGAGTTCTGCATTCCAAATCCGAAACCATCGTTCTGTCTTGAATCCTCGTGGACAGAGATGCTGCCGTTCCCCTTTTTCTTTGCTAGCTTTTATTCAGATGAAACAGAGAAGACATGCTTAAAGAACCTGTATTAACAACTTAAGCATCTATATTATGAAGACTAACATAGTATCGATTCCATCTAGGGCTGGAAGTGGGCTCGGGCCGGCCCGAAGCCCATCGGGCTGGGCCGCCTGCGGGCCGGGCTATGGGCTCGACCCAATGAATTTCGGGCCGGGCTCGGGCTGCAAACTTAAGCCCAATTTTATTTCGGGCTGGGCTCGGGTTGCTCATTGGCCCGGCCCTGGCCCGGACCAAGCCCGAGCCCAATGACAGCCCGAACCAAGCCCAAATTCACGGCCCGAATTGCATTTGGGAGTGGGACTAGCCGGTTTAGGGGTTACGGGATTTGGGGATTTTATCAAGGATTCAAGGTTGCCGTGCGCCCGTGCCGACTTCCAGCTCCACTGCTCCAGCCCTAGCCGTCCGCCAGAGCTCGTCGACACTCGACCATCGTCTCTAGGCTCCAGCCCTAGCCGTCCGCCAGAGCCGCCGCCTAGAGCCGCCGCCAGAGCCTCCACTGCTCCAGCCCTAGCCCTAGCCGTGCGCGATTTGCAGAGGGCCAGTCCGCCAGAGCTCGTCGACCATCGTCTTCTTCGTCTAGGGTCCGGTGGAGGCGTGGAGGCTCGTCGTCGTCGTCGTCTAGGGTCCGGTGGAGGCGTCGTCGTCGGCTCGTCGAGCGCAGAGGCAAGACAAGAGCGGGGGAGGCTCGTCGTCGTCGGCTCCGGCGTGTGCTCTTCTCTCCCGCCAACGCCTCATACTCATACACCCCCTTTCCCCCCACCCCCACTCTCTCCGGCGTGTCCTCTTCTCTCCGCTTCACACCCTCGACGCACAGCAGGACCAGAAACTCATGTTCGGCCTCCTCTTCTCCCTCCGCTCCTTCACAACCAAGGGTCCAAGTCCCCCCCCCCCCCCCCCCCCCCCCCCGGGGTTGCTCCCATCAAGATCTTGTTTACGGACTCGGGAGGAAACGAGAAAAGGATCCAAAAATTCTAAAGATTTGGGAAGCTTCACAAGATTTGCCTGCCTGTTGTTGAGGTATTGTCTCCTCTTTCTATTTTTGAAAAAAAAAATCGCATAAATAAGCCGTGATTTGATCTTTATTTTCTAATCGTTGCGATTTTCCTATCCTTTTTGGAGATGTGGTCTTCCCCCTCCGTTTTTCTCCTCTCCTATTCAATTAAGTTGTCCGTGCCCTATTTTCCTTTTTCATTGTTCGGGGAAAACCAAGATTTGTTCTTCGTGTCGTTTTCTTTTTATTTGTTCTTCTTTTATGTTATTTGTAAATTTATTCCGCACTGTTTGTATCTTCTAACATTAGGTCTCAAGTTTTTTTTTTTAAATTTTTTGGGTTATCTTATGCTATTCAGCGATTTTCATTTATGTTCGAGCATTGACATTGGCTACTTTTTAATTCTACTTAGGATGCTTATATTTAGCTTATTCAGATATTTTTGGGAAATTTTTTAGGCTTTCCTTTTCTTAATGTGTCGGGGTTTGAATCTGTACATATCTTTGTGTGATATTGTTATTTGATGTACTATGTGCATAGAAAAGATGAAAGAAAAGATCTATATGAACACGTTTAAGCTGATATTCAAAGCTTTCTGTTAAAATTGCGGGATTTTATTCTCCCTCTTCCACTCCCCCTTCCAGGTGGGTGTTTGTAATTCATACTTTTAGGTATTTGCATATATTCACATGGTTTTTTTCTGGATTCTTGTTAGGTAGAGACTGGTAAGTAAAGCTGTTTTCTGGATTCTTGTTAGGTAGATAGATTTTAAAGCCATGGTGAAAGAAACCGAGTATTATGATACTTTGGGTGTGACTGTTGATGCATCTGCTGCTGAGATAAAGAAGGCCTACTACATCAAGGTAACAAAACATTCCAAACGGGCCGGCCCAGGTTAGGGCCCAACTGGGCCGGCCCAAATGGGCTCGGGCCGGGCTCGGGCCTTGTTCCTTAAAAATTTTTCGGGCCCCGGCCCGGCCCGAAGCCCGGAAAAAAATTCGGGCCGGGCTCGGGTAGGGGTTTGGCCCGACCCGGCCCGGCCCACTTCCAGCCCTAATTCCATCCCTTTGATCTAATCTTCTGCACTGCTGATTCGAGATTGTTTTCCCAGCAGTGAGCCGCAGAATCAAGAAACTACCCAGTGCCAGTCCTGTTAAGTTGCCGACCAGGAGTCTTATTAATCAACTCATGCCTATTTCCGATATTTCTAACAATCGTTTGATGAAATTCTCTCGCATTTCTGGGAGTTTTTGAGTTCAGTGAGGCATCAGTTCCATCCATCCAAGCATGCCCTCCCAATGCTTTGGTTCTCTCAGCAGTCGCTATTTTTGGGTCGAACCGGCTTCAAATTAATGGGCTGAAATGAACCAATATTGCCTTCCTAAGTAGTAGGACATTTAACATAATGCCAAGCATAAAACCAGACACATCCACGGCAACCAGCAGGTGCAACAACAAATAATAACACAGAGCCTATTTCAAAAAACGGTCTTTCTCCCTTGTTAGATTATCTCCTCAACAAATCAAACAAATCAGAGAAATTCTACGTACAATTGACGATCCTACATAGCCGACAAACTTTTTGTCCAATCCTCTATGCAGGGCACCATCTTTTCTCGGGAAGAGCCGTCTCGGAACTCTCCAAAGTCCGAACTCTGTCTGGCCTTGTGCTGCCATGGGGGCCCGTCGAAGGCTCTGACTGCGACTGCCCGTGATCGCCGCGCATTCCGATGACACAGACTCGAGCGCGACCCGAGAGCTCGATGACCCGGGCTATTAGTTTTTCTTAGGCAGGGCTCCCTCCGCTGCAGTCTGGAGCTTTGCTCGGCTCCTCACATTGGTTCTCCAAAATTAGAACTTCTTGGAGGACTTTTCAAAAGGAATAAAGTTATCCCATATTTGTTGGATATAGGAGGCTCATATCACCACAAAAGTTGTCGCAGAACTCGGTCCCCCATAAATGGGTCCAACTAGCATTGTCTCAAGCGGTACAGCTACATGGGCTCTCCATGAACTTTCACCAGAAACATGGTGCCCGTTAGTTTGTTCCAAGAATGCATGAATTACCGTGCGGCGACGTGGGTTCAATAATTTTATGCTAGGCATTCATGGATGATATTAGGTCTTGGATAGCTAAAATTAAATTAAGGAGCTCTTGGGTTCTTTCAGTTCAACTACTTGTTGAAAACATACATGACTCATTTGGTTGGCGGGAGGCGAAGAAGAAAAAGAATAGTTGATGGAAAAATAAAGGAATGTCTAATATTTAGTTGTAAATTTCCAAAAAAAAGAAAAGGGAAGTAGTTTTTTTATGAGAATAATTTTTTTCTATTTTGTGGAAAAGAAAACCTTTACAGGATATAGAAAGGTCAAATTCTCACCGGCTGAGAATTGGGGTAATTTTTTTTTCAAAATATGCTACATTTTTTTTGGTATCAGGAAATTTCAGGTAACTGGTTGTCCCACCATAATACTTGTTTGGCAGAGATGAGAAGTCCTCCTTGGCCAATAACAAACTTGGTTCTCTGTAACAGGAAAAAACCCAACGAGGAGAACTAGCTCTTTCAAGCAGAAGGTGGATCAAGCAGACCCCAAATCTAAATTAATAGCTTCATATCCTTTAGAATTATGTTTGGTACTCCACTAATGAACATCGACGAAAGTGTTGGCAAGAAAAGGAGCAGTAGAGGTGTGGAATTTGTTATTAGAGAATATGACGCCAGATTGATGGCGGCCAAAGATCGGCAGATCTTTGACACATCTGTTGTCAGTACCGTGCTCAAAACTGCATGGAAGGGCATCACCTATGCGATACTTATGTTGGATACGGATCGTATTTTTTTCAAGGGAGACTCGGCTACGGTGATCAAGTGGGTTCAGGGTCGGAGATGCGCTGCCGGCGGAAAGCCACTGCTCCACAATATCTTCAAACTTCTAGAAAAGTGCGGCTTTCATCAAGCCACATATGTTTACAGAAAGATGAATGGTGCTGCTGACTGGGTTGCCTCCTTTGCGTTTTATCACTTCGAAAGCTTCATTTAGGAGAACCACGTCTTCGTGTCTGATATTTTGTATAAATTTTTTTTAAATTTTGTTGGCTATACTTGTTGCTGGAAATTGGACCCGGGGGCCGCCGCGAAGCCGGGGAAGGAGGGGCTTCCGCCGCAGGGGCGGCGATCGACGGCGCGCCGACTGGTGGCGTCCTCCTGGAGGGGCTGAGCTCCGCCGCTGGAAGGGTGGTCGACGGTGCGCCGACTGGTGGCGTCCTCCTGGAGGGGCAGAGCTCCGCCGCCGGAAGGGTGGCCGACGGTGTGCCGGCTGGTGGCGTCCTCCTGGAGGGGCAGAGCTCCGCCGCCGGAAGGGTGGCCGACGGTGCGCCGGCTGGTGGCGTCCTCCTGGAGGGGCTGAGCTCCGCCGCTGGAAGGGTGGTCGACGGTGCGCCGACTGGTGGCGTCCTCCTGGAGGGGCAGAGCTCCGCCGCCGGAAGGGTGGCCGACGGTGCGCCGGCTGGTGGCGTCCTCCTGGAGGGGCAGAGCTCCGCCGCCGGGAGGGTGGTCGACGGTGCGCCGGCTGGTGGCGTCCTCCACTGTGGGGTGCGAGTCCTGCAGGAAGAACCGGTGGCCGGGCTCCCCGGCGCCGGCCCTCCGATGCCTAAGTCAGAGGGGGCCAATATGTGGAGAGAGCAGGAAAGCCCGTATGTGGAGAAGACAGCCAGAATATTTAGATTAGATCAAGAAGATGAAGAAGATGATGTCATCCATTGTATCTGTGCTGTCCAAGAGGGTTCAGTCCCAAGGGTCCTGAGAGTCCTCAGAGTCCAGTCCCCCCCTCCCAGGTTCCCTTTTATAGGAGGATTCGGTTACCTGGGAGGTGACAGTAGGTTTGTCCCGCTCTGTAATAATTGGGCACGATTTGGCCCATTAATGGCGTGGTGGAAAATAAGGCCGAATCAGACCAGAACCAGAGAGTTGTCACGGTCGATCGGACCTGTTGGGGTGGTTGAACCGCCGGCCGTGGTGGGCCTGGGGTCCGTGGATGGTAAGTGCATTTATTACCGAGTGAACCGGCGGTCAGGGAGAGCCATACGCTTTGATGGTTCAGTGATCCGGAGATCGCCTTGAGCCGTGTTCATTAAATGACTGAATGCATCGGAGACTTGAGGGAGCCTCGTGCATTAATGGCAGGTCGTGCTGAATACCTGCGGAGATCTTATGCCTTGATGGCTTGAAGATAGCGGCAGGTTATAGTGGAGTTGTCAGGTCCCTTAGAGGGTTAAGTGGAAATTGGATATTTGGCTAAGGCATGGGCTTGGCCTGCTGTGCTCGGCCTTCTGGTCTCGGCTCTCTGGTCTCGGCTCTCTGGTCTCGGCCTTCTGGTCTCGGCTCTCTGGTCTCGGCTCTCTGGTCTATGAGCTCGAGAGCGGAAGAGCCCGATCACTTAGGATGAGCTCGAGAGCGGAAGAGCCCGATCACTTAGGATGAGCTCGAGAGCGGAAGAGCCCGATCACTTAGGATGAGCTCGAGCTTGCTGATGGATTTGGGTGCTATAATTACATTTGTGGGGTGGTCCATTTTTCCACCAACACTACCCCCCGACTTCCGAGTCCGAGCTGCTTTTTGGCTCGGGCGAAGGAAGTAGTTCAGTCATCGATCGTCCTGGTGCTGTGAGCGTTCTTACACCAAGGCGACTGAAGACGCTTTTTCTGCTCGGAGTCCGTTCTTTGGGGACGTCGGCAGAGAAGAATCCAAGTAAAGATAAATGAGAATGTAAAGACATTAAATGAATGGGTACCTTGTACCGTGTGCGCCGAGGCGACTGAAGACGCTTCTCTGCTCGGACTCCGTTCTTTGGGGACGTCGGCAGAGAAAAGTCCAAGAATAAAATAATGTAAAGACATTAAATAAATGGGTACCTGGTACTAAGTGCGTCCCTGCGCCGAGGCGACTGAAGACGCTCCTCTGCTCGGACTCCGTTCTTGGGGACGTTGGCAGAGAAATCCAAAAATAGAATAGACAATATAGAGAGATTAATGTAGAAATATTAAGTAAATGGGTACCTTGTACCGTATGCGTCCTTGCGCCGAGGCGACTGAAGACGCTTCTCTGCTCGGACTCCGTTCTTGGGAACGTCGGCAGAGAAATCCAATGATGAAGAACGGGCCGAGCTCGTTGGCTGAAGCCGATGGAGCACGATCCGAACTCGTCCGGTCAAAGAGGACCGCTACTCATAGCTGATGGAGCACGAGCCGAGCTCGTCCGGTCAGAGAGGACCGCTACTCATAGCTGATGGAGCACGAGCCGAGCTCGTCCAGTCAGAGAGGACCGCTACTCATATCTGATGGAGCACGAGCCGAGCTCGTCCGGTCAGAGAGGACCGCTACTCATCTCGATGTCTCGAGCATCCCTATAGCCGGGGCATCCCGACGTCTCGGGGCATCCTGACCGTGGTCAGGGTAGGAGCACGAGCCGAGCTCGTCCGGTCAGAGAGGACTGCTAACTCATAGCCGATGGAGCACGAGCCGAGCTCGTCCGGTCAGAGAGGACCGCTAACTCATAGCCGATGGAGCACGAGCCGAGCTCGTCCGGTCAGAGAGGACCGCTAACTCATAGCCGATGGAGCACGAGCCGAGCTCGTCCGATCAGAGAGGACCGCTAACTCATAGCCGATGGAGCACGAGCCGAGCTCGTCCGGTCAGAGAGGACCGCTACTCATATCCCGACGTCTCGGGCATCCCTATAGCCGGGGCATCCCGACGGATCGGGGCATCCCGACGTCTCGGGGCATCCCGACCGTGGTCAGGGTAGGCGAACGAGCTGAGCTCATCTGGTCAGAGAGGACCGCAACTCATAGTCGGGGAGCACGAGCCGAGCTCGACGGTGGAAGCCGATGGAGAACGAGCGGAGCTCGTCTGGTCACTTAAGACCGCACCCCGACGTCTCGGGCCATCCCGACGAATCGGGGCATCCCGTTGTGGCAGGGCATCCCAATATATTGGGGCATCCTGACGTCTCAGGGCATCCCGACGGATCGGGGCATCCCGACGTCTCGGGGCATCCTGACCGTGGTCAGGGTAGGAGAACGAGCTGAGCTCGTTGGCTAACCTGAAAATAGATAAAATATTGAATTTATTTGAAGCCAAAGTGGCGTCCTGTACCTTTTGGAGATATTTTGATAGCTCTCGAGCTTCGAAGTCCCTCAGGACTTGGTCCGGCACCGGCCTTCTTTGGCTTGATTTTTTAGGTGTTTTGCGCTCGGGTTTCTGAGCTCGGTCTGCATGAGCTCGGCAGGGGCTTCAGTGATGGCGACGCTCTGAAAGGGGAGCAATGTCGCGGGCGCCGTCCCAAGGACTTACGCCCGTAAGGAGGGAGTACATGCTGGTTTCTTGCTTGCTGCCGGAAGACAGAAGACTTGGAAGGATAATGGGATTTAATGGGGCTGTACCCTTTGTCACTGAGGCTTACAATCCCATTTTAAAGCTCCATAACTCTCTTTCTCCAGACCTCAGCTTTTATTTCTCTTTCCCCCCAACTCGTTGACGTGAGACTTGGACTACTGCTTCTCACTGGTTGCCCCCACATACGTCGTTGCAGCGGGAGCCATGCCTGATTCGAGATGGCTCGGGAGTCAGGAGAAAGTTTCTTCCTTTGCTTAACATGATTCCGTGGAGGCGGCACAGGAGGGGCCTCCACTTGTTGCAAGCTTTGGGCTGCAAATAGCTAGCGCTTGGACTTGCTGCACAAGCGCATCGAAGTGCTCGAGTTGGACTTGTGGAACTTGATCTACCGGAGATCTTGATGGTGAATTTTGGACTGAGCGTTTGGGACTTGGAGCATGATACTCGAAGGGGAAACCCGCTTGTAGGGGGCTCCGGTTGAACTGGAGCCGGAGGAGGCGGTGCCGTTGGGATGCCCCTGGGTTGCAAGCTTTGGACAGCGGTAGCCAAGGCTTGCACTTGTTGCACCAGGGCATCAAACTGCTCCGGCCGAACTTGATGAACTGACTCAGCCGGAGGTGGTGAGTTCCGGACGGAATGCTCAGGACTGGGTGGAGGACGTCGAGAGGCATTGGAAGCCCCTTTGCTTCTTAGCTTCATGGCAGCGAACTCGGACCCTTCCTCTAGCGCCAACTGTTGCTGGAAATTGGACCCGGGGGCTGCCGCGAAGCCGGGGAAGGAGGGGCTTCCGCCGCAGGGGCGGCGATCGACGGCGCGCCGACTGGTGGCGTCCTCCTGGAGGGGCTGAGCTCCGCCGCTGGGAGGGTGGTCGACGGTGCGCCGGCTGGTGGCGTCCTCCTGGAGGGGCAGAGCTCCGCCGCCAGAAGGGTGGCCGACGGTGCGCCGGCTGGTGGCGTCCTCCTGGAGGGGCAGAGCTCCGCCGCTGGAAGGGTGGTCGACGGTGCGCCGGCTGGTGGCGTCCTCCTGGAGGGGCAGAGCTCCGCCGCCGGGAGGGTGGTCGACGGTGCGCCGGCTGGTGGCGTCCTCCACTGTGGGGTGCGAGTCCTGCAGGAAGAACCGGTGGCCGGGCTCCCCGGCGCCGGCCCTCCGATGCCTAAGTCAGAGGGGGCCAATATGTGGAGAGAGCAGGAAAGCCCGTATGTGGAGAAGACAGCCAGAATATTTAGATTAGATCAAGAAGATGAAGAAGATGATGTCATCCATTGTATCTGTGCTGTCCAAGAGGGTTCAGTCCCAAGGGTCCTGAGAGTCCTCAGAGTCCAGTCCCCCCCTCCCAGGTTCCCTTTTATAGGAGGATTCGGTTACCTGGGAGGTGACAGTAGGTGTGTCCCGCTCTGTAATAATTGGGCACGATTTGGCCCATTAATGGCGTGGTGGAAAATAAGGCCGAATCAGACCGGAACCAGGGAGTTGTCACGGTCGATCGGACCTGTTGGGGTGGTTGAATCGCCGGCCGTGGTGGGCCTGGGGTCCGTGGATGGTAAGTGCATTTATTACCGAGTGAACCGGCGGTCAGGGAGAGCCATACGCTTTGATGGTTCAGTGATCCGGAGATCGCCTTGAGCCGTGTTCATTAAATGACTGAATGCATCGGAGACTTGAGGGAGCCTCGTGCATTAATGGCAGGTCGTGCTGAATACCTGCGGAGATCTTATGCCTTGATGGCTTGAAGATAGCGGCAGGTTATAGTGGAGTTGTCAGGTCCCTTAGAGGGTTAAGTGGAAATTGGATATTTGACTAAGGCATGGGCTTGGCCTGCTGTGCTCGGCCTTCTGGTCTCGGCTCTCTGGTCTCGGCTCTCTGGTCTCGGCTCTCTGGTCTCGGCCTTCTGGTCTCGGCTCTCTGGTCTCGGCTCTCTGGTCTATGAGCTCGAGAGCGGAAGAGCTCGATCACTTAGGATGAGCTCGAGAGCGGAAGAGCTTGATCACTTAGGATGAGCTCGAGAGCGGAAGAGCCCGATCACTTAGGATGAGCTCGAGAGCGGAAGAGCCCGATCGCTTAGGATGAGCTCGAGCTTGCTGATGGATTTGGGTGCTATAATTACATTTGTGGGGTGGTCCATTTTTCCACCAACAATACTTATATCGATTCATGATCCATCTTTGTAGCAGAAAACAAGCAAATATCCCTGCAGGAACTAGCTGAGCACTGGCCTGCCATCTCCAAGGGTCAAACTTTTGAGGATTTTCGTACCCAGAAGGATCAAGATAAGCATAACCAAAGACTGGAATTATGCTCCACCAAATTGAGGCATGGGAGAAAGATTTGCCGCGTGATCCTTGGCCCCAGTTACGGAGATTAATTTAGAGTACCAGTGCAGTAAGTAGAGTACAAGTAGGTAACTTTGATTACCTGATGCGACCGCATCTCGTGTTCCCACGTGACAACTTTCATTGGAGTAGCAACCCTCGCCCATATTATTGGCAGGAATAGGATGGCCCACTTGTTTCTTATAAATTAAAACCGATATGGCACATGCTTTTTCTGCTTCGTTTGTCACCTCGAGTTGATTTGTTGGATTCAAAAAGGTCGTGACCGTAGATTGGACCATGGCTACTGACATCGAGGGGACACGAAAGAGGTTATTGGTTCACGTGAGACTTTCGGTTATATTTTCTTTATTACAGTTAAGGGTAAATTGGAAAAATCCACTTCTTTAGATTTAGGTCAGATTATGTTTTTCAGAATTAAGTACATTGATTTTTGGAGACCAAAATGCCCGTAATATTAGAGATGGGTTTAAGTCATATATCTGCCAACTTATTAAACAAATTATGAAACCCTCATATGAAAATAATTGATTTAATAAACAGGTCAAATCAAGTTAAATAGATTTTAAATGAATTAAATGGGTCATAAAGGAGATGAAAGAGTTAAATAAGTCTTAAATATGCCGGATTGTAACCTAACCAACTATTAAACAGATCAAATTCAATCCAATGGGTTAAATAGATCTAGATTTTAAATTTTAATCTAGCCCAATTTTATAAACGGGTCCGAATGGGTCAACCCGTTTATGACTTAGAACTGTTTATGCAAAATATAAACTCGCAAAAATCATGTTAGTTATAGATCAGGTTAGCAAATCGAGTCATAAATTGCCTTATGTATTAGATATCAAGATTGATTCAAATAGAAGAGAGGGGAAGGGTGAGAAAGAACCTCTCACATCTTGCTTCGCTCTCTCCATCTATCATCGCTGCACCTATTCATGGGCTAGGGGCTTGCTTAGACTACTCAAGCCTACGACCCTTCGAGCGTGCCTGGGCCAAGGTTTTAGGCCCAACGAGATGGACCGAGCCTAGGTTTGGATTTTGCGGATCAAATCCTAAATTACCACCCCTATTAGATATAGAGATTGCTTTCCGCATAAAAAAAGAAGGGGGGGGGGGGGGGGGTGGCGAGAGAGAAAACCACTCTTGTCTCGCTTCTCTACCACCATATTAGATCAAGTTATGGGCTGAAAATTTTGAGTCAACCCCTAAACTGAGAGAGTCGACTCCGCAAGTACCACAGACGAAAGATAAAGCGCAAAAGAAACGTAAGCAATCTCGAGCCAACTTCTGAAGATTATGAATTGACTCTTGAAAATCTCGAGTCAACTCTAGAAAATGGCGTCTGACAACTATAACGGCTAGTTTTTCTATAAGTCTAAACGGTTGTTTTTATCTTACAACGACTCTATTAACTATCTATTGAATAAAAAAGTATTCCAACCTTCTCTAACCTTCTCAGCTTTATATATGATTTAAAGAATGAGGTTAGCAGTAAAATTAGAGCATTAAACTCGAATAGTACAATGAGTATAGATCTTCAAAATGAAATTGTCAAAGCATTTTGGATCATCAGAGATTGATCTAAGAAATCTAAGTTCTTGCCAATGCGATTGAAGTTGCAAGGTAGATGAAATGAAGCAGTGTGTAACATGTTGCTCCATCCTGTTCCCAAATGGTTGGATTAATTGTTGGTGATTTAGGTCGGGCTGATAGACACCATGATATTAGTGAAACAAATTAGACACCATGTTGCTCCATCCTGTTGGTGATAGACAGCATAAAATAAAGGTATTGAAACAAATTAGTAACCTACACCCTAGCTTTTATGGCTATGCAGTATCTAATTTTATTTTCACTTGATGAAGATGGTCTTAGAATTGATATCCTATATATATATATATATATATATATATATATATATATATATATATATATATATAAACTTTCAGAAGCATCCTCTTATCAAACACTACGTTACAATGAGAGAATTTTATGGCTATAGATTACAACAATGGTGTATGAAGGTAAAGGCGTTGATAAGAGGAGGACATTTATTTCAGCAATATATTGTGGATGATTTTTCATGCATTGAAGGAGAAAGGCTTAATTATGTTAGAAGAAATCAAAAAGATCCTAGATTTGAAATTTACAAAGATATCGAAGCTGCTATTGTAAGAGGTGGTGTAGATTGTAATGCAACTGGCAAAAGAATTATATTGCTATCAAGTTTTAATGGAAGTCCTAGCTATATGATTCAAAATTATCATGATGCCATGGATGTTTACAGATGGACGAGCATCCCAATTTAATTATCACATTTACCTGTAATGGTCAATGGCTTGAAATTTAATCTACAGTAAAATTTATACTAGGTCAAAGAGCTGAAGATAGACTCGACATTGTTAGCAGAGTTTTTAAAATGAAGCTCGAAGAAATAATATTGGATATCATGAAAAGAATACATTTCGAGAGAATTGCTGCAGGTATAAATTTCCATTTTTTAATATTTATATTGTACATACTTTTTTAGCAACATTTCCATTCAGCATTGTAAGCACAGATCTCATCTAATGCAATTAGTTTTTTTCACACTTGCAACTTTGTACATGAGAGTTTTAAAAAACTTGGTTTTCCGCATGTTCATATATTGTTTTGGTTGCAGAAATCCTAGATGAAAAGAACAATCTAATTGGTCATAAAACTGTTTCAAAATTTATAATGCATGGTCCATACAGATTTGCAAATCCAAAATCATTGTATACGACTGAAAGGCATTGTTTGAAGTATTTTCTGAAAAAAAATCAGACTGAAACAACAATTGATGAAATGGATTCGCCATCTACAAACGAAAAAATGATGGATGATGCATTGTTAAAAATAGTATTGAACTTGATAACAGATTTGTTGTTCCTTGTAATCTGGATTTGATTATATGTTACCAAGCATATGTTAATGTTGAATGGTGCAATAAGTCGAGGATGATCAAATATTTATTCAAATATGTTAAGAAAAGTCATGATATGGTGAGAGCTGTTGTAACAGAAAATATGGTGATAAAAGATGATACTAGAGAACAACGATATGAAGAAGTTCATGAAATAAGAACTTATTTAGTTGCAGGCATCTATTTGCACATGAATTAGTATGGAGATTATTTCAATTTGGCATACACTTGAAAGAACCAATAGTTGAACAATTAGTTGTGTATCTACCTATATGAATACGGTTACTTATCTTTAAAATCAAAGTTTGGCATCTGTTTTATGTAGAAAAAATGTAGAAAAAACTATGTTCATTGAATGGATGCACACTAATCAATCTTTTGAGAATACATGTAACTTTTAACTTGTTAAGAATTTCCTATTAAATGGGCATGGTATTCCAAAGATAAATTTGGACTTGAAGAAAAGAAAAAAAAATAAATTAGTAGAGTAGTTCATATTCATCCTAGTTTTGGTGAATTATATTATTTGAGAATGCATATAAACATGGTAAAAAGATCAAGAATTTATGCTGAGATCAAAACTATGAATAATGTTATTCATCCTACATTCCAATCCGCATGTAATGCGCCTGGTTTATTAGGTGATGATAGAAAATGGCATGAAGCATTAAACGACACTCCATATTGGACGACAATATCTGAGCTAAGAGAGCTTCTCATTATTTTGATTGTATATTGTGAAGTAGCAGATCCGATTAAATTATTAAAAATATATTAAAAAATATTTTCAAATGATAATATTTTCAGATTGTGCAGATATTCATGGAGTGGAACACGATAAGATGCTCTGTATTCTTGGAGACAATATATCTACGAATTTGGCTGGATCTTGATACAGTAAATTATCCTAGTAAGATCAGGGAGTTGTAGTTTTGTAGAACACTGTTACTCAGTTGCATAGACTGATAGACTCAACCAAATTTGTCCCCATATGAATTCAGGTTGAAATTGTTTTTTTTTTAATGTGGTTGATAGAAGTTAAAATGTTTCATTTGGACCCACGTTGGACTTGATTGATCTAATAATTTCTTCACGTGAGCCACCGTTCCGATCGATGCCTTTCTGCACTCTGATCGATATCAAATATCTAATTAATGGCGGTGTCTCCCTCTGCGCATTCACGTCCATCTCCCACTGCGCATTCACGTGATATGAACTGTCCAAACTTTTTGTCCACGCAATTTTAGCAATTCAAAACCTCTTCGGACCGTAACTTCTGTCGACATAGATGCAATTGAGTTTTCTTTTGTTTTTTCTTTCAAGCAAAACTCTCGAAGTAACAAATCCTTATATAAAAATATGTTAATAGGAAACGAATAATTCATTAGAAAGACAACCATTCATGGTTGCATAGAGCTAGATGGGCGATAAATAATTAGTATAGAGATTAGCAAAGTGTTTTCACACATCATTGTCATGCAGACACCGAAAAAGTTTAAAAACTAGCCTCCTACTTTGCATCACGTAGAAGTAGGATGGGTAATTTATGATCCAATCCATTGGCCTGATTTATGAACGACTTGTTTTAAGCGGATTTAGATATAACATAAATAGATTTGAAAATAGATCAATCCATCTAAAACTATTTATTAAATAAATCGGGTTCAGGTTTAGACCTTTGATCTGATTAATCCATTTTGACTGGTTTAATAATTAGGTTGGATCATAATCTAACCGTTTGAACCATTTTGACCGATTTAATAATTGCGACAGGTCATAACTCGGCCTATTTAATCCGTTTAAAACTGGCTTAACATAGTTCTGTTTTATTTAATCCGAGCTGCTTAACCTGTTTAAACTATTTAAATTCATTTAATTTGATAGAAATATATTTAACCTAACTTAACCTATTTAATAAACATGTTATATGGGTCGGGTTGAGTTACCTGGCCTGAATTTTTGATTTGTTTAATAAATAGGTCAGATTCATAGTTAATAAATTTTTGATCCGACTCACATCCGATCCAAACCGTATTTGATCTAACCCGACTCGTTGGCCGAACCTATGAACGACTAGCTTTAAGTAGGCTCGAATTTGGCATAAATAGATTTGGATCATAAATAGATCAACTCCTCTAAACCTATTTATCAAATGGATCGGATTTAAGTTTAGACTTTTGACTTATTTAACTCATTTCGAACCATTAAATATTTGAGTTGTGTCATAATTTGACCCATTTAATCTATTTTGAGTCATTTAATGATTGGGTCAGGTTGTAACCCGACCTATTTAAATTATTTAAGACTTGTTTAGTCTATTTAAACATGCTTAACCTATTTCTGTCCTACTTAACATGATTCACTTAATCTGTTCAACCTATTTAAATCCATTTAACCTGTTAAAGATCCAATTAAGCCATTTAATCTGTTCAACCTAAATTGATCAGTTTATAAAATAGGTTACGTAGATCGGAGAAATTACTTGTTTAATAAAAAGATCGAGTTCATACTTGAATTTTTGACTTGTCCAATAAATAAGTCGAGCTCAAATTGATTCATTTTTGACCCGATCCCATCACCCTCCATTTAAATTGACTGTGCATGATGAATTCCCCTTCAGCACCCCTGTCAACTACGAAGTCGAACAGCTACCCAAAAAAAAACTATGAAGTCTTAACAATTCATTGCCTTTAGTGGCATTTGTCAAGCTAAGTGGAAATAATATTGTCAAAACTATATGTGTATTATATTATATTCATATTATATAGATTATGTATATGTTATATATTATATTATAATATATTGTTAATCTTATTATTGCCATATTATTACTCAATGATAATTTTAAATTATATTAAAAATATATTATTGTATTTTATATTTATATAATAAAAATATTTAATATATTACGTCTATTTGTTTTATTTTTAATCAAAATAGTAGTATTAAAAATAATATATTATAAATATAAATATAAAAATTAATTCTATAATAATAATTAATATATTTTTACAGGATTAATAATTTATAGGACTAATAAATATATTTTTATAAAATATATAAATAATGAATATATTAATAAATATATTAATATTTTATTATAAATATTTTTATATGATTAATAAATATATTTTTATGGAATATATTCAGAATAGTTTTGGTATTATATAGTAAGTGATTCCATATTTGTATGAAATACCAAATGCATTGCTCGTTGATATCTAAAAATTTTTAATTAATAAAAAATAGTATACTATGATGATTTTAAATCATGTCAATCAAATTACTTTGATTTAGGAAAACCTCGTTCCGGGTCGCTAAATGCCGTGATAGGGTTCGTCAGGGTCCATGTCGCGTGCCCCCAAGGATAGGTCGGAGAGAGCGTGCTCCAGGGCTCTAGGCTGGGCTTGGGTTTCGAGGCATGGGAGAAAGATTTGCTGTGTGATTCTTGCCCACAGTTACGGAGATTAATTTAGAGTACCAGTGCAGTAGGTAGAGCACAAGTGGGTGGTAGATTAATTTGGTGTTTTTTAGCTTGGAGCTCCACCCGAATTTTTTCAAAGTCAACTTCAACGGATGTATCTTATAAGACGGTAGAAGTGGAGGTGTAGGCTTCGTTGTCAGGGGCCCAGACTCAAGGATAATTGCGACTGGAGGTTACTACCTATTTGATACTTCGGTACTCAGGAGCGGAGCTGAAAGCGGTCTAGTTTGGCATGCGGTATGTTTGGTGTGCTATGCAGAGAAGGGATGTACTCTTGAAGGGGGACTCTGCGACGGTGATTAGATAGATCATACAGGTCTCGAGGGAAAAATGTACCGGAAGGTCTAGTTTGGTGATTATCATCCCTTGCTGCGAGATATCCGGATTATAGCTTGTGGAGGGCTGAGAATTCAGGCGAAGCATGTTTTCAGAGAGGCTGATGAGGTGGCGGATTGGGTGGCTTTTTTTTGTTACGAACCATTTAGGAGACTGAAAGGGAGAGGTTGACTTATTTGACGATTTTTGTAATATTTTGTTTTTTCGATTTTGTTGGTAGGTACTTTCGATTTTAGCGGAAAAAAAAAAGAAAAGAAAGAAACGGAGCAATCATATATCGACAGCAACCAGGATGTGACTTTTATTACCTGATGCGACCGCATCTCGTGTTCCCACGTGACAACTTTCATTGAAGGAGTAGCAACCCTCGCCCATATTATTGGCAGGGAGATCAGGTGACCTATGGGTCCTCCATAACTTTTTACTTTTAAGAATTCTTAATAAGTTACGTATTGGGGCAAGTGTTTTTCTTTTGTTTTTTTTCCAAAAAAAAACCTGATAGTGCCACTTGCGGATACGGTTGATCCAATTGAAATGGAATGACCCACTTGTTTCTTATAAATAATAAAACTAACATGGCACATAGTTGGTTCTGCTGGTAGGTTGAGGCTTAATATATTTAATTTTTTTTAAAAAAATAAATTAGAATAGAAATTTTTTTTGACTTTTAAGGGAAGATGGTAGAAATACAAATGAGTCGAATTAACCCATGACCCGATCCGAGCACAAAATGGGGCTGATTAGAGTCTGCTGAAGGATTGGATAGATTGTGCAGCCCTTGATAGATTTCTAGTCTCCAAACAACTGATGTTGGCTCGGGAGGCTTTGGTCGAGGAATGCCAATGAACGAACTCCAACCTGCTAGGGAAAGAGAATTGATGCTGAATTTTTCTAGTCTCAAAGGCTATCTTGTGGGCTCGCTCTAATTTCGTTTCCTTTTTCTGTTATGAGACTATGTCTTTGTTATGTTAATATGAATGAAACAAGGTCTATAAGGATAGATTACTTGCATGTCCCTCTCTATATATGTAGATTTTTTTTAATACAAATGCAATGATTCATCTACAACCCAAATCATATTTTTCTACAAACACAATGTTGTATCTGTATCGGGCCTTTTGAATACGCGAAGAGAGCCAGATTGTTGATAAGTTTGTTTTTTTTTTTTTGATAGTCCTTTGATGAACTAGACCCGAACAAACAAATCTTGACTCAGATTCGAACCGAATTCAAATTTTTTGGGTCGAGACCGAATTATACATGAACCCGACTCGATCCGAATAATCTATTGGGTCAAAAATTGCAGCCGTAGATCTGATCTAATCCGATCCGATCTCCTATTAGGTTAGGTGTAGGTCCAAAATTAAAATCCAAACAAGAAACTGGGATGGGTCGGGGTCACTCATGACCCGACCTTTGTGCACCCCAAGGATATGGTGATGCTTTCGACTTTTTGGTGGAAAAAAATATATGGTTTTATTACAAAGGGGAAGAATTACGTGAAGTGTTATATGAAAGTATTTTAGTGAGATGATTTTGCGGTAGGGAGAGAATTATTTTTGGCCAAGCGAGACATCCTTGAGGGTGGGAGCCAATCTTATTGTTTTAGCTTTAATTCCATTTTCATAATAAATTTATTTTTAAAAAAAATGTTTACTAATAGTATTATTGATGATCCAGGTTCTCTTGAAACAAAATATCCTGATCCCTCAGCATCAGGCGATGTCTCAGTATGGAAACACCACTTCCCGTCCGACTTGCATGTATTCAATGTTATGGTATTATACCCCCCTTCGGCCTCCGGCCTGATGTTTCAAATTCTAGGACTTAAGAAAGGGAGTCTATACACTTACTAGTTACTATTGTCAGCATCTATAATGTTAATGAAAGCAAGTCCTTTCATCCTAATCTCATCTACTGAAAAAGGGGGCCGGGCATCCAATGGTATTTAACATCCAGAAAACTGCCAAAAAAAATGCGTCCCAAGCAGAAATATCACAAGTACCGCACATCGTTATTTTTTCCTCCATCTATATACTATCCTTTTGAAGCGGATAGTTCACAGTGCTCATTCTAAGTCAAAACGGCCATGACAACAAAAGGAGGATCCAGAAATTCGAATCTTTTTGAGTTTAGTAAAGCGGATTTCTCCCGTTACTCTATCCAAAAATTAATAATTTTTCTGACTCCTAGGCCGTTGTATTTGATTTACTCCGGGCAGCGTGCTAGTTTACAATAGCTTCATCCCAGCTTGGATTTTTCGTTTTTCTTGTCAATGAAACAGCTTATATCCTCGTATGACGAGCCATCCTCGGTCCCCACTTGCCGCCCCATCTCTGCCAGCTCTTTGCGCTGTCTGCCTCATGGCCGCCTCCCCCCTGCTTCCGACGAGCTCCTTCACGGCCTGACGGCCTTCATCACTGTCTCCATCGGCCCCACCGCCTTCTCCTTGTCCGCCAAGCTCTTGAACCCTTCGCACACGAGCATTGTGATCTTGAGCATGTCCACCGGTAACTTTTCCAACTCGAATTGCTTGAAGCAGAGCCACCATGAGGTCAGGCCTCCCCGGCACACACCTCTTTTTTGCTTAAAAGAAAGGGGAAGGGGAAAGGAAGGGACGAGCCTGTTGGGAAATTATCCAGGTCATGACACCTTAGAGGCGCTCGACCGAAGAGCGCCGACAAGAGAGGCGCTCGACCGAAGAGCGCCGACCAGGGAGGCGCTCGATTAGAAAGCGCCGACCAGGAGCAACCCCGCCACAGGACAATCCGCTAAGAGACCTATTCGGCTCGGCACCTCTGCTGAGCCCATGCCTTAGCCGAATATCCAATCTCCGCTTAATCCTCCAACAGGTCTGACAACCAAGTACGTGACTCCACTACAATCTGCCGCCATCCTTTAAGTCATCAAGGTACGGGATCTCCACAGGAACTCGGCATGACCTGTCATTAATGCATGAGACCCCCTCAGGTCTCCGATGCACTCAGTCATTAAATGAACACGGCCCAAGATGATCTCCGGATCACTGAACCATCAGAGCGTATGGCTCTTCCTGACCGCCGGTTCACTCGGCAATAAATGCACTTACCATCTACGAACCCCAGGCCCACTACGGCCGATGGTTCAACCACTCCAACGGGTCTGATCAATCACGACAACTCCCTGACCCCGGCCTGATTCGGCCTTATCCTCCACTACGCCATTAATGGGCCAGATCGCACCCAATTATCACCAAAAAGGACAAATTCCCCCGTCACCTCCCAGGTAACACAATATCCCTCTATAAAAGGGAACCTGGGGGGGGAAGAAGAAAGGGAGGAGACAGCACAGACACAATTGAACACAATATTCTCTTTATTTTCTCCACATATCTCTTCCTTGCTCTCTCCACATATTGGCCCCCTCTGACTTAAGCATCGGAGGGCCGGCGCCGGAGAGCCCGGCCACCGGCTTTTTTGCAGGACAGGATAGGACGCACTCTTCTCCGCTCTCTCATCCCCACGAAGGACGCAGTCGGCCGGCGCACCGCCGTCCGCCCTCCCAGCAGCGGAGCTCCTCCTCCCCTGGTTTCGCGGCGGCCCCCGGGTCCAATTTCCAGCAACAGTTGGCGCTAGAGGAAGGGCCCGAGTCGCTGCCATGAAGCTAAGAAGCAAAGGGGCTTCCAATGCCTCTCGACGTCCTCCATCCAGTCCTGAACATTCTGTCCAAAACTCGCCGCCTCCGGCCGAGTCAACCCCTCAAGTTCGGCCGGAGCAGTTTGATGCCCTGGTGCAACAGGTGCAAGCCTTGGCTACCGCTGTCCAAAGCTTGTAACCCAGGGGCATCCCAACGGCATCGCTTCCTCCGGCTCCAGTCCAACCGGAGCCCCCTACAAGCGGACTTCCTCTTCAAGGTCAGGACTCTCAAGTCCAGGCCTCCCGCTGGAGGGAGCACCCAGTCAGAGGCCACGGAGGCTGGCCACAACCTTCAGAAGCTGAGTCGGTTCCAGGGCAACTTGCACCCGAACGAACCGCTGCAGCGGTCCTCCAGAATGACGAACTCGACAAGAAGGTCGAGAAGCTGGAGCGCCAAATCCAGGCACTCCACGGAAGAAAATCAGGACGTGATGGCGACTTCGAGTTCACTACGAAGTCGCCCTTCTCTCTGGAGATTGAAGATGAACCGGTTCCACTACGGTTCAAGATGCCTCAGGTGGAGCCTTACAACGGCAAGGCTGATCCCCTTGACCACCTGGAAAGTTACCGGGTCTTAATGGTCCTACAAGGAGCCTCGGAGGCCATGATGTGCAAGGCTTTTCCGGCAACACTCCGAGGGCCAGCCCGGCTTTGGTTCACCGGGCTGAAGCCGAGTACTGTCTCTTCTTTTGAGCAGCTCGGCAGACAATTTGCTGGCAATTTTGCCGCCAGCCAGCCCCAGCGGCGGACATCGGACTCCCTCCTTGATATCAAACAGAAGGAGGGAGAATCCTTCAAGGAGTATTTGGACCGGTTTACCGCCGCAACATGGGAGGTCCGGGAGCTTGACCAGTCCATCGCCATGTCAGCGCTAAAGACTAGAGCCCGGTCTTACAAGTTCCTCTTCTCAATCGAGAAGAATTTCCCCGCGGACCTCACCGAAATGTTCGCTCGGGCGCGGAAGTACGCCAAGGCTGAGGAAGCCGTGGCTGTTAGGCGGGGTGGGACCGAGCAGACCCCCAAGAAGAGACGCCGCGAGGAGCGCGGCCAGCCCAGAAGCCCGTCGCCGCTACGAGCCAAGAATCCGCCCCGCCCGAAGAGTCCACCCCGGTTGAGGGGACCGCCACAGCAGAGGTCACTACCCCGCCCGAGGTTCCCACTGCGGGCCCATGCACCCGAAGGGAGGTATGAAAACTACACTCCCCTCAACGCTCCTCGGGTTGAAATCCTCATGGAGATTGAGGGTCGGGATCGCATCCGGCTCCCACCTCCAAAACAAGATACCAGAACCCGGCGTGATCCCCGGAAGTATTGCCGTTTCCACCGGGATCACGACCATGATACTGAGGATTGTTATCAGCCCCGAAACGAGATCGAAGCACTCATCCGCCGAGGGGTGTTCGATCGGTTCGTACAAGGCCGGCGTGAAGAGAAGAAGCCAGCCGAAGGAGTCGCACAGCCTGAAGGTTCAAATGCCAACAGGCCCATCGCCGGCATCATCAACGCCATCCGAGGCGGGGCCTCGGCTGGAGAAGCTTCAGGGGAAGAATCCTCCTCGAAGCGCCTGCGCGCCTCTGAAGCCATCTCCTTTTCAGATGATGACCTAGAGGGAGTCGAAACTCCCCATGATGATGCCGTGGTCATCTCCATGATCATAAATAAATTTGATGTAAAACGCATCTTGGTCTATAATGGAAGCTCGGCGAATGTTTTGTATTTCGGTGCATATTATAAAATGGGGATGACAAATGAGCAGCTACGGAGGATGAATGCTCCGTTAGTTGGATTTACTGGGGATTCAGTCCCAGTAGAAGGCGAAATCGACCTCCTGGTCACAGCCGGGCTCGCCCCCCGTGAAAATACCGTGGGGATGAGCTTCCTTGTAATACGCCTGCCCTCAGTCTACAATGCCATCCTCGGAAGGCCGGGTCTCAACGCCCTCCGAGCAGTGGTCTCGACCCGCCACCTGCTCATGCGATTCCCCACCAGCCAGGGAGTCGGCGAAGTTCGAGGGGACCAAATGGTGGCGAGGCGATGCTACCTGGCAACCCACGAGGCAAAACGGCCAGCCGAGGCGCCTACCCCAGCAACTGGCCAGCCCTCGACTAAGGTCATCGAGGCACGGGTCAACCCTCAGAAAGAGCGGGTAGAGCCTGGTGAGTTACTAATTCAAGTTCCTTTACGAGAGAACACTCCCGAGCTAACCGTGCAGGTCGGCTCTGGCCTCAACGAGCATGAGAGGGGTCGCCTCGTCAATTTTCTACGAGACAACATGGACGTCTTCGCATGGTCGCCTGCGGACATGCCGGGGATAGATCCAGAGATCATGGTCCACCGGCTCCAAGTGAAGCCAACCAGCAAGCCCGTGCGACAAAAGAAACGAGGCGCTGCCCCTGAACGACAGCGAGCAGCAGCCGAGGAGGTCAGCAATCTCCTTGAAGCTGGCTTCATCCGGGAGATAGCCTACCCAGAGTGGCTCGCCAACGTGGTCCTCGTCAAGAAAGCCAGCGGAAAGTGGCGTATGTGCGTGGACTACACCGACCTGAATAAAGCCTGCCCAAAGGACAGCTTCCCACTCCCCAGCATCGACCAGCTCGTAGACTCCACCTCGGGTCATGAGCTGCTGGCATTCATGGACGCCTTTTCCGGATACAACCAGATCCGCATGGCGCCAGAGGATGAGGAAAAGACAACCTTCATCACCGACGGAGGAACCTACTGCTACAGAGTGATGCCATTCGGCTTAAAAAATGCCGGGGCAACTTATCAAAGGCTGGTCAGCCGGATCTTCAAAGACCAAATAGGCCGAAACATGGAGTTTATGTAGATGACATGCTGGTGAAAAGCAAGATGGCGCGAGACCATATAGCCGACCTCAATGAAGCATTCTCCACACTCCGAAGGTACCAGATGAAGCTCAATCCGGCCAAATGTGCATTCGGAGTCACCTCCGGTAAATTTCTCGGCTTCATCATTACGCAACAGGGAATCGAGGCCAATCCTGAAAAGATCCGAGCCCTTCAAGAAATGACGCCTCCCAGGACGGTCAAGGAGGTACAACGGCTCACAGGCCGAGTTGCAGCTCTTGGGAGATTCATCTCCCGCTCGGCCGAGCGCTGCCTTCCATTTTTCGCAGCCCTCAAGAAGCCGAAGAACTTTTTGTGGTCGGACGAGTGCCAGCAATCTTTTGAGGAGCTCAAGCATCTCCTGGCTTCCCCTCCCCTGCTCACAAAGCCTCAGCAGGGTGAGCTCCTCTACTTGTATCTAGCTGTCTCCCCTATAGCAGTAAGCTCGGTCCTGGTCCGAGAGGAGGGTAAGCTCCAAAAGCCAGTATATTACACCAGCCGGGTCTTGAGGGATGCCGAGACCCGATACTCCAAACTGGAGAAGACTGTCTATGCTCTGGTCATCTCAGCTCGGAGGCTCCGACCCTACTTCCAAGCCCACACAGTGGCCGTACTGACCGACCAGCCGGTCAAGCAAATCCTGCAAAGATCAGACCGTGCGGGCCGGATCACGAAATGGGCCATCGAGCTCGGGGAATTCGACCTCGAGTACCGACCCAGACCGGCGATCAAAGCACAAGCGCTCGCAGACTTTATAGTCGAGTGCACCATACCAGACGAGGCCAAGCCTGAACCTGAGCCACCAACGGAGCTGACCCCGAGTTTGACATGGACCCTGCATGTCGATGGCTCTTCAAACTCGAGGGATAGCGGAGCAGGACTTATCCTCACCAGCCCGGAGGGGGTGGTCGCCGAGCAAGCCTTGCGCCTCGAATTTCCTGCTTCCAATAACATGGCGGAGTACGAAGCGCTTGTCGCCGGGCTCAAGCTAGCCAAAGAGCTAGGAGTGAAGGACTTGAAGGCCTTCAGTGATTCTCAGCACGTCGTCAACCAAATCATGGGCGACTTTGAAGCCAGAGACCCGACCATGCAGAGGTATCTTCGGAAGGTACAGGATCTCGCCTCAACCCTGGACTCTTTTCACATTCAACATGTTACCAGGTCGGAGAATCTCAGGGCCGACCAGCTATCAAAGCTGGCGTCCTCTCGCATGAGCGAGCTCCCCAAAGCAGCCGTACTGGAGTATCTCCAAAAGCCCAGTGCAGACGAGCCCGAGCAGACCCTCTGCACTGAGTTCGAGCCAAGCTGGATGGATGAACTCATCAGCTACCTGCAAGACGAAGTCCTCCCCACTGATGAACGAGAAGCTCGCCGAATAAAGCGCTCCGCCACCCGGTACATACTGCATGAGGGAAAGCTTTATCGGAGATCTTTCACATCTCCTCTCCTCTGATGCCTTCGCCCAACGGAGGCTGATTACGCCATGCGCGAGGTCCATGAAGGAATTTGTGGAAATCATCTAGGAGGACGAGCATTGGCCCATAAAATTCTACGCCAAGGATACTATTGGCCGACACTCCGAAAGGATGCTCTGGACTTCGTCCAAAGATGTGACCGGTGCCAGAGGAACGCCAACGTTCAACGCCGGCCCTCGGCTCCCTTGGCCTTTTGCCCAGTGGGGAATCGACATCCTAGGGCCATTTCCACAGGCCACCGGACAGAGGAAGTTCCTGGTAGTTTCCATCGACTATTTCACAATGTGGGTGGAAGCCGAGCCCCTTGCCCGAATCACCAAGCAGAAGATGCGGGATTTTGTCTGGAAGTTCATAATCTGTAGATTCGGCTCCCCCGCATCCTTATCTCTGACAACGGTCGCCAGTTTGACAACATTCACTTCAGAGAATTCTGCTCCGAGCTTGGCATTGACCACCGCTTCACCTCGGTCGCGCACCCTCAGACGAACGGAGAAACAGAGGTAACAAACCGTACTATTTTGCAGGGGCTCAAAGCCAGGCTCGACAAATCTAAAGGACAATGGGTCGAAGACCTATACAATGTCCTGTGGGCTTACCGGACCACGTTCCGCGTCCCCACCGGCGAGACTCCCTTCAACCTAACATATGGGACGGAGGCTGTCATTCCACTAGAGATTCGACTTCCTTCTCCAAGAGTTGAGTATCACGATGCCAGCTCCAACTCTTCGCAACTCAGAAGCAACCTCGACCTAATCGAGGAAACAAGGGAGGCCGCCCGAGTTCGTATGGCGAGATACCAGCAAAAGACAGCTCAGTACTACAACGCCAGGGTCAAGGTCAAATCCTTCAGACCAGGGTACCTTGTCCTCAGAAGAGCTGAAGCCTCCCGACCAACTGAGCAAGGGAAGCTAGCCCCGAATTGGGAAGGACCTTACCGAGTCACGCGCATCCGCCGACCCGGAACTTATAAACTAGAGTCTCTAGACGGGACTCCAATTCCACGAAGCTGGAGCTCTGAAAATCTCCGCGCGTACCACCAATAGAACCCCAAGGGGTCCCTCAATATTCAACTATAAATTTCATTTTGTGAATTTCGTTTTATGATGGTCTGCGTGCTTACTTCGAGCTCACCAATTCTCCTGATTACCCCATGGTGTCAGGTTTATTTCCCCTCCCTTGACCACGGTTGGGATGCCCCGATGTCTCGGGATGATGGAGTATCTACGTGGACTCCCTGAAGATGTTCGTGAGTTTGTGATGCGCTCTCCATCGGCCAACGAGCTCGGCTCGTTCTCCATCGACCAACAAGCTCGGCTCGTTCTCCTATCCCGACCTCGGCCGGGATGCCCCGATTCGTCGGGAAGCCTCGAGACGTCGAGTTGCGGTCTTTAGTGACCAGACGAGCTCGGCTCGTTCTCCATCGACTTCCACCGACGAGCTCGGCTCGTGCTCCATCGGCCAACGAGCTCGGCTCGTTCTCCTACCCCGACCTCGGCTGGGATGCCCCGAGACGTCGGGATGCCCCGATTCGTCGGGAAGCCTCGAGACGTCGATGTGCGGTCTTTAGTGACCAGACGAGCTCAGCTCGTTCTCCATCGACTTCCACCGACGAGCTCGGCTCGTGCTCCATCGGTCAACGAGCTCGGCTCGTTCTCCTACCCCGACCTCGGCCGGGATGCCCCGAGACGTCGGGATGCCCCGATTCGTCGGGAAGCCTCGAGACGTCGAGTTGCGGTCTTTAGTGACCAGACGAGCTCGGCTCGTTCTCCATCGACTTTCACCGACGAGCTCGGCTCGTGCTCCATCGGCCAACGAGCTCGGCTCGTTCTCCTACCCCGAGCTCGGCCGGGATGCCCCGAGACGTCGGGATGCCCCGATTCGTCGGGATGCCCCGATACGTTGGGGTGCGGTCTTCACTGACCAGACGAGCTTGGCTCGTTCTCCATCGGCTTCAGCCAACGAGCTCGGCTCGTTCTCCATCACTGAATCTCTGCCGACGTCCTCAAAGAACGGAGTCCGAGCAGAGGAACGTCTTCAGTCGCCTCGGCGCGAGAACGCTCACGGTACAAGGTACCCATTTATTTAATGTCTTTACATTATTTTACCTATTCTTGGATTTCTCTCTGCCGACGTCCTCAAAGAACGGAGTCCGAGCAGAGGAGCGTCTTCAGTCGCCTCGGCGCGAGAACGCTCACGGTACCAGGTACCCATTTATTCAATATCCTTACATTATTCTATTTTTGGATTTCCCTCCGCCGACGTCCTCAAAGAACGGAGTCCGAGCAGAGGAATATCTTTAGTCGCCTCGGCGTGAAAACGCTCACGATACCAACAAACTTGGTATAAACCAAGTCTGTTGAATCCCCGTCACGAGCCGACGAGCATTCGACCCATTCGTTGGAAAAAAATCCGGTCCGCCCCGACAATGCGAGGCTCGAAGTTCACTAGCTTCGCTGAAGTTCGAGTCCTAATGACCGCCCTAGGGCTTGGTCGAATTCTGGACTTGGCTCGAAAAGACTCTCCGAGCCCAAATCCCTTGGGCATAAGCGTTGTTATACCTCTGGTCGAAGGACCGAGCAATGGAGCTCGGCAAGCCGAACCTAAACGCAAGTCCTGTGGCGGACGAAGTTGGGGCCATAGAGCCCATGCCTTTGGAGCCTAAAGAGGATCCAGGCAGAGGAACCTAAGCCTATCAAAGATAAGGCATTGCAAATATAAGGAAAATACGTGTATATTCATTTCAAAAAAAAAAAAAAGCCCGTAGGCTAAGTACAGAGCTCGGACTCGGCCTTAACAAGTATAGAGGTCGCTCCGGCTTACAAAAAAAAAAAAGAAGAAAGAAGAGAGAGAGAAAAAAGGGGAAGACTACACCAAGGGCTCAGGCCCGGCGACTTCAGGAGCGGTTGGCTCCTCTGCGGTCAAGGCCTCCACGATAGCTTCGGGAGCCGCCTCGATGACCTCGGGAGCGATCTCGCCTTCTTCAGCTTGACCCTCCTGGTCGGCCCCACCAGAGGTTGGAACCTCTGCCTCCGCCTCCGCTTCTGGATCTTCGACCCCAGCGCCTGGTTGAAGCAGGCTGAGGTCGAAGTCTGGGAGAAGTCGCCGCAACTGGTTGCGGAAGTCCTTGAAGCCCTGGATGAGCCCGTTGACGCCTTCCTCTTCCATCAAGTCGCGAAACTCTTCCGATTCACGGAAGAGCTTGACGGCGTCCTGGGCCTGCTCCCGGGCCTCCTTCTCCCGAGCCTCATGGTAGGCGGCCTTCCGCTCCAAAGTCTTTATTTCTCTTTCGCGGTCCGCAAGCAGAGATTGCACGTCAATTAGACGGACCTCGAGATCTTGGACCTTTATTCGAGCCTCCCCCACCTCCTGCTCGCGTATAGCGAGCGACGATTCGGCCTCCATCCGGCGGGCCTCCGCGGCGCGCACTTCAGACCTGGTCAAAGTGTGCGCGCCCTTGTCCTCTTTAAGTTCGGCAACCAGAGCCCGAACCTCGTCCTCGGCCGCCCCTAGCTTCGCTTGAAGCACTTTCTGCTCGGCCTCGGACGCGAGAAACTTCGCTTCGGCCTCCTCACGCCCCCTTTGATGCCTTCGGGCCCGGTCCCGATAGTCTTGGATGATGTCAATCATCGTTTCGGTCTCGTGGAGGCGCTGCAAGAGGGACACGTAAGAAATAGTTTTAAGCCGAAACACAAATTTGCACAGAAATAAAAGCTGACTTACTCGGATGGAGGAGCAAATAGTGGAATCCATGAACTCGCCATAGTTTATGGATCGGATCTTGACCTGGTCGGCCGGGAGCAGTGCGACCCGGAGAACTTCGCGCGCCACTTGTACGCTGTCGAGGGCCGAGTCGCCCTCAAAGACGACCCATCCAGGAGCGTATGGCACCCGCTCCAGGGGGCCCGATGAACCCGCCAGGCCGGCCTCGGCCGGCCTGGGTGCAGCCGACCCCGTCGCTTCCTGACTATTCCCCGGCTCGGAACCGGAGAGTTGGGGTCGGTTTGGCGGCCGACCTGACCGCCGCATGGTAGAAGAGGGGCGCGCGAGTGCCAAATCTGTCGAAGTCCTCCCTTCCTGGTCGGAATTTGGAGTTTCCTGCCGACCAGGGACTTGCGAAATGGGCACCGGGCATGGAAGTGCAATCGTGGCTCCGCCAGAAGCTGCGCCCTCTCCCCGACCAGCCTCAGAGCGCGCGGGGCGAAGAGCGCGCGCCTCAGCTGAGGTGGTCGCCGAGGTCTTCACCGAGGTCTTTGCTTTCTTCCTCGGCTCGGTCGGTTCTCCCGAGAGCTCGGCCGCTCTCTTTTGGAACCGGGCGTATAGGACCTCGCTCTTGGTCACTATCTTTGCGATATCTGCAAGGACGAGCAGGATTAAAACTTAGAAACTGTAATAAAATAGAAAAAAAAACACCTTAAAGCTACTCCTACCATGGGGACGCGCCGAGCTCAGCCCAACATTTACTAGAGCGTCCTCACTGATGAGGCCGTTCGGTAAGATGCCGCCCCCGAGGCTGCGGATGGCGTCGAGGACCCTCTGCTCGCGCGAAGAAAGCCTGGGGACTTTATTGACAGATTTGAGGTGGGTTGGCCCCCACCTAGGGTCAAACCCCCACGACCGCTCAGACCCCAGGAAGAAGAACTTCTTCTTCCAGTCGTAGATGGACGAGGGGGCACCATGGAAGAGTGGCCGACCCGCCCGAAGGGCGATATAGAGCCACTCTCTGTCTCCCGGATTCGACTTTAGCACAAAAAGTCGCCGGAAGACGTTAACAGAGGTCGGAATCCCGTGCAGTAAGCACAGTGACAGAAAACCGATCACTGTTCTCCAGGCGTTCGGAGCAAGTTGCGCCGGAACCAACTGGTATTCCGTCAGCAACTCATTCACGAAGCCGTGAAGAGGGAAACGTAGGCCGGCCCAGAGTGATTCTAAATACACTCCAACCCAGCCTACCGGAGGGTCGGTCACCCGATCCCCCTGCTTGGTGGGTTCCAACCGGAACCCTTGGAGAGGGAAAAACCACTCCTCGGTCATTTCCACCTCCAGTACGCTCATGGTGGACTCGACTTCATTTGGACCGGAACCCATTAGGAAGAAGGAAAAGGGATTCTAGAAGGAAAAGAAGAAGGGGGGAAGGGACCTGTGAAACGCCGGGAACAAAAAACTTCGGACTGAGAAAAGCTGAAGGAAGAAGACGACAAGAGAGGAGGAGAAAGCCAGGTGAGGGTTTATATAAATCCCCCCAACGGCCCAGATCAGCGAGAAAGAACGCTGCTCCCTATTCGGATTACGACGCGTGTCAACCCAAAAGGTAAAGCGTCACATTTATTCCGGGCTGACGCTTCGAACACAGAAGCGCCTTATCGAATCATACGGCCCCATCATGAGCCCACGACGCGAGGACGCTTCGGAGAAGGCGTCCTAATAATGAGGCCTTTTCGGAAAAGGAGAAACGCCGTCTATTAAAGGCATCTCGAAGCGTCCGGTAATTCAAAAACGCGCAATAACTTTAAAATTTCTAAATCCATAGTAACCCAACCAAAACTACTTCCCGCACTCAAGCTGGTAGCCAGCTAGAACTAGGAAGTCGGGGGGTAGTGTTGGGAAAATACCCAAGTCATGACACCTCAGAGGCGCTCGACCGAAGAGCGCCGACCAGAGAGGCGCTCGACCGAAGAGCGCCAACCAGGGAGGCGCTCGATTAGAAAGCGCCGACCAGGAGCAACCCCGCCACAGGACAATCCGCTAAGCGAACTATTCGGCTCGGCACCTCTGCTGAGCCCATGCCTTAGCCGAATATCCAATCTCCGCTTAATCCTCCAACAGGTCTGACAACCAAGTACGTGACTCCACTACAATCTGCCGCCATCCTTTAAGTCATCAAGGCACGGGATCTCCACAGGAACTCGGCATGACCTGTCATTAATGCATGAGACCCCCTCAGGTCTCCGATGCACTCAGTCATTAAATGAACACGGCCCAAGAAGATCTCCGGATCACTGAACCATCAGAGCGTATGGCTCTTCCTGACCGCCGGTTCACTCGGCAATAAATGCACTTACCATCTACGAACCTCAGGCCCACTACGGCCGACGGTTCAACCACTCCAACGGGTCTGATCAACCACGACAACTCCCTGACCCCGGCCTGATTCGGCCTTATCCTCCACTACGCCATTAATGGGCCAGATCGCGCCCAATTATCACCAAAAAGGACAAATTCCCCCGTCACCTCCCAGGTAACACAATATCCCTCTATAAAAGGGAACCTGGGGGGGGGGGGAAGAAGAAAGGGAGGAGACAGCACAGACACAATTGAACACAATATTCTCTTTATTTTTTCCACATATCTCTTCCTTGCTCTCTCCACATATTGGCCCCCTCTGACTTAAGCATCGGAGGGCCGGCGCCGGAGAGCCCGGCCACCGGCTTTTTTGCAGGACAGGACAGGACGCACTCTTCTCCGCTCTCTCATCCCCACGAAGGACGCAGTCGGCCGGCGCACCGCCGTCCGCCCTCCCGGCAGCGGAGCTCCTCCTCCCCTGGTTTCGTGGCGGCCCCCGGGTCCAATTTCCAGCAACAGAGCCCACCCCCGCATAGCAGCTTCTACTGGGTCCCTCCCTCGCCAGGAGAATATTCGATTCGGATAGAAATGACCGTATGTTAGGCACCCCGACCGGTTTTACTTCTACCCTTCCCACCTGTGGGCCATGCTCGGATATCTCTCTTGACTCCGGCACAAATCTTTCGTGTAAGTACGTCACACCTGGTACTACCGAGGCTACCAGCAGACCAGTAGCTCTGCCAAACCCCGTATCCGAGCAGAGAGCATCCTGTCTCCATAATTTAATCGATGCCCGTGCATTTCGAACTCGAAACCACTTGATTGGAAGTAAGGCTCCGTTCTACCGAGTTACCACCTCAGGAGCAGCACACACCTCTTTCACTAAGTTCCATCCGCAGTGGATGGACCCAACCCCGCACCATGCACCATGCACCCCTCATGGAAACCCTCCCCTCATACCCCTCTACATCCATGCCGCCACCTCCTCTTGCACATTCCACACGAGTTGCTAGACGATAAAGGAAAGGAGGGCCAATGAAGAAGTTATCGAGCTGATAAAGGAGTTAAAGTTTAATTTTTGGTTCGACAGGTTGTTAATTGCATGCATGTCGTTGTTACCCCAGTAATAATGACAATAACTACTGAAATGCTTTACATCATAAAAAAGTTCAGTATTGTTAGCATTGGGTTTACAACAATACGAAGTCTTAAAGGTTATCACGAACTTACCGCGCTAAATAACTCTTTAAATTATTAGTTTGGTGCTTCTCTTTTACTCAATGGCAACAGAACAAAAATAGCTTTCGACAACAAACGGCTCTATAAATTCCTTATTTTATGCAGTTATTTTTTTACCATATTATAGTATAAATGTCACTACCTTGCAATTAATTTTTATTATTAATAGTATTTTACTGTATGTTGTGAACTAAAACTGCTAATATGAAATCAAAAATTTTAGAAGACTGCCGCTAAATTTTAAATTATTAATTTTTATACAAAGTTTAAATTTGATCAGCTTGAGGTGTTCGTCTAGACATATATTAAAAAATTAAGAATCAAAAATTATTTAAGATAAAATTATAATATAAAAATTTAGTATTTTTGTATCAAATATTATTATTAATTTTTATGAAAATATAAAAAAATAATCATGAATGATCTATTCCTAGAGAGCTTGTAAGATAATTGATATATGAATATAGGCATACCCATAAGTTAGTCTAAATTTTTTTAATGATAAAATTTTGAAAATTTTCTAAAAAATAAAATTAAAATAAAAAAATATTAAAATAATGATTAAAATATGAAATATCAAAATATACATCAAATAATTATTAATTAATCTAAATATATATGAATAAGGTAAACAAAATCTTTTTGTATGATGCAAATGCGTCTTGTTGTTTGGCAGTTAAAAACTTCCCATTCAAATCAGCAATCAGTTGATAAAGAAACGATACAAAAATAACGAATAAGATAATTATAATTTTTTCCTTGCAATATTACTTAAAAATATTAGTAATAACTAGTAGTATGGGCTAGCTGTCATCACTTGGATTAAGATTTCTACTAGCCTTGTTACTATGTCATAGCTATGGGGTTTTTTTTTTTTTTTTTTGGTGAAAAACGGGGGTGGGGGGGGGGGGGGGGGAGAAAACCTCACCCGCATAGCAGCCTCCATTGGGCCTCCTTCTACCAGAAAATATTCGATGCAGGCCGCAAGTTTCCACGTATCCTTTCCGATCCGTGGGCTCCCCCCACTGGGATTAACACTCACGTATGAGTATGTCACCCCGGCGCCGCCTCAATTCCACCGAAAGCGTCCAGGCATGGGGTATTCGGTCTCTAAATTTAATCGACACCCGTGCGTTTCGAATATGGACCATTTTGATGGAAGCAAAGTCTCGTTCTATTTATGCTACCATCTTGGGACATGGCTATGGTTTTTTGACATGGTGGTCCTTGCCTTCGTCAAGAGGGATGGCTGTTTCCTTTCTCATCATAAAATTAGGCTTGCCCTCTCGAGGTGCATCGAACAAAGAAGTTTATTTTTAACCAAAAAAAAAAAAAAGTCTACGCTGATGCAGGGCTGCGTCCATGTCGATTGGAAAAGCGCAGATGAGATCAAGGCGCGATCGTGCGAAAGAAATCAGTCGTCCTTTTGAAACGGTGATATACGGCTCTCAGTCTCTGATTCATACGGTTGAATCGTTCACCGTGGTATCTTATGTAATATAGAATGCTGTCGTATATTAGGATTCCTGTCATAGATACTGGGAACGAGCTATAGCCAGGTGTCGTGATATACGGATGATTGTTTGACGAAAAAAGCTCTGATCCCAGTTTGGGACTTCCTCTTCATGTCACGAGAGGCATTCGATACTTGACCTCCGAAAATTTGCTGTCCAGTCAGCAGCCTGATTACATTCCCTATAGACATGGTGACCTTGTCATTATGAAAGCTTCCCAATCGGCCTCGTTGTCTGGTGTAGCCTTTAGTTGGTATGGGAGGCTTCCTCCCAACTCTATCCATTAGATAATGATTCCCATATCGATAAAGTGTATGATCCTGTTTCAGGAAGGAAACAATGAAAACTACCGATATGATCCCCCAGGTATGGTCTTGTTGGGAGTGTTTTTGGAGTATGACTACGATCCCCTGATATGGTCATGTTGGGAGTGCTTTTGGAATCTGGCAGGCGGAGGGCTTCACTGCTTTGGCGTGAGATTTGCAGATATATGCTTATGGTCATGGAGCGGTGCAAGTGGTTGATAGGAGATGGCCAGAGAGTTGATATGGTGGAGGATGCATGAGTGGATAAGATTCCATTGAGGCATTGGCCGACCCTAGTCGGTGTTGAGATTGGGGAGGGACTGCGGGTGGGTGACCTGCTCCTCCCCAGCGACGAGGGGTGGGATACCTGCCAGATCAGTCAGCTGTTCGGTGAGCCACTTGCAGAGCGAATCCGGTCGATTCCAGTTCCAGTCCACCCATGTCCGGATGTCAGAGTCTAGAGTTCGTCCTGTAGATCTACAGTCAGGGTGGCCAACATCTAGGGCGTTGTCCAGGATGAGCAGTGAGCGGTAGATTTTGGCTGGATTTGGCGGTTTAGGTTGCACCTCAGGGTGGCTCTGTTTCTTTGGAAGGTCACTTGGGGTCGTCTACCGACGAGACTTCTACTCTTTGAGAGGGGCATGGGTGTCCATCCCCAGTGCCATGAGTGCTTGACAGACGAGTCGCTAGATCATGGTGTTTTCTAGTGCCACCGAGCTAGGGGGATCTGGAGTTGAGCAGGGTTTCCCTTGGAGCTCTGGTGTCATCGGTGTCCTTTCTGGAGGCACTGGGATGTCTTGCGGGGCCCTCGCAGTCTAGACCAGAGGCGGTGAGAGCGACCTATACTGCCTATTAGATATAGCTTGCGAGGAACTCATGGACGTTTGGGGAGTCGAGACTCCTCCGGGGGTGGTGGTGGAGAGGGCGAGGTTGCCAGCAGTAGAGATCTCTCAGATGGACCTTTCGAATGGACCTTTGATAGCTCGGGACATCTGGAGCTCTACCTCTTCGCATATATCACTTTGTACGGTGTTTTTCATATGGGAGCCCTCATCCTTGAGTTTTCTTAAGGTCAACTTTGACGGTTGCGTTCTGCAAAACGGTGCAAGGGGAGGTACGAGCTTTGTGGTTAGAGGCCCGGACTTCAGGGTGATTGCTGTTGGGGGTTGCCAGCTGTTTGACACCTCGGTTCCTGGGGTGGAGTTGAGAGCAGCATGGTCTGGCTTGTGCTATGTGCGGCATGCTCTGCAGGCGAGAATGGTGATCTTAGAGGGCGACTCTGCGATGATCATTAGATGGATTCAACAGTTTTCTGGGAGGATTGGCGATTACCATCTATTGTTGAGGGATATCCGGGCCATGGTCTGAGATGGGATGGCCATTCAGGCGAAGCATACTTTCTGTGAGACCAATGGTACGGCCGATTGGGTGGCTTTTTTTGTTTTCAATCATTCTGGAGAACACCTATGGATGGGTAAGACGGAGTTGCCTGGTGCTCTTTGAGATGTACTACTTTTTGATTTTTGTTAGCTGTATTTGTACTTATTTAGTGCGATTTTTTTGGGTTTTGCCGGAAAAAAAAAAAAAACTACCGATTCGCCACATGTTTATTACCAAAAGCAGATGGTAATCCAGAAACAACACGCACGTGGTAACAGCACATGGCATCACCCCTCCCTAGACTTGTTACGCTCCTCGCGGCACAGCATCAGACCCTGGATGAGACAGCTCATGTCCTCGTACGACGAGCCACCCTCCGCTACCGCCTGCCGCCCCATCGCCGCCAGCTCTCGCACCCTCCGCCTCATAGCCGCCACCTCCTCCCCGCCGCCGACGAGCCGCTTCACCGCCTTCGCCAGCGCCTCCGCCGGCACCACCACCTTTTCCTCGTCCACCACGCTGCTGAACCCCTCCCACACGGGCGTCGCGATCTTGAGCACGTCCACCAGTAACTTTTCCGTCACGAACTGCTCGAAGCGGCGCGGCCATGTGGCCAGGGCCACCCCTGCGCACACCCCTTCCATCACCGTGTTCCATCCGCAGTGCATGACGAACCCTCCCACCGCCCGGTGGGCCAGGATCTCCGCCTGCGGGGCCCACCCCCGAACCACCAGCCCCCGCCCGGCGACCCTCTCTTCGTAACCCTCCGGCATCCACTTCTCTCCTTCAGCTCGCAGCACCCACACGAACGGGTGGCCGCTCGCCTCCAGCCCCAGCGCCAGCTCTCGGAGCTGCTCCTCGCTGAACTCGCACAGCGTCCCGAAGGAAACATACACCACCGAGTCCTCCTCCCTGGCGTCCAGCCACCTCAGGGTGGCGTCGCGGCAGGCGGTGGCTTTCTCCTCTTTCTTCTCCGCCGCAGGCGGATGAGTTCCGGCGAGCCCGACCGGGCCGACGAGGAAGACCTTCCGGGGGGCCACCTTGTAATAGTGCTCGGCGTAATCGGGCTCGAGGGCGTAGAAGCTGTTGACGATGACGCCGTAGCTGTTGAGCTCGGACTCGTGGAGAAGGCCGAGCATGTAAAGGGAATTGAAGCCCTCCGCCATGGAGGCGCGGGTGAGCTTGACGGGATGGGGCAAGCCTGGGATGGAGAATGGCTCGGAGCGGGAGGAGATGGACTCGTAGGGGCGGTGAAGGTAGGTTTCGTTCTCGACGCAGAGGGGGAAGAGGCCGAATACCTGGAAGATGAGGCGGGGGATGCCGTGCTCGGCTGCGAGGGCGGTGGTCCAGACGTGGATGGCGTCGGAGACGAGGGCGTCTACGGGGCGGAGGTCGCGGAGGAGGGTGTCGAGGGCCCCGCGGAGGGAGAAGAGGGCGGCGTAGAAGTTGGGGACGAGGGCGGGGGCCGGAACTGCGGAGAGGCTCTCGCAGCCGTCGGGGAGGCCGAAGTCGGCGGAGGGGTAAGGGATGAGGCGGAGGTCCATGTGGGGCTGGTGGGGGAAGGCGGGCCTCGAGTTGGCGCGGTCGATGGTGGGCTGGACGAGGTGGGCGTTGGCTGGCGTGGTGACGACGGTGACCTTGACGCCGCGCTCGGCCGCGATACGGGCGATCTCGAGCATGGGGATCATGTGGCTCCGTGTTAGAAATGGGAAGAAGACTAGATGGAGGGGTTGTTGTTGCTGTTCCGGAGCTCGGGAGTCCATGGCTATTTTCTTCCCTCTACTATTGTTTTGTTGTCTTCTCAGCAAGCAAGCAATCCAGGGTAGACAGGAGGTCTATTTATCGAGCACGCATGCAGTACCATGGAATGCTGTACAATCATGGATGGCCGAGATGAACGGCCGTTAAATAACAAGGTAGACTAGGGAAGCATAAATATGTATATATACGATGACCGGATGGCGCCCATCCAGGGATGTAGAGCACTCTGCGATGCATGGGTCTACCGCAGAAGATTTTGATTGTTATTTACAGGGATCAGATTCTCTGTGGTGTGGGTTTTACACTGTTAAGGACTATGTAATGGTAGACTAGTATTATGTGGATATTTTTTTTGATCCAACGGTTCTAATAATAAAAACCAATTCGAGTTCATTAATGCAATATTTTCGAACATTGTTTTCCATTTGGGTTTGACTCCAATTCTTCAGATCCAACCTTATAAGGTCTTCTAGATTGATGCGTCTTCTATCCAAATTAAAGAAAGGTGTCTCGTACCAATTTAAATGCTTTCTTATAAAGGCACTATCTGGTGTGACGTAATTCCGATGGATGTTGGTCATCTAATATTGGGAAGACCTTGGTTGTTCGATCTTGATGTCACCATCTATAGTCGCCCTATTTCTTGCTCATTCATATTTGAGGACAAGAGGATTAAACTTAATCCCTTAAGACCCAAGATGCTTGACAAGGGTAAGAAGAAAAATGAGCCAAAAAGCAAGGCACTCCCTATCTTTAGGCCCTCCAAATTTGAAAAGAAAGTCTTTAGTGATTCTTTGGTGTTCGCTTTACTTATCCTAGAAAACCATCTGCATCTGCAAAGCGAGCTGCCATCAGAGGGTCAGTTTATCCTAGAGGAGTTTTCGAAAGTATTCTCTGAGGACCTCCTGGATTAACTGTCATCTTTGCGTGATATACAGCACGCCATTGACCTAGTTCCGAGAACTACTCTGCCTAACCTACCCTACTATCAAATGAATCCTTCTGAGCATGCTGAGCTGCAAAAACAAATAACGAGCTCATACGAAAGAGGTTCATTCGTGAAAGTTTAAGTCTGTGTGCCGTACTTGCACTCCTCACACCAAGAAAAGATGGCACATGGAGAATATATGTTGATAGCCAGGCAATCAACAGGATCACGGTTAAATACCGTCTCTCCATTCCTCGACTCGACGATATACTGGACATGATGGCAAGCGCCGCGATCTTCTCCAAGATTGATTTAAAATGTGGATACCATCAAATTCAAATCTGCCCAGGTGATGAGTGAAAAAACGGCTTTTAAAACAAAAGATGGCCTGTATGAATGGTTGGTCATGTCTTTTGGCCTCTCGAATGGTTCTAGTACTTTTATGCGGGTGATGACACAAGTCTTGCGACCTTTTATAGGCAAATTTTTAGTCATATACTTTAATGACATCCTCATCTACAGCTAGTCAAAGGAGCAACACTTCAATCATTTGCGACAGGTATGCACAATCCTGCGGGATGCGAAACTGTACGCTAACCTTAAGAAGTATTCATTCTTCACTTCTTATGTCAACTTTTTGGGTAACATTTTCTCATCAGAGGGTTTGTCTGCCGACCCTAATAAGGTCACGGTGATATTCGAGTGGCCCGAACCCAAAACTCTCAGTGAGGTTCGCAGTTTTTATGGGCTGGCTACTTTCTACCATCACTACATTAAGGGGTTTAGCATGCTTATGTCCCCAATCACTGATTGTCTTAAAAAGGGCGACTTTCATTGGACTAACGCTGCAGCTAAAGTATTTTACGACAACAAGAAAATAATGACGGAGGCGCCAGTTATGCGCCTGCCCGACTTCAGTAAGGCTTTTGAAGTGGAGTGTGATGCATCCGACCTTAGTATAGATGGCGTGCTCGGCCAAGAACGTCATCCCGTCACATACTTTAGTGAGAAGTTAAACGAGGCTAAGCTGAAATATTCCACCTATAACAAAAAATTTTATGTCGTAGTCCAGGCCCTCCGGTATTGGCGCAATTACCTACTGCCCAATGAATTCGTCCTTTACTCTGATCATGAAGCTCTTCGCTACTTTAATTTTCAAAAGAAACTGAACTCTAGGCAGGCCAAATGGGTTGAGTTCCTCCAGAAATACACTTTTGTCCTCAAACACACATCAGGTGCCTCCAACACTGCTGCTGACGCACTGAGCCGTCGAGTGACCCTACTCACGACCATGTTTGTGCATGTCACGAGCTTCGACAGACTCATAGAGGACTACTTATCTTGCTCTAATTTTGGAAAACTCTACAAAGACCTCGCCGACGGACGAGGTCCCTCGATCAATGGGTGTCACCTTCAAGATGGTTATTGTTTAAGGCAACAAAGCTTTGTATCCCACGGACATCAATACGAGATTTCTTGGTGTAGGAAGTACATGCAGGTGGCCTTTCCGGGGATAAGACCATCGAAGAGGTGGAACGTCAATTCTTCTGCCCTAGCTTAAAAAAAGACGTTGCTAAAATCATTGGCCAATGTCGAACTTGTCAATTAGCCAAATACTGAAAACAGAACACTGGCCTTTATACCCCTTTACCGGTACTCGATCGTCCCTGGCATGACATTAGTTTGGACTTTGTACTTAGTCTACCCCATACCGTCCGGAGACATGATTCTATTCTTATAGTTGTGGACCGTTTTTCCAAAATGGCCCATTTTATCCCTTGTTCCAAAACCTCTGATACTTCCAAAGTAGCCAAGCTCTTCTTTGATAAGATTGTCAAACTCTACGGCCTTCCAAAAACCATCGTGCCGGTCACGACCCCCGCCCCGTTCCCGACGGGCCGCCGCGACGGTCCTAGGGTGCGGGTAGGCATAAGGCCACCAGCCACCACGTAGAACCCTACTACCTATCAACCATCAATAAATTCTGAAAATTTTGGCATGATGCATGCACAAAATGATCACCTTTCCTATGGTGACCTGTCAGGATTATCTCAATACATACAACACACTACCTGTCAGAGCAGCAATCACATAACCTGTCACATAACGAACCTGGACAATATATATCAATACATCATCACAGGTATATAACTCAACTGTATAAAAATCTGGTTCCTATTCCATCCATAGTCAAACCCATATCCACAACAGGATCTATGACTGTAACTATACACTAAATACAACAGAAGGTTTATAATACACCAAAAGGGTATAAACCTCTATCTACATTATACTATACTATACTATGGAGCGGCACAGCAAGCAGACAATCTCTAACCCTGCTCCTCTCTATACAATACCTGCCCTGCAATCAAAAACACCAAACTGGGGAGTGAGTATATGAATACTCAGTGAGTGGAGTAGAGAGTACTATGCACATGAGACAGAATATAATCATGGCTCGAGATGAAATCTCAAGATCAATAACAAGATGAACATGAACTCAATATAGAGAATATGGAGTGAATCATCACAATCCCAATCAACACATCTGGAGCACATATGGAATAATCAAGTAATCATATATGCTACCCATGAATATGCTCAATAGGTCATAGTACTGAATCATATAAATCAGGTGTCAATAGGCTGAATCATCAACAAGACAGCTATCGGGAGGTGGGTTTTACGCCCCAGGCGAACCAGCAACAACTCCCTACTGCCATATGCATACATCGAATATGACACCACACCAATATGTAAATCATCACTAGACAGCTGTCGGGAGGTGGGTTTTACGCCCCAGGCGAACCAGCAACAACTCCCTACTGTCACATGCATATGCAGGATAAGACACCATACCGATAACATAAATGCTAGACAGCTATCGGGAGGTGGGTTTTACGCCCCAGGCGAACCAGCAACAACTCCCTACTGTCACATGCATATGCAGGATAAGACACCACACTGATCATATAAATGCTGGCCAGTATCCAGAACAGAAATCCATCTCACATCTACATACTAAACGGCACCTCGCGGGAATTCTACATCCGCGGAAAGCCATACTGCACCTCGCGGGGTCTTACTATGCCCGGCGGCAAGCAGAATATAAGTCGTAGGACCGGCCGATCCTACGCCTAGGGCCGTGTCCCCCCCTAGGAAGGGACTGGGCTCCGCCCACCCAGAAGGCTACTATGTGCACAAAGGCCGATGTTCAACCCCATCGACTATAGGTGTCCTGCAGATACTGCCAAGCCATGCATAAATGCCATAATGCACCCTCCCAATACTCTACTAAAAAGGAGTATAATCAAGATTACCACTCACTCGATCATGACCCAATCATAAACTAACATCAGGGTTAGGAGTGAGGGTCAAGGAAGTGCAATACAACTCAATATACCACTAAAAAGGCTTTACAAATCTTTGAAATGGAGGAAATGAAATCAATTTACAAAAGAAGTTATTTCACAATTTGGAACCAATTTAATTACTCATAAAAGAGTATAATCAAGCTACGACTCACAAGTCTTTAAAATAGAGGAAATGAAATCAATTTACAAAAGAAATCATTTCACAATTCGGAATCAATTTGATTACTCATCAACCCCTCGTAATTCCTCTCAATGTTCCCTCAAATGCATGTACAGAATAATCAAGCATGGAGAATCAAGATTATAGAGGAATCTACTACAATATCAATCAATATGCTCAAGTGGAATCAATTCACACTTGGCGACATTCATGAAAATGAATTAAGGATGCTCATGGTGCAAAGTACATGACTCCCACTCACCTGCCAATCCGGCACGGCCTCGATACGCCTCTAGAATTTTACAGTAGGCAGCAGGGGACTTCTTCCTCTTGTTCCCTAGCTTCTTGCCCAACTGTGACATGCATTTACAATACATTTAGTTTTGTATCAAGGGCTATAATCTACGTGCCAATTATAACATAGGAAACTTTAATTGATTCAACTCCCCTGTTCCCTAAATCTTTTCTTTTCTTTCTTCTTTTCCTTTTTAATTAATTAACTCACCATTTATGTGTATTAGGGACTCCTTTGCATGAGTACAAGGTCCCTTTTAGCTTGATCTAGGCTTAATACTCTATTATAGCATGAAATCCCCTATTTTCCACCCGGATGAACAGTAACCCGAACTGACAGTGGGTTACTTCATCCCGGTTTTGATCCACTTTCAGGACTCCAAATTTGATGAAATTTTTACCTAACATTCTACACTCACAGAGGATTCCAAAGAGATAACATGCATCATCATCGGAGGCCATTTGACCCCCTAAATAATTTGCCGAAGTTGGGACTTCGACACAGTTTTTCCGTAGTGCCAGAAAAATTTGTCAAAATCCGATTCTTCTTCTTTTAACCACCTCTACAACCCTTATCCGACCCCTCTAGACTATATCCACCATTTGTATAGCCTAATGTCATCAAAAGACTAGATAGGGATGGATATTTACCTTTTTCTTTTTGGAAATCGAGGTCCTTGTGTAGAGGAGAAGGAGATCTACGTTTTTCCCTTCAGCTGGAAGTGCAACCGGGATCCCTTTCCTCCTTGAATCCCCTTCCTCTTCTTCTTTCTTCTTCTTCTTCTTCTCTTTTTCTTTCTTTCTTTCCTCTGTTTCACGCCTGAGAACCCCCTCCCTCTTTCTTTCGGTTTCATTCCAAAAGCCAGCTCAAACCCTCCAATTAAATCACATCAAGACACTATTCACCCTTTGTTTAATATTATTAAATTCCCATTTTGCCCCTAACACTTCAACATATCTACCGTTATGCCATTAACTTTTGATTCTTTCCTATTTTACCCCTTATATTAATTGAAAAGGACTATTCTATCCCTTTTTATATAAAAAAAATATTTTGTGGTTATTACATCCTCCCCCCCTTATATAAAATTCGTCCTCGAATTTAAAAGAGTAAATTACCTGATTACTCGAAGGGGTGAGTGTATCTGCTCTTCATATTCTGCTCGGTGTGGTATTGGGAATCAAATAAATTAGGAGTGTTTTACCTTCTATCTCTACCACACAGGTAGGATAAACATACTTCGCTTTTATACTATCCCCTACATGTGTACTAATAGCTAAGGGAATATGCATTAATATCTTATCCTTAGCTAACTTTTTAGCGAAATAAGGGGACACAAATGAATGGGTAGCTCCACAATCAAACAACACTCTAGCTTTAAACTTATCAATGAGGAGCATACCTGTCATAGCTGCATTCGATGCCTGTGCCTCTTGTGGATTTACCGTAAATACCCTTCCTTGCCCTCTGCCTGCTGGAGCTAATGGCTGAGATGGTCCAGCACTCTGCTGTGATGTTTGTGCTTGACCTCTGCTTCTGCCTACAGGCCCCCTACTACTAGGCCTGTCCATCTGCACAGAAGGGTAGGATGTTAAAGGCACAAACTGCTGGGTGGCACCCTGCGGGCATTCTCTGACAAAATGACCCGGCTGTCCACATCTGTAGCACACTCCCTGACCCATTCTGCATCTGCCAAGGTGCTGCTTCCCACATATGCCACATACTGGCCATGATTGGAACTTGGATTCCGTTCTGGCCATAGTGACCGGAGGACGAGGTACTGATGGCAGAAAAGTATCTTGTGATTGACCTCTTTCCCTCCATTTCCTCTTACGTGGGGCAGGTGGAGTTGAGCGTAAAGACTGCTCCGTCGGGCCCTCCGAGAGATCTACTCCCTCAGATCTACCTCTACTGCTTTGCTCCTTCCCCACACTCATTTTTCTCTGTTCTCTTTCAACTCTTTCCTCTTTGTTTCTGGTCTCCCACTGTTTTGCTTTATCTATCAGCCTAGACAAGGTGGGGACCTCTACTGCCAACACCGCATTATAAAGCGGGGAAATCAGACCTCGTCTGAACCTTTCTATCCTGGCGGCTTCAGTGGGGATGATGTAAGGTGCATACTTCCCCAATCTAGTGAACTCACGAGCGTACTCAGATACGCTCATTCCGGGCATCTGCTTCAGCCTCTCAAACTGAAGAGCCCGATTCTGCCTCTCAGCCGGAGACAAGAACTCATCCATCACTGCTTGCCTGAACTCTTCCCAGGTTGGAGGATTCCTACTGTACAATCTGTCCTCCATATGCCTCTGGTACCAGTCCCAGGCATCTTCCTTCATTGTAAGCCCTACAAGTTCTATAACTCTTGCATCAGAACAGGGCAGTCTCCGTATCATCTTTTCAGTCTCCTCCAGAAATCTCTGAGGATCTTCACCTTCTTCCCCCTTAAACTCCGGGGTTCTGAGCCTCAGAAATTCCTGTACAGTAATCCCCTCATCATTTAGAGCTCGCCTGGCCAAACTTCTTGGCACAGGTACAGGAGGTGGGATGGATACTACTGACGGGGCAGGAGATTTCCCCCGAGCAATCTGCTCCCTCAGAGCCTGATTCTCCGCTAGTAACTGTTCCATCAATGCATCTCTACTTCCTACCTCTCCTTGATCATCAACCCTCCGTCTATCAGCAGGAGGAGATTTTTCTCTTTGGGGCTCGACATGTGCGGAACCCGCATCCAATGCTATATCTGGCTCCATCCTCTTTCCAGGACGAGCAGGTCCTCTCCTTGGAGGTATTCTTTATATGTCTCTAAAAGAGTTAAAAAGAAAGGACGGTCGTTACACATTGAGTCATAATATATTTTACTGAATTGTAAATGACTCATAAATTAATATACAGAAAAATCCTATGCTCCATAGTATAATCTTATACTTAATCCTGACTCACCCTATTGCTCTGACAGGACTCTTCTTAACCTTTGCTCTGATACCACCTCTTGTCACGACCCCCGCCCCGTTCCCGGCGGGCCGCCGCGACGGTCCTAGGGTGCGGGTAGGCATAAGGCCACCAGCCACCACGTAGAACCCTACTACCTATCAACCATCAATAAATTCTGAAAATTTTGGCATGATGCATGCACAAAATGATCACCTTTCCTATGGTGACCTGTCAGGATTATCTCAATACATACAACACACTACCTGTCAGAGCAGCAATCACATAACCTGTCACATAACGAACCTGGACAATATATATCAATACATCATCACAGGTATATAACTCAACTGTATAAAAATCTGGTTCCCATTCCATCCATGGTCAAACCCATATCCACAACAGGATCTATGACTGTAACTATACACTAAATACAACAGAAGGTTTATAATACACCAAAAGGGTATAAACCTCTATCTACATTATACTATACTATACTATGGAGCGGCACAGCAAGCAGACAATCTCTAACCCTGCTCCTCTCTATACAATACCTGCCCTGCAATCAAAAACACCAAACTGGGGAGTGAGTATATGAATACTCAGTGAGTGGAGTAGAGAGTACTATGCACATGAGACAGAATATAATCATGGCTCGAGATGAAATCTCAAGATCAATAACAAGATGAACATGAACTCAATATAGAGAATATGGAGTGAATCATCACAATCCCAATCAACACATCTGGAGCACATATGGAATAATCAAGTAATCATATATGCTACCCATGAATATGCTCAATAGATCATAGTACTGAATCATATAAATCAGGTGTCAATAGGCTGAATCATCAACAAGACAGCTATCGGGAGGTGGGTTTTACGCCCCAGGCGAACCAGCAACAACTCCCTACTGCCATATGCATACATCGAATATGACACCACACCAATATGTAAATCATCACTAGACAGCTGTCGGGAGGTGGGTTTTACGCCCCAGGCGAACCAGCAACAACTCCCTACTGTCACATGCATATGCAGGATAAGACACCATACCGATAACATAAATGCTAGACAGCTATCGGGAGGTGGGTTTTACGCCCCAGGCGAACCAGCAACAACTCCCTACTGTCACATGCATATGCAGGATAAGACACCACACTGATCATATAAATGCTGGCCAGTATCCAGAACAGAAATCCATCTCACATCTACATACTAAACGGCACCTTGCGGGAATTCTACATCCGCGGAAAGCCATACTGCACCTCGCGGGGTCTTACTATGCCCGGCGGCAAGCAGAATATAAGTCGTAGGACCGGCCGATCCTACGCCTAGGGCCGTGTCCCCCCTAGAAAGGGACTGGGCTCCGCCCACCCAGAAGGCTACTATGTGCACAAAGGCCGATGTTCAACCCCATCGACTATAGGTGTCCTGCAGATACTGCCAAGCCATGCATAAATGCCATAATGCACCCTCCCAATACTCTACTAAAAAGGAGTATAATCAAGATTACCACTCACTCGATCATGACCCAATCATAAACTAACATCAGGGTTAGGAGTGAGGGTCAAGGAAGTGCAATACAACTCAATATACCACTAAAAAGGCTCTACAAATCTTTGAAATGGAGGAAATGAAATCAATTTACAAAAGAAGTTATTTCACAATTTGGAACCAATTTAATTACTCATAAAAGAGTATAATCAAGCTACGACTCACAAGTCTTTAAAATAAAGGAAATGAAATCAATTTACAAAAGAAATCATTTCACAATTCGGAATCAATTTGATTACTCATCAACCCCTCGTAATTCCTCTCAATGTTCCCTCAAATGCATGTACAGAATAATCAAGCATGGAGAATCAAGATTATAGAGGAATCTACTACAATATCAATCAATATGCTCAAGTGGAATCAATTCACACTTGGCGACATTCATGAAAATGAATTAAGGATGCTCATGGTGCAAAGTACATGACTCCCACTCACCTGCCAATCCGGCACGGCCTCGATACGCCTCTAGAATTTTACAGTAGGCAGCAGGGGACTTCTTCCTCTTGTTCCCTAGCTTCTTGCCCAACTGTGACATGCATTTACAATACATTTAGTTTTGTATCAAGGGCTATAATCTACGTGCCAATTATAACATAGGAAACTTTAATTGATTCAACTCCCCTATTCCCTAAATCTTTTCTTTTCTTTCTTCTTTTCCTTTTTAATTAATTAACTCACCATTTATGTGTATTAGGGACTCCTTTGCATGAGTACAAGGTCCCTTTTAGCTTGATCTAGGCTTAATACTCTATTATAGCATGAAATCCCCTATTTTCCACCCGGATGAACAGTAACCCGAACTGACAGTGGGTTACTTCATCCCGGTTTTGATCCACTTTCAGGACTCCAAATTTGATGAAATTTTTACCTAACATTCTACACTCACAGAGGATTCCAAAGAGATAACATGCATCATCATCGGAGGCCATTTGACCCCCTAAATAATTTGCCGAAGTTGGAACTTCGACACAGTTTTTCCGTAGTGCCGGAAAAATTTGTCAAAATCCGATTCTTCTTCTTTTAACCACCTCTACAACCCTTATCCGACCCCTCTAGACTATATCCACCCTTTGTATAGCCTAATGTCATCAAAAGACTAGATAGGGATGGATATTTACCTTTTTCTTTTTGGAAATCGAGGTCCTTGTATAGAGGGGAAGGAGATCTACGTTTTTCCCTTCAGCTGGAAGTGCAACCGGGATCCCTTTCCTCCTTGAATCCCCTTCCTCTTCTTCTTTCTTCTTCTTCTTCTTCTCTTTTTCTTTCTTTCTTTCCTCTGTTTCACGCCTGAGAACCCCCTCCCTCTTTCTCTCGGTTTCATTCCAAAAGCCAGCTCAAACCCTCCAATTAAATCACATCAAGACACTATTCACCCTTTGTTTAATATTATTAAATTCCCATTTTGCCCCTAACACTTCAACATATCTACCGTTATGCCATTAACTTTTGATTCTTTCCTATTTTACCCCTTATATTAATTGAAAAGGACTATTCTATCCCTTTTTATATAAAAAAAATATTTTGGGATAATTACAGTGCCCGACTGAGATGTACGTTTCATGAGTTATTTCTGAAAAACCTTGTGGCACTAGGTTGGTACGAAACTTAAATTTTTCACTGCTTATCATTCACAAACCGACGGCCAAACAGAAGTGGTCAACTGAAGTCTTGGTAACCTGTTACGATGCCTTGTAGGCGAACATACTCATAATTGGGATTCAGTTCTTCCTATCGCATAGTTTGCATACAATAATTCCGTCAATAGGTTCATATGCACGAGTCCATTTGAGGTCGTGCATGATTACAAAGCTAGAAAACCTTTAGATCTTTTATCCATGTCACCATATATTAGGATTTCTAAGTCCGCACATACGTTTGCACAATACATTCATGAGTTACATCAGAAAATCCAAAAGCGCATTCATGCAAGTAATGCTCAATATAAACAACAAGCTGATTCTCATAAGAGGGATAAGATATTCCAACCAGGGGACTATGTTATGGTACGTATTCGGCCGGAGCGGTTTCTGCATGGAACCATTAAGAAACTGCAGGCTCGTAGTGCTGGGCCATTTCGGGTATTGCACCGGGTGGGCACGAATGCCTATGTCATTGTCATTCCATCTGATTTTGGTATCAGCTCCTCTTTTAATATTGAAGATCTGGTTGCTTATAATGGTCCTACATCTATCCTTGATGACTCTTTCGTTGAGCCCTCTCTTGATCCCGCTGATTCTCCTTATCCCTGATTTTATACTATCCCCACTTTCTTTACCTCTCCCACTAGCACAAAAAGAACTCATTGATGCCATTTTAGACGAGCAAATCATTTTATCCGGTGATGGAAGTATTCAGCACTTCTTGGTTCGTTGGAGAGGATGACCGAAGTCCGATTCGACTTGAATTACACGGTAGAAGTTCCAACGTATTGATCCAGACCTTTCGGAGTATCACCAGGGCTACACCGAGCCGTGTTCGTCGAGGTCGACTTTTTTCCACTCGAGAGAGTTGGTGCGGACACTAGTATCGGACCGTTTGTTACGCGGGGCCACAGTCATCGCAGGAGCATAGTCCAGCCACTTTCGTTGTGGCTGGATTGATTTAATTTTATATTATTTTACTGGGTTTGTTTGCATATTGATATTTTAGGGCTTTTATGGAATTATTTTATTTGTAGGGGGTCTATTTGTTATTTTGTGATCCTATATATATGGGTTCGTGCACTTGATTAGGGTTAATGAATGATTGCTTGAATGATTAGCCTTTTTTCTCTTCTTCTTCGTCCTCCTTCTCTTCTCTTTCCTTCTTTTTTTTTTTAGCCGTCCTGCAACAAAATGCCAAATGCGGCTTGGCAATTAAGAACTTACCATTCAAATAATTATATTCTTTTCCTTGCAATAATACTTAAAAATATTAGTAATAACTTGTAGTACGGGCTAGCTGTCATTACTTATGTTGCTGGAAATTGGACCCGGGGGCTACCGCGAAGCCGGGGAAGGAGGAGCTCCGCTGCGGGGACGGTGGTCGGTGGCGCGCCGACTGGTGACGTCCTCCTGGAGGGGCGTAAGTCCTGCAAAAAGCCGGTGGCCGGGCTCCCCGGCGCCGGCCCTCCGATGCTTAAGTCAGAGGGGGCAGATATGTGGAGAGAGCAAGGAAGAGAGTATATGGAGAAGACAGCAGGAATATTTTTATAAGATGAAGAAGATGAAGAGGGTGATATCCTCTATTGTGTCTGTGCTGTTTGCTTCTTTTCACCCAGTCCAGGAGGGTTCTGTCCGGGGGCCCCATCCTTTTCTCCCCAGGTTTTCTTTTATAGAAGGATTTTTGTTACCTGGGAGGTGACAGGAGGTTTGTCCTCTTTTGTAATAATTGGGCACGATTTGGCCCATTAATGGCGTAGTGGAGAACGGGACTGAATCGGACCGAAATCAGGAAGTTGTCACGGTCGATCGGACCTGTTGGAGTGGTTGAACCGCCGGCTGTGGTGGGCCTGGGGTCCGTGGATGGTAAGTGCATTTATTACCGAATGAACCGGCGGTCAGGGAGAGCCATACGCTCTGATGGTTCAGTGATCCGGAGATCGTCTTGGGCCGTGCTCATTAAATGACTGGGTGCATCGGAGACTTGAGGGAGTCTCATGCATTAATGGCAGGTCGTGCCAAATACATGCAGAGATCTTATGCCTTGATGGCTTGGAGATAGTGGCAGGCTATAGTAGAGTCGCGTGTATAGCCGCCGGACCTTTCGAGAAAGCTTGGCGGGGAGGAGTATTAGTTAAGGCATCGGCTCGGCAAGGGTGTCGAGCCGAGCTGGTCTTCCAGAGGGGCGCCCTGTGGCGGGGTTGCTTCTAGTACCTCTGGTCGACGCCCTTTGGGCGAGCACCTTCTAGCCGAGCGCCTCTATTTGGCGCTGTCTCTGGTCGGCGCTTCCTAGTTCGAGCGCTTCTCTGGTCGGCGTTCTTCTGGTCGGCTCTTTCTAGCCGAGCATCCCTACTTGGGACGTGTTGGTTGGTCCGAGCACCTCTTGGCGCCCCGGTCGGCACTCTTGGGCCGAGCATCTTCTCGGATTGGCGCTCTCTAGCCGAGCACCCCTCTGGTTGGTGCTCTCTGGTCGGCACTCTTTGGCCGAGCACCTTTCCGGTCGGCGCTTTTCGGCCGAGCGCCTCCGTGGTGGTATGACTTGGGGTTTTTCCCCCAACACTACCCCCCGACTTCCGAGTTCCAGTTGGCTAACAGCTGGAGCGTGGGAAGTAGCTTCAGTTGGGTCATTACGGATTCCGAAAATTCTAATTTATTAAATAAACGGGTACCTGGTACCGTATGCGTCCTTGCGCCGAGGCGACTAAAGACGCTCCTCTGCTCGGGGTCCGTTCTTCGAGGACATCGACAGAGAAAAGTTCAAGAATAGAATAATGTAAAAACATTAAATAAACGGGTACCTGGTACCGTATGCGTTCTTGCGCCTAGGCGACTGAAGACGCTTCTCTGCTCGGACTCCGTTCTTTGGGGACGTCGGCAGAGAAATCCAAAAATAGAATAGACAATATAGACATTAATGTAGAAACATTAAGCAAATGGGTACCTTGTACCGTGTGCGTCCTGGCGCCGAGGCAACTAAAGACGCTTCTCTGCTCAGACTCCGTTCTTTGGGGATGTCGGCAGAGAAATCCAAGAATAGAATAGACAATATAGACATTAATGTAGAAACATTAAGCAAATGGGTACCTTGTACCGTGTGCGTCCTGGCGCCGAGGCGACTAAAGACGCTTCTCTGCTCGGACTCCGTTCTTGTACCGTATGCGTCCTTGCGCCGAGGCGACTGAAGACGCTTCTCTGCTCGGACTCCGTTCTTGTTCCGTGTGCGTCCTTGCGCCGAGGCGACTGAAGACGCTTCTCTGCTCGGGGTCCGTTCTTCGAGGACATAGGCAGAGAAATCCGGCGATGGAGAACGAGCCGAGCTCGTCAGCTAAAGCCGGCGGGCAACGAGCCGAGCTCGTCTTGGTCAATGAAGACCGCATCCCAACGCATCGGGGCATCCCGATAAATCGGGGCATCTCGACGTCTCGAGGCATCCCGGCCGAGGTCGGGGTAGGAGCACGAGCCGAGCTCGTCCGGTCAGAGAGGGCCGCTACTCATAGTCGATGGAGCACGAGCCGAGCTCGTCCAGTCAGAGAGGACCGCTACTCATAGTCGATGGAGCACGAGCCGAGCTCGTCCGGTCAGAGAGGACCGCTACTCATATCTCGACGTCTCGAGCTTCCCGGTAACCGGGGTATCCCGATGTCTCGGGGCATCCCGATAAACCGGGGCATCTCGACGTCTCGAGGCATCCCGGCCGAGGTCGGGGTATATCGATGGAGCACGAGCCGAGCTCGTCCGGTTAGAGAGGACCGCTACTCATAGTCGATGGAGCACGAGCCGAGCTCGTCCGGTCAGAGAGGACCGCTACTCATAGTCGATGGAGCACGAGCCGAGCTCGTCCGGTCAGAGAGGACCGCTACTCATAGTCGATGGAGCACGAGCCGAGCTCGTCCGGTCAGGGAGGACCGCTACTCATTGTCGATGGAGCACGAGCCGAGCTCGTCCGGTCAGAGAGGACCGCTACTCATAGTCGATGGAGCACGAGCCGAGCTCGTCCGGTCAGAGAGGACCGCTACTCATATCTCGACGTCTCGAGCTTCCCGGTAACCGGGGCATCCCGATAAACCGGGGCATCTCGACGTCTCGAGGCATCCCGGCCGAGGTCGGGGTATGTCGATGGAGCACGAGGGGAGCTCGTCCGGTCAGAGAGGACCGCTACTCATAGTCGATGGAGCACGAGCCGAGCTCGTCCGGTCAGAGAGGACCGCTACTCATAGTCGATGGAGCACGAGCCGGGCTCGTTGGTTGATGGAGAGCGCACCACGAACTCACGGACATCTTCAGGGAGTCCACGCAGGTACTCCATCATCCCGAGGCATCGGGGCATCCCAACCGTGGTCAGGGAAGAAGAATAAACCTGATGCCATGAGATAATCAGAAAAATTGGTGAGCTCGGAATAAGTTCGCAAACCATCAGTTTATTATGAAATGAAATTCATAGAATGAAATTCAATGGTTGAATAATGGGGAACCCCTTAGGGTTCTACTGGTGGTACATGCGGAGATTTTCAGAGCTCCAGCTCCGCGGAATGGGAGTCCCATCTAGAGACTCCAATTGATAAGTTCCGGGTCGGCGAATGCGCGTGACTCGGTATGGTCCTTCCTAACTCGGGGCCAGCTTCCCTTGCTCAGTTGGTCGGGAGGCTTCAGCTCTTCTGAGGACAAGGTCCCCTGGTCTGAAAGATTTGACTTTGACCCTGGCGTTGTAGTACTGAGCTGTCTTTTGCTGGTACCTCGCCATACGCACTCGGGCGACCTCCCTTATTTCCTCGATCAGGTCGAGGTTGCCTCTGAGCTGCGAAGAGTTGGAGCTGGCATCGTGGTGCTCGACTCTTGGAGAGGGGAGCCCAATCTCTAGTGGAATGACGGCCTCCGTTCCATATGTTAGGTTGAAGGGAGTCTCGCCGGTGGGGACGCGGAACGTAGTTCGGTAAGCCCACAGGACATTGTATAGGTCTTCGACCCATTGTCCTTTGGATTTGTCGAGTCTGGCTTTGAGACCCTGCAAAATAGTACGATTTGTTACCTCGATTTCTCCGTTCGTTTGAGGGTGCGCGACCGAGGTGAAGCGATGGTCAATGCCAAGCTCGGAGCAGAACTCTCTGAAATGGATGTTGTCGAACTGGCGACCGTTGTCAGAGATAAGGATGCGGGGAAGCCCGAATCTGTAAATGATGGACTTCCAGACGAAATCCCGCATCTTCTGCTCGGTGATCCGGGCGAGGGGCTCGGCTTCTACCCACTTCGTGAAGTAGTCGATGGAGACGACCAGGAACTTCCTTTGCCCGGTGGCCAGTGGAAATGGCCCAAGGATGTCAATTCCCCACTGGGCAAGGGGCCAAGAGGAGCTGATAGAAGTCAAAGGAGCCGAGGGCCGGCGCTGAACATTGGCGTTCCTTTGGCACCGGTCGCATCTTTGGACGAAATCCATAGCATCCTTCTGGAGTGTCGACCAATAATATCCTTGGCGCAGAATTTTATGGGCCAATGCTCGCCCTCCCAGATGGTTTCCACAAATCCCTTCGTGGACTTCGCGCGGGGCATAATTAGCTTCCGTTGGGCGAAGACATCTGAGGAGGGGAGAGGTGAAGGATCTCCGATAGAGCTTTCCCTCGTATAGTATGTACCGGGTGGCGAGGCGCTTGATTCGGCGAGCCTCTCGTTCATCAGCGGGGAGGGTTTCGTCTTGCAGATAGCTGATGAGTTCATCCATCCAGCTTGGCTCGAGCTCGGTGCAGAGGGTCTGCTCGGGCTCATTTGTGCTGGGCTTTTGGAGATATTCCAGTACTGCCTCTTTGGGAAGCTTGCTCATGCGAGAGGACGCCAGCTTTGATAGCTGGTCGGCCCTGAGATTCTCCGATCTGGCAATATGTTGAATGTGGAAAGAGTCTAAGGTCGAGGCGAGATCCCGTACCTTCTGGAGATACTTCTGCATGGTCGGGTCTCTGGCTTCAAAGTCGCCCACAATTTGGTTGACGACGAGCTGAGAATCACTGAAGGCCTTCAAGTCCTTCACTCCTAGCTCTTTGGCTAGCTTAAGCCCGGCGACGAGCACTTCATACTCCGCCATGTTATTGGAAGCAGGAAACTCGAGGCGCAGGGCCTGCTCGGCGACCACCCCCTCCGGGCTGGTGAGAATAAATCCTGCTCCGCTACCCCCCGAGTTTGAAGAGCCATCGATATGTAGAGTCCATGTCAAACTCGGGGTCTGCTCCAGCGGTGGCTCAGGTTCAGGCTCGACCTCATCCGGTATGGTGCACTCGACTATAAAGTCTGCGAGTGCTTGTGCTTTGATCGCCGGTCTGGGCCAGTACTCGATGTCGAATTCTCCGAGCTCAATGGCCCATTTAGTGATCCGACCCGCACGATCTGATCTCTACAGGATCTGCTTGACCGGCTGGTCAGTCAGCACAGCCAATGTATGAGCTTGGAAGTAGGGTCGGAGCCTCCGAGCCGAGATGACCAAAGCATAGGCGGTCTTCTCAAGCTTGGAGTATCGGGTCTCAGCGTCCCTTAAGACCCGGCTGGTGTAATACACTGGTTTCTGGAGTTTCCCCTCCTCTCGGACCAGGACCGAGCTTACTGTTACAGGAGAGACAGCTAGATACAAGTAGAGGAGCTCATCCTGTTGAGGCTTCGTGAGCAGGGGAGGGAAAGCCAGCAGGTGCTTAAGCTCTTCGAAAGATTGCTGGCACTCATCCGACCACAAAAAGTTCTTCGGCTTCTTGAGGGCTGCAAAGAATGGAAGGCAGCGCTCGGCCGAGCGGGAGATAAATCTCCCGAGGGCTGCCACTCGGCCCATGAGCCGCTGTACCTCCTTGACCGTCCTGGGAGGCGTCATCCCTTGGAGGGCTCGGATCTTCTCTGGATTGGCCTCAATTCCTCGTTGTGTAATGATGAAGCCGAGGAATTTGCCGGAGGTGACCCCGAATGCACATTTAGCTGGGTTAAGCTTCATCTGGTACTTTCGGAGTGTGGAGAATACTTCATTGAGGTCGGCTATGTGGTCTTGCGCCGCCTTGCTTTTCACCAGCATGTCATCCACGTAGACCTCCATGTTTCGGCTTATTTGGTCTTTGAAGATCCGGCTGACCAGCCTTTGATAAGTTGCCCCGGCATTTTTTAGACCGAACGGCATCACTTTGTAGCAGTAGGTTCCTCCGTCGGTGATGAAGGCTGTCTTTTCCTCATCTTCTGGCGCCATGCGGATCTGGTTGTATCCGGAAAAGGCGTCCATGAATGCCAGCAGCTCGTGACCCGAGGTGGAGTCCACGAGTTGGTCGATGCTGGGAAGCGGAAAGCTGTCCTTCGGGCAGGCTTTATTCAGGTCGGTGTAGTCCACGCACATACGCCACTTCCCGCTAGCTTTCTTGACGAGGACCACATTGGCGAGCCATTCCGGGTAGGATATCTCCCGGATGAGGCCGGCTTCAAGGAGCTTGCCGACCTCCTCGGCTGCTGCTCGTTGTCGTTCAGGGGCGGCGCCTCGTTTCTTTTGTCGCACGGGCTTGCAGGTCGGCTTCACTTGAAGCCGGTGGACCATGACCTCTGGATCTATCCCCGGCATGTCTGCAGGCGACCATGCGAAGACATCCATATTGTCCCGTAGGAAGTTGACGAGGCGACTCCTCTCGTGTTCGCCAAGGCCAGAGCCGACCTGCACGGTTAGCTCGGGAAAGTTCTCTCGTAAGGGAACTTGAATTAACAACTCACCAGGCTCTACCCGCTCTTTCTGGGGATTGACCCGTGCCTCCATAACTTCAGTTGAGGGCTGGTCAGTCGTTGGGGCAGGCACCTCGGCTTGTTGTCTTGCTTCGTAGGTCGCTAGGTAGCATCATCTTGCCACCATTTAGTCCCCTCGGACTTCACCGACTCCCTGGCTGGTAGGGAATCGCATCAGCAGGTGGTGGGTTGAGACCACTGCTCGGAGGGCGTTGAGTCCTGGTCTTCCGAGGATGGCATTGTAAACCGAGGGCAGGCGTATTACAAGGAAGCTCATATCCACGATACTTTCACGAGGGGCGAGCCCGACTGTGACCAGAAGGTCGATCTCGCCCTCTACTGGAACTGAATCCCCAGTAAATTCAATTAACGGAGCATTCATCCTCCGCAGCTGTTCTTTTGTCATCCCCATTTTACAATAAGCACCAAAATACAAAACATTCGCCGAGCTTCCATTATCAACCAGGATGCGTTTTACATCAAATTTATTTATGATCATGGAGATGACCACGGCATCATCATGGGGAGTTTCGACTCCCTCTAGATCATCATCTGAGAAGGAGATGGCTTCAGAGGTGCGCGGGCGCTTTGAGGAGGCTTCTTCCCCTGAGGCTTCCCCAGCCGAGGTCCCGCCTCGGATAGTGTTGATGACGCCGGTGATGGGCCTGTTGGCATTTGAACCTTCAGGCTGTGCTGCTCCTTCGGCTGGCTTCTTCCCTTCACGCCGGCCTTGCACAAACCGATCGAGCGCCCCTCGGCGAATGAGTGCTTCGATCTCATTTCGGAGCTGATAACAATCCTCGGTATCATGGTCGTGATCCCGGTGGTAACGGCAATACTTCCGGATATCACGCCGGATTCTGGTGTCTGGCTTCGGAGGTGGGAGCCGGATGCAATCCCGACTCTCAATCTCCATGAGGATTTCAGCCCGAGGAGCATTGAGGGGAGTATACTTTTCATACCTCCCTTCAGGTGCACGGACCTGCAGTGGGAACCTCGGGCGGAGTGGTGACCTCTGCTGCGGCGGTCCTCTCAACCGGGGTGGACTCTTCGGGCGGGGCGGATTCTTAGCTCGTCATGGAGACGGGCTTCTGAGCCGGCCGCGCTCCTCGCGACGTCTTTTCTTGGGGTTCTGCTCGGTCCCACCCTGCCTAACTGCCACGGCCTCTTCTGCCTTGGCATACTTCCGCGCCTGAGCGAACATTTCGGTGAGGTCCGTGGGAAAATTCTTCTCGATCGAGAAGAGGAATCTGTAGGACCGGGCTCCAGTCTTCAATGCCGACATGGCGATTGACTGGTCAAGCTCCCGGACCTCCCATGTTGCGGCGGTGAACCGGTCCAAGTAGTCCTTGAAGGATTCTCCCTTCGTTTGTTTGATATCAAGGAGGGAGTCGGATGTCCGCCGCTGGGGCTGGCTGGCGGCAAAGTTGCCAGCAAATTGTCTGCCGAGCTGCTCAAAGGAAGAGACAGTACTCGGCTTCAGCCCGGTGAACCAAAGCCGGGCTGGTCCTCGGAGTGTCGCCGGGAAAGCTTTGCACATCATGGCCTCCGAGGCTCCTTGTAGGGCCATTAAGACCCGGTAACTCTCCAGGTGGTCAAGGGGATCGGCCTTGCCGTTGTAGGGCTCCACCTGGGGCATCTTGAACCGTAACGGAACCGGTTCATCTTCAATCTCCGGGGAGAAGGGCGACTTCGTAGTAAACTCAAAGTCGCCATCGCGCCCCGATTTCCTGCCATGGAGTGCCTGGATTTGGCGCTCCAGCTTCTCGACCTTCCTGTCGAGTTCATCGTTCTGGAGGATTGCTGCAGCGGTTCGCTCGGGTGCGGGTTGCCCTGGAACCGACTCAGCTTCTGAAGGTTGTGGCCAGCCTCCATGGCCTCTGACGGGGTGCTCTCTCCAGAGGGAGGCCTGGACTTGAGAGTCCTGACCTCGAAGGGGAAGTCCGCTTGCAGGAGGCTCCGGATGGACTGGAGCCGGAGGAGGCGGTGCCGTTGGGATGCCCCTGGGTTGCAAGCTTTGGACAGCGGTAGCCAAGGCTTGCACTTGTTGCACTAGGGCATCAAACTGCTCCGGCCGAACTTGAGGGGTTGACTCGGCCGGAGGTGGTGAGTTTCGGACGGAATGCCCAGGATTGGGTGGAGGACGTCGAGAGGCGTTGGAAGCCCCTTTGCTTCTTAGCTTCATGGCAGCGAACTCGGTCCCTTCCTCTAGCGCCAACTATTGCTGGAAATTGGACCCGGGGGCTACCGCGAAGCCGGGGAAGGAGGAGCTCCGCTGCGGGGACGGTGGTCGGCGGCGCGCCGACTGGTGACGTCCTCCTGGAGGGGCGTAAGTCCTGCAAAAAGCCGGTGGCCGGGCTCCCCGGCGCCGGCCCTCCGATGCTTAAGTCAGAGGGGGCAGATATGTGGAGAGAGCAAGGAAGAGAGTATATGGAGAAGACAGCAGGAATATTTTTATAAGATGAAGAAGATGAAGAGGGTGATATCCTCTATTGTGTCTGTGCTGTTTGCTTCTTTTCACCCGGTCCAGGAGGATTCTGTCCGGGGGCCCCATCCTTTTTCTCCCAGGTTTCCTTTTATAGAAGGATTTTTGTTACCTGGGAGGTGACAGGAGGTTTGTCCTCTTTTGTAATAATTGGGCACGATTTGGCCCATTAATGGCGTAGTGGAGAACGGGACCGAATCGGACCGAAATCAGGGAGTTGTCACGGTCGATCGGACCTGTTGGAGTAGTTGAACCGCCGGCTGTGGTGGGCCTGGGGTCCGTGGATGGTAAGTGCATTTATTACCGAATGAACCGGCGGTCAGTGAGAGCCATACGCTCTGATGGTTTAGTGATCCGGAGATCGTCTTGGGCCGTGCTCATTAAATGACTGGGTGCATCGGAGACTTGAGGGAGTCTCATGCATTAATGGCAGGTCGTGCCAAATACATGCAGAGATCTTATGCCTTGATGGCTTGGAGATAGTGACAGGCTATAGTAGAGTCGCGTGTATAGCCGCCGGACCTTTCGAGAAAGCTTGGCGGGGAGGAGTATTAGTTAAGGCATCGGCTCGGCAAGGGTGTCGAGCCGAGCTGGTCGCCCAGAGGGGCGCCCTGTGGCGGGGTTGCTTCTAGTACCTCTGGTCGACGCCCTTTGGGCGAGCACCTTCTAGCCGAGCGCCTCTATTTGGCGCTGTCTCTGGTCGGCGCTTCCTAGTTCGAGCGCTTCTCTGGTCGGCGTTCTTCTGGTCGGCTCTTTCTAGCCGAGCATCTCTACTTGGGACGTGTTGGTTGGTCCGAGCACCTCTTGGCGCTCCGGTCGGCACTCTTGGGCCGAGCATCTTCTCGGATTGGCGCTCTCTAGCCGAGCACCCCTCTGGTTGGTGCTCTCTGGTCGGCACTCTTTGGCCGAGCACCTTTCCGGTCGGCGCTTTTCGGCCGAGCGCCTCCGTGGTGGTATGACTTGGGGTTTTTCCCCCAACAACTTGGATTGAGATTTCTACTTGCCCCATTACTATGTCATAGCTATGGTTTTTTCACATGGTGGTCCTTGCCTCCGTCAAGAGGGATGGCCGTCTCCTTTCTTATCATAAAATTAGGCTCGCTCTCTCGAGGTGCATCCAACAAAGAAGTTTATTTTTAATCAAAAAAAAAAAAAAAGTCTACGAACGATGCAGGGCTGCCTCCATGTCAATTGGAAAAGCGCAGATGAGATCAAGGCGCGATCCAACGGTTAAGGTGCGAAAGAAATCAATCTTCCTTTTGAAACGGTGATATACGGCTCTCAGTCTCTGATTAATACGGTTGAGTCGTTCACCGTGGTTTCCTATGTAATATAGAATGCTGTCTTATATTAGGATTCCTGTCATAGATACTGGTAACGAGCTATAGCCAGGTGTCGTGATATACGGATCCCGTTTCAGAAAGGAAACAGTGAAAACTACCGATTCACCGCATGTTTATTACCATAAGCAGATGGAAATCCAGATTCCAGAAACATCATCGCACCAACGGGGCCACGCACATGGTAACAGCACATGGCATCACCCCTCCCTGGACTTGTTACGTTCCTCGCGGCACAGCATCAGACCCTGGATGAGACAGCTCATGTCGTCGTACGACGAGCCACCCTCCGCCACCGCCTGCCGCCCCATCGCCGCCAGCTCTCGCACCCTCCGCCTCATCGCCGCCACCTCCTCCCCGCCGCCGACGAGCCGCTTCACCGCCTTCGCCAGCGCCTCCGCCGGCACCACCACCTTTTCCTCGTCCACCACGCTGCTGAACCCCTCCCACACGGGCGTCGCGATCTTGAGCACATCCACCAGTAACTTTTCCGTCTCGAACTGCTCGCAGCGGCGCGGCCATGTGGCCAGGGCCACCCCGGCGCACACCCCTTCCAACACCGAGTTCCATCCGCAGTGCATGACGAACCCTCCCACCGCCCGGTGGGCCAGGATCTCCGCCTGCGGGGCCCACCCCCGAACCACCAGCCCCCGCCCGGCGACCCTCTCCTCGTACCCCTCCGGCATCCACTTCTCTCCTTCAGCTCGCGGCACCCATACGAACGGGTGGCCGCTCGCCTCCAGCCCCAGCGCCAGCTCTCGGAGCTGCTCCTCGCTGAACTCGCACAGCGTCCCGAAGGAAACATACACCACCGAATCCTCCTCCCTGGCGTCCAGCCACCTCAGGGTGGCGTCGCGGCAGGCGGTGGCTTTCTCCTCTTTCTTCTCCGCCGCAGGCGGATGAGTTCCGGCGAGCCCGACCGGGCCGACGAGGAAGACCTTCCGGGGGGCCACCTTGTAATAGTGCTCGGCGTAATCGGGCTCGAGGGCGTAGAAGCTGTTGACGATGACGCCGTAGCTGTTGAGCTCGGACTCGCGGAGGAGGCCAAGCATGTAAAGGGAGTTGAAGGCCTCTGACATGGTGGCGCGGGTGAACTGGACGGGATGGGGCAAGCCTGGGATGGAGAATGGCTCGGAGCGGGAGGAGATGGACTCGTAGGGGCGGTGAAGGTAGGTTTCGTTCTCGACGCAGAGGGAGAAGAGGCCGTATACCTGGAAGATGAGGCGGGGGATGCCGTGCTCGGCTGCGAGGGCGGTGGTCCAGACGTGGATGGCGTCGGAGACGAGGGCGTCTACGGGGCGGAGGTCGCGGAGGAGGGTGTCGAGGGCCCCGCGGAGGGAGAAGAGGGCAGCGTAGAAGTTGGGGGCGAGGGCGGGGGCCGGAACTGCGGCGAGGTTCTCGCAGCCGTCGGGGAGGCCGAAGTCGACGGAGGGGTAAGGGATGAGGCGGAGGTCCATGTGGGGCTGGTGCGGGAAGGCGGGCCTCGAGTTGGCGCGGTCGATAGTGGGCTGGAGGAGGTGCGCGTTGGCCGGGGTGGTGACGAGGGTGACCTTGACGCCGCGCTCGGCCGCGATGCGGGCGGTCTCGAGCATGGGGATCATGTGGCTCCGTGTTAGAAATGGGAAGAAGACTATATGGAGGGGTTGTTGCTGCTGTTCCGGAGCTCGGGAGTCCATGGCTATTGCCTTCCCTCTACTATTGTTTTATTCTCTTCTTACCAAGCAAGCATTCCAGGGTAGACGGGGGGTCTATTTATCGAGCACGGATGCAGTACCATGGAATGCCGTCCAATCATGGATGGCCGAGATGAACGGCCATTAAATAAACAAGGTAGACGAGGGAAGCATAAATATGTATATATACGATGACTGGTTAGCGCCTATCCAGGGATGGGTCTACCGCAGAAGATTTTGATTGTTATTTATAAGTGTTGGGGGAAAAACTCCAAGTCATATCGCCACGGAGGCGCTCGGCTAGAGAGCGCCGACCGGAAAGGCGCTCGGCCAAAGAGCGCCGACCAGGAGGATGCTCGGCCACAGAATGCCGACCAGGAGAACGCTCGACTAAAGGGCGCCGACCAGAGAGAGAGCGCCAAGAGGCGCCCAATCAAAATAACCAAGTAGAGATGCTCGGATAGGAAGAGCCGACCAGCGGACGCCGACCAGAGAAGCGCTCAACTAGAAAGCGCTGACTAGAGACAGCGCCAAATAGAGGCGCTCGGCTAGAAGGTGTTCGCCCAAAGGGCGCCGACCAGGAGTACTCGAAGCAACCCCGCCACAGGGCGCCCCTCTGGGCGACCAGCTCGGCTCGACACCCTTGCCGAGCCGATGCCTTAACTAATACTCCTCCCCGCCAAGCTTTCTCGAAAGGTCCGGCGGCTATACACGCGACTCTACTATAGCCTGCCACTATCTCCAAGCCATCAAGGCATAAGATCTCTGCAGGTATTCGGCACGACCTGCCATTAATGCATGAGACTCCCTCAAGTCTCCGATGCACCCAGTCATTTAATGAGCATGGCCCAAGACGATCTCCGGATCACTGAACCATCAGAGCGTATGGCTCTCCCTGACCGCCGGTTCATTCGGTAATAAATGCACTTACCATCCACAGACCCCAGGCCCACCACAGCCGGCGGTTCAACCACTCCAACAGGTCCGATCGACCGTGACAACTCCCTGATTCCGGTCCGATTCGGTCCCGTTCTCCACTACGCCATTAATGGGCCAAATCGTGCCCAATTATTACAAAAGAGGACAAACCTCCTGTCACCTCCCAGGTAACAAAAATCCTTCTATAAAAGGAAACCTGGGGGGAAAAGGATGGGGGCCGCCCGGACAGAACCCTCCTGGACCGGGTGAAAAGAAGCAAACAGCACAGACACAATGGAGGATATCACCCTCTTCATCTTCTTCATCTTATCCAAATATTCCTGCTGTCTTCTCCATATACTCTCTTCCTTGCTCTCTCCACATATCTGCCCCCTCTGACTTAAGCATCGGAGGGCCGGCGCCGGGGAGCCCGGCCACCGGCTTTTTGCAGGACTTACACCCCTCTAGGAGGACGTCACCAGTCGGCGCGCCGCCGACCACCGTCCCTGCAGCGAAGCTCCTCCTTCCCCGGCTTCGCGGTAGCCCCCGGGTCCAATTTCCAGCAACAATAAGGATCCGATTTTCTGTCGTGTGGGTTTTACACTGGAAAGGACTATGTAATGGTAGCCTAGCTAGTATCATGTGGATTTTTTTTTTTTTTTTGATCCAACAGTTCTGATAATAAAAACCAATCCGAATGCGACGGTGTGATCTCATGCTTCTCTCTCTTTCTCTAGCCTCCAAAAATACAACCGTACTCTTATGATCTTTCCTCTCTTTACCAAATAGGCCAAGGCCGAACCAATGACTCTAATTACAGAGACCAAAACTCGAGACTTTATCTGGCAGGCCATAATTTGAAGGTTCGAACTCTTCTAAATAATCATCACAGATAATGGGCTTTATTTATTATTATTATTATTATTATTATTATTATTATTTGAAGGTTCGAACTCTTCTAAATAATCATCACAGATAACGGGTATTTCATACATCATGAGTATGAAAACACTCAATGAAATCAAAAAATAAAAAGTATCGAAGTGCTCTGGGCATCGCACCCTCCCCGGTCTATAGGGTATCTTCTGAGTGGCTCGGTACATATGCGGCCACCTAGTCGGCTGGCCCATTAGCTTGACGATATACATGCATAGCCTAAAATGTAACACTCTCTCACCATTGTCTAAATATCGCAGAGCAGGGGATGAACTCCTCCGTCACTGCTCGAGCCCTGTCGGATCCAGCTGATCACCGTAGCCGGGTCACATTCCAGCAGCACTGAAGTCGCCTGAAGCACCCGTCGTACGTAACACATACCCATCCAGGCTGCCCGCAGCTCTACGCTAGGAACCGAGGTATCGAAAATCTGACAGCCCTTTCCAGCAACCACTCTAGAGCTCGGGCCCCTAATGACGAAGCCAGCCCCTCCTCTCCACCTCCATCCGATACTGAGCCGTCAAAATTGATCTTGAGGAAACTCGGGGGTGGGGGCTCCCAAGTAAAGAATGCCCAATTAGGAACTGCCGAAGCAATGTGGGGGCTCTAAATGTCCCGAGCTGTCAACGGTCTATGGTCTAGATCAGCATGGATAATTTCTGCTGTCTGTGCACGAGCTCACTCCATGACGAACCGCGGGGATGGACTAGACTCACCAAATATCCGGGTGTTCCTGGCCAGCCATACCTGATAAGCTGTACAAGTCGCCCTAATAGCCATGGGACACATCTGGGGGATACCAGACCATCGCCGAACCTCTTTGAGACAACAATCCCTCTGACTCCAAGTGTCCTTGGGATCCCTGATAGGCACCAAGCACCCCTCGCCCACACACATTGGAATAACACATGATTCACCGACTCGTCCACCCCACAATCCAAACATTGGGGAGAGATGCTCATTCCTCATTTGCTTAACTCTGAGCAAGTCGGCAGGCGCTCCCATGCCACCTTCCAGAGAAAAATAGCAATCCTCTGATGTAGCCCAAACCCCCACACCCAGTGACAGTCTAAGCCCGACTCTGACTCCTGCTGAAAAACCCGAAAAATATCGTCGATCCCGACTCTGGCTCTACAAGCAGTGCTTCAAACCCTAAGATCACAGATAATGGGCTTTAGTTCGACAATGCCTGATTCAAAAAGTTCTGCATCGAGCTCGGAATCAACTATTGATTCACTTCGGCGATGCACCCCAGTCCAACTAAGAGGCCGAAGTGACCAACCAAAAAACCCTGCAAGAACTGAATGCGAGATTGGATCGGGCAAAAGGGTTGTGGGCCAAAGAGCTCTACAGTATCTTGTGGGTATACCGGAAAACGTCTCGGGCCCCTACTAAGGAGACACCCTTTAACCTTGTCTTTGAAACAGAGATAGTAATCCCACTGGAGATCGGATTTCTGTCTCTTCAGATGGAGAGCTTCGATGACCAGACAAATTCAGATCAGCTCCGAGCTAACTTCGACCTGCTAGAAGAAATTAGAGAACGAGTTCAAATATGTGCGGTGGCGTACCAGCAGAAAGTAGCTCGGTACTACAACTCAATGGTTAAAGATAAGCTCTTCCGACCTGGCAACCTCGGTGCCTAGAAAAGTGAATCTTTCTTGCTTGCGAAAGATACAACTACGTCCCATATAGAATTTGCCGGTGCCTTGTTATCTTGCAATACTTAGCTTGTATGCGTGCGTGATGCCGCTGCAGCTCGTCCCAAGTCCGCAGCCGCACGAATGGATAGTTTGCAGGTCTTGATAGTATATTGTAGCCTAAGGATGCATTTAAATTAACTTGAAACTTAAGAGTAAATTTTGGTGCTATTGTAATATTTCCTTCCCAAAGAAAGGGTTAACTGAATAACCGCGGTGCTCTCCCTTCTCTCTCTCTCTCTCTCTTTCTTTTTGTAATATTTTTCTCAATTTCCCATGCTAATCCTCAATCTTCAACCAAATAAGAAATTTCAGAGTAAACTAGAGTTAAAGATGACTATCCCTCGATTAGCTTATGCATCCAATTGCAACCTTAAACGGGTAAACTCCGCTATATGATTTGTCTATCCATCTTCACCGCACGGTGAACTCTAGTGCTAGTTGCAAAAAATCTGGTTGTGTGTGGTCCCACTGCATCAGTGCTAGTGGGGATTTGGAGGGCCATGACCCTCCATAAACTCCGAAATCTTATATGAGAATAGGATTTTCTTCCTATTACCTATGCGCTATGGTCTTTACAACTTACATGGCCCTTTTCCCCAAATTTTTCTTTTTTAACCAGTTTCTTCTACTTATTCTATGAAATCTTCAATCTCTTAGTCCTCCTCCATTTACACCTTAAAAGAGTATTTACTCCTTTTGACTCTAAAATCAATAATTGGATATCAAAATTGAAGGTCAATATTATTAATTAAGATTTATACCACTAAAAATATCTAGATATAAAAATTGTATATTTTTTCAGCCTCTAATTTAATCAGGTGTATACCAAAATGGATGATTATTATTGTATAAGTGTATTAAAATATATGATAAAATATTTAAATTAAGAATCCATGTTATTGATCATGATCTATATATGTTGAAAAATGTATCGATTGAAAATCACTAAACATTAATATTTAAATCATAGTGAAGTATAGTCTCGCATCATTTAAATACATGGTTGTTAGTCTCTCTCTCACTCCATATATAAAGATTTTGACAACAAAGTTTCTTTTATTGCCTTAAATGCCATTATTGTCCCTCAACAAAACTAGCCCCTATAAAATATGTATAGATGGAAAATAGACCCCAATGCCTAAGTAAACACATAGAGATTCATTGCCAAGTCACACTATTATTAGGAATTTCTTTAGTATTATATTATAGTAAATTTTAGTTTTAGTACTAGTCCACTTTAGTTAGGATGAGCGTTACGCATAATATATTTGAGTTCGGCTTTTAGTTAAAGTGAGGCAGTGATATTTTTATTTTTTAATGAAAAATGGTGACGTTTTATTTTATAATAGGAGAGAAAGTGTGTGTTTTTATTAAGAGAGAGAGAGAGAGCTACAGAGGTAGAGGGAGATCTTTATGAGGCATCCTTGTGAGAGGGAGAGAGATATCCTGAAGAAGCTTGAGGTAGCCGAATTTATTATTTCAACTTTTATTTTTTTAAAATAAATTTATTTTTCTATCCTGATTTTTTTCTTTTATTATTATTGTTTAATTTAGTTGGTGTTTGTTCTAAACCCTAGACCAGCATATTTGATCTATACCAAGTCGTGTATCCTTCTATATGGCATCATGCCACAATTTTGATATTAGTGGTTAAGAGAGCGACGTCGCGATGGTGTGTCAAAGCTCAAGAGCACTTACCCGAAGGACCCTTCTTGGATTGGCATGTATAGGCAAGGGCTAGTACCCATTGGTGGAGAATTCGGTCTCGTAGGCCGGTCATCTTCGACAGGTTGCCGAATGTGCCGGAGATTACGTGCGGTTGTTTTGCACGTGCGATATGCACGATGCATATCGCATATGCAGTCAAGAAAACCTTCTACAATCATGGCCTAGATGTTGCTAGCTAGGAAAAGATTTTGAAATTCAAATGGCTCTTCACGTGCTACTAGACTTGCCACGTGGCGGGTCTTGGTTGGTGGATTGAAGGCTTCATAGATGGTTTGATTGGTCGGTCCTCTATATTAGTTTTGGTCGATTCTAAAGCATATCGGAAAAAAAAAAAAAGAAAGGAAAGGAGAAAAAAAAGAGCCAGAAGAATCCAAATAATCGAATATAAGTCCAGACAATATCAGCAATTCCAGCCCCTGGAGAAAGTAGCTGCAATTCAAAGATGGAGCCCAACCCAGCAGCATGTCGAGCATTCAAAATAAAAAGGATGAAGGACCGCCGGATATCAAAATTAATGAAAGTAGATTGTTGGCGATGCCATACAAGGAACAAGGACAATATGCTCGGAGTAGTTTTGTAACTTTTATACCTAACACTTGGAATCAACTACTACTTCCTGTTACGCCTCCAAGTTATTGAGGTCGTGTTTGGAACTTTGGATGCTGGTTAAATGGTAGATAACATTAGAATATCTAGTTAACCCGCCAAATGTCATACAGAAAGGCTTGAGTAAACTTATCTAATCAATCTAATAAATGGGCCAAAAAGGTAGATCATCAGATTATATTCATTTCATGAGAAATAACTTCCTCTCCCATTCTCATTTTCTCTAATGCTTTACCCAGCTAGATGTTATTTTTAACCATCTCCTTATTGCCATCCTTTCACGTTTTGTAACATTTTATACATTAACGGTGACCAGTGAGTACTAACCAAACGGTGAACGATTTTATTCCCTGATTAATTGGTTAAGGGGCGAATACTAGGGATTAAAGTTATTCAGGAACGGAAGCCAATGTTTAACACGTTTCAATCCAAATAAGGTTGGGACGTTCAGAGTAGGCCTTTAGCTTTAATCTAATATTTTATAATCAACACTTCATATTACACAGAAGAAAGAAAACAGTTGAATAATCTTTAACATGTTTGAATCCAAAAACTTCTGCTATTAGAATAAAAATGTTTTTTTATGGCTGAAAATTTCTTTTATTGCTGGATTTCTTCGGATTGGAAGTACCTGGCGATTCTTTTATTAAAATCAAGAGAGAAACATGGAGAAAAGGTCCCCCACAATTCAGTGCACCAATATGACGGAGGAGGGGGCATTGATGCAGTGTTCGGTCGCTTCCGACCAACTTGGACCGGACGGGACGCAGTGGCTTTTCCAAGTTTTTGCTGTCCGATTGCTGCGAGTTGCAATTTGTTTTAGATGAGCCCCCTTGTCCAGTATCAATCATTAGAATAAGATTTAGAAATACAAGTGTGATCAAAACAGTAGATTGTTGTGGCAGTGATTTAGAACTTCAATTGGAGGAGCTCTCCATATAAATTTCGTTCCTTCTTCGTAGCCCTGATGCCCCTCTTAATCTATACTCGAGAAAAACAAATTCAATTCCTTGATATCCGATTCAGGTTTCAGATCTGACAAGAAGCAACTCACATGGCAATAGCAAATATCAATCCATGGAGGAGGACCAGGAGGTTGATAAATTCTCGAAAGCGGCGCCACCTGCGTCAATCAATATGAAATTATTAATGAATTTTCTGCACTCTTATCGATATCCGGCCAGCATCATTGTTAAAACGCTCGAATGGCATCGTCCCCTCTCGCAGTTGCAGCTATTCAAAACCTTTTTTTTTTTTTTCTTAAAACATGTGCTTCATACAGTACGTGTGTGAATATACCAAATAAGATCAAAATACAGTAACTCACGGAGTGCCAATGGCAACTCCCCCTTCTCTGACCAAAGAGCATCCCCGAATGGTGGGCTACGTAGGCAGCTACCCAATCGACTGCCCCGTTGGCCTTCCTGAATACATGCTTGGCCTGGATGGCCATCCCATCACTCATCATCACCACGATATCGCGGATCAAGGGGTGGTCTGTGCCCTCACCCCTCAACCCCCTCTGAATCCATCCGATGACAGCGGCCGAATCACCCTTCAACATAATCGAGCTGGCCCGCAACATAATCCGTGCATGACGAAGGCCTGCCCAGACTGCCCGCAGCTCTGCTCCGGAGACCGATGTATCAAATAACTGGCAGCCACCTGCTCAGGCTGCCCGCAGCTCTGCTCCGGGACCGTTGTATTCAAAACTCCTTCGGAACCTAACTTCTGTCGACGTAGATATATTTGATTTTTTTTTTTTTCAAGCAAAACTCTCGAACTAACGAGCCCTTGCGGAAACGAATCATGCATGCATTGGAAAGACAACCATCGCTAGAATTATCGTGCACAACGAAGAGCCTTAAAAGCTAGCCCCTAGGTATAATTGCAATTCATGATCCTACCTATTAATCCCATCCGGAGCATGCTTTAAGCAGTTCAGGACTTGACCTAAATAAATTTAGATCCTAATTCATTTAAATATATTTATTAAATAAGCCGAATTTAGACTTAGATCATTGACCTATTTTATCCATTTTGATCTATTAAATAATTGGATTGGATCACAATCCAATCTATTTAATCCCCATTTAATCCGTTTAATACACTAAAAAAAAACTATTTCAACTTGTATTGAAATAGAAAATAAAAGTAATCTTAATATAGGCAGGATTTCTAATGAAGGAGATCGAGCTGCATCACTTCTTATGCTTGAACTAAGGGATCGTTTGGTTCGCGGAAAAAGAAGGAGGAAAGTGTGGTCAAAAAAAAGTAATGAGATGCCTCTTGTTTGGTTAGAGTTTTCAAAGGAGAGAGATAGAAAAGTTGTATTTTCATGGAAATATGATTCCTATATTTCATGGAAAAGTCTTTCCCATGAGAAACATGGAAAAGTAATATGAAGCGGGAATCATTTCTTTTTTATTTTGTTTTCAAAAAAATCCTTCAGCATTAAAGAAGCATTAGAAGGCATTAAAGACCTAATTTTTATTAAGAACATAATAGAAATTATACATAACTTTTCCAGAAAAGTGGATGGTTAACCAAACATAAGCACTTTGCAAATTTATCATTTTTCCATGTTTAACCAAATATGCCAAAAGTACTTTCCTACATATTCTCTTCCTACAAATATGATTTCCAGGAATCATATTTCTAAAAGGAAAAATGCTTCCTGCGAACCAAACAAGCCCTAAAGGTATCTTTTCAAAAGGTTAAGCCTACTTTTGGAGACAATATATTTACGAATTTGGCTGGATCTTGATATAGTAAATTATCTTGATAAGATAATGGATTTGTAGTTTTGTAGAACACTGTTACTCGCATGGACTCCACCAAAATTGTCCTCATGAGGCACTGCCACCCTGGTCGGCCAGGCACCAAGCCGCCTGCAATTATTAAGTGAATCAGATCCACGGTGAATTCAAGATGGAATGAATATTTTTTAATGTGGTGACAGAAATTAGCACGGTTTCATTTGGACCCACGTTGGACTTGATTGATCTAATAATTTCAGCCCTATTTGGGGAGCTGTTGGAAGTAGAGCTGTTGGAAGTAGAGCTGTCTGAAGAAGAGCTGTTATAAAAAGCTGTTTGTTGTTTGGTACACTACAAAAGAAAGAATATCTCCCGGCGCTTTTTTTGGTCTCTCCCGACGCTTTTAAGCGTCGGCAAATTTCCAGCCCACGCATCGCAAAGCGTGGGTCAGACGTCGGGCAGGTGGGCGTGGGTCCGGTTTTTGCCGACGCTAAGAAAAAGCGTCGGCAAAAACAGGAATTTGCCGACGCTAATGAAAGCGTCGGCAAAAACGGCTTAACCGACGCTTTAAAGCGTCGATAAAGCCCAATCCAGTTTTGCGTTGCTTGGACTATGCCGACGCTTTTAAGCGTCGTTCATTTTTTACAAACCCGACGCTTAAAAGCGTCGGCGTACTTCAACCCACGCTTCCCAGTTTTGGACTATGCCGACGCTTAAAAGCGTCGTTCATTTTATACAAACCCGACGCTTAAAAGCGTCGGCGTACTTCAACCCACGCTTCCCACCGTATTTTGTATTGGACTATGCCGACGCTTAAAAGCGTCGGTGTATGCAACTTGAGCGACGCAATAAAGAGTGCTGTATGAAGATTGGCCAAGCAACTTGCAGTAACTTTTGGGGGTGGTCTCCCTTAGAATCCAAATGGTGGCTACAAATTCAAGAAGCCAAACATGATACAGTGGGCTATAAACAACTTTATGTTGCAGTTTTAAGGCATAGCTTTAGCTAGGAGATGGTTGCTTCCCTGCTTGCATCAGATTTAGCCTAGTTCGATCAACCAAACAACCAACCAATACCATTGAAGGACCTTTCATAACTTGAAGAAGATTCAAGCTTCATAGCTAAGAATGTCTATTTTAAAAGTCTAAGAAGAAAGGGGGTTGTCATGAACAAAAGAGCTGCGTGCTTTAGACAATCATCTTAGCACCTAAACAGGAAAAGGCTAATAATAAAAACAGGCGTTGGCTTCTCACTAAATGGATTTACATGTGACCTGCTATCCCATTGCCGCTAATATGTATTCCCTCTCCTCTTTCCTTCAACACTCTGTTGCATTTCTTTTCCTGCAGACTGCTCCCAGCTGAAAAACAGTGAAGATATGAAACAAAATCAGTCATAAAAGTAATCAAAAATAAATAACATGCGCACAATTCTGACCAAGTATGTACACTAATGAATTATCTCTATCAGCCAAGGTAATGATCACAATTTATGAAAGATAACAAAACAGCGAGCTTACAGATAGCACAGAAAGATCGGAGCTCTTCAGCACCCTCAGCCTCTTGACAGAAGAGACAAACATGCTGCAAGTGTCACCAGAAAGTATTTTAAGCTATATAAGATTATGATAAGCAAATCATCTGGCATTCTGCTGTGATTAAAATAGAACAAGATACATGCAGCATTCCTTTTTTCAGAAAAGATATACGCATAACCATGTCAAAGTTGATCCTTGATGAGAGATTGCTAGTGGCTTCCCTATCCACGCTTTGATTGTCTTACAATTCAATGGAGATATAAATCTCTTAATGCTGATATACTTGGAGAGGGTAAATGTGTTTGCCTTTTGTGTCAGACTTGAGTATTTCAATTTGAACAGGGTGTCCTATAATTGCTTTGCCATTCAATCTGCTCATCAGAGAAACCAGAGGAACATGCTCACCTTGATAACTTGCTTGAACCTTCAAATCCACATCAAACAGCATATGCCTCGTCCTGTCACTGAGACGAGCAGCATAAACTGTCTCATAACACTCGTCAGAATCTTCCTGGTATGCCCTACGAGCCACATGATATGGGCCTCCAGATTTCCAGACTGATGGGGAAATCATATGAGAATCATTGTCAGAATCTTTGAAGCTAATGTGACTTCTCCCCCGATCTCTAGCTAGCTGCTTTCAGAACAGAGGAATATCTTCGATTACCATACCCAGTCAATTCTGCACCACCCACATCCTTATAAAAGCATATAACAGCAAGAAAGGATTGAAGCAACAAGAAAGAATTGGTGAAGCTCATGGAGAGCAGCTGAACATAACATTGGCAATAGCATGAGGTAGGCCGCGATAACGAATCTCCAAAGCATTTTTATTGGCATATTATGAGAAATGACTAATAAAAGGAAGAGAATACAGTAGATGTGCCTGGGAGGGGAGAGAATATACTGGATGTCGATTCAAGGGGCATCCATGTTTCACAGTTCACAACAAAACTATTTGAATCAATTATTCTCCGTACTATTTTTTAACAAAAAAAAAATGCATCGTCTTGTTCTTATTTTTCCCTAAAATTCAAGACAATAATACCACAGCACAAAAAGGAATTACAAAATTCTCAAGACAGAATGGATGTAGGCATTCACCATAAACCATGGATCCCTCTACAACTTTGAGAAGGAACATATCAACCCCCAAAAAACAATCTTTGCATACATAAATTACAGAAGCCTCTGCAGTACATTCAGAACCATGAAAGCATACTAGCATCATATTCAAAAATCAGGAAGGCACAATAATCATTATATATAAATATAACAATTAATAGTTCATCCGGGTATACGCTAGAAAGGCAGTACAAAAATCTTCCCCGACCAAAAAGGCATACAAATAATCTAACAACCGTCTCCCGCAAGGCGAGTAAAAGAATAAACTAAAGGTAGTATAAAAATGTCGAAGACACCAAAACTTCCTCTTCCTCATATTTTCCACATAAAACAACAGCATGGAATGAGAACGCATCACTTCACTTAGCCAACACCTGAAAACAGATACTTCAACCTACACTCTAGAAAGCCCGAAAAATACTTCATTCCAGAAAAGCCTTACTGCTGCTTGCACTCCGCGGGCCGATCCCCTTGTTGACCATCCCCTCCACTCTTCTGCAGTAAGATAACCATCATTTAGAATATAGATTAAGAACTATGCAGATTAAGATCAAGTGGGTGAGTAGATATCTCACCTTCTTTGTTGTAGCTGTCTGCTTGGGACAATAAAGCAGATCAAAAGTAAGCACACCATTCTCAAATATTTCAGACCTAAAAAGAGTAAAATTTAGAAATCTCAGACACATACCTTCTTCCTGGTCTTTCCTTCCTCTTCCTCTTCTTCTTCATCATCATCTTCATCCTCCTCATCCTCTTCCTCGTCCTCCTCCCCATCTTCATCTTCATCATCCTCTTCTAAGTCCTCAAAATCATCCTCCTGAACAGCCTCCCCCGTGAACCACGAAACAGCATGAGGAATAATCTTGTCTCTGATAGTGGACCTGCAGGACAATGACACCACCCACTCAGCATCATCTAGGAGCATGCATGAGCTTACACAGTAATCAGAAGGCTTATCTCAATCCTGATCTTATAGGCAAATCATTATAAGAACTAGCAACCAAAATGCCAGAGATGAGATAATCAAAAACTGCCTCTGCAAATGTTAACTTGATTTTGTTTTTTTTCCATAATCAACACCTCCCTCTAACCTTTAGACACTTGAGAGCTCCCTCATCACGCTCTTGAATCTGGAATCATCATAATCCAACTTTCATAAGTCATATATCCAATTTACAAGGAATAGAAGGAACAAAAGAAATGCATCATACTCTCATGAGGAATAGAAGGAACAAAAGAACAGAGGAATATCTTCAGAGGACTACAACCAAAGGTGAACATATAAAAGCATAATCATGAAAACTCTCTTCAGGGGAATATCCGGTATACTATATAAAGAATTGAACATGTGATAGATTTAGGCAATTGTTATTGTAATCAATATAGAAGTCATATAGGAAATCTACCGAACAGAAAATAACAACAACTATTTTTTCTTACCAAGTCTTGCCTATAATGATATATTCCATTGATATTTCGCTTCTTCCATTCCTTCAAGTCAAAGATGTTCATCCCAAATGCCCATCGACAAGCTTGTGGATCAAAATTTTCAGAGATTTTTGGGTTTGAGAAATTGAGGTAAGTATCAAACCTATGAAAGCTCTCTTTGCACGTCTCAACTGCTCCATTCACCATCCCCTTCAAATCTAAAGACCATAGTGGTGTCAAATCCTTTTGAACAACAACATCATCATCAAGAAAAAGTATCTTATCAAGCCATGGATAAATAGAAATGAACAGTTTTACTTGCATGAAGAAGATGTATTCCAGTTACCTCATCTAGTTCGTGGGAGTCAAGTTGTCCAGCCGGACTGCCTGTCCTGAAACCATGTTCCTGTCAAGTCAACATAGAGCCATTCCCCAAGTAAGATAAGGTGAAGTAGATAAAGTTGTGCATATTTGAAGAACATACTAATTTCACAAACAAGAACTTTTCATTCAAAATATTCATATTATCATATTTGATTACATTGTACTTCAAAAACATTCTTAAAGCATACAAGTCAAATTCCTAAGTCACAATCTACAATATGTATCAAGGGTCGGCATCATCATCTCTACGAGTAGATGAAGTATCATCAACCTACAAGAAAAAAAAATATTTTAGAAACTAAAAATACGAAAGTCATCACGCTCATACAAGAATACATTATAATTACATAAAATATTCAAATAGATTTAGTTATGTACCGGAGGAGCAAATCTCTGCAAAAAGGATGAAATATGGTCAAGCTGGTCCTGCAAAGATTGTATCTTCAACTCTTGGCTTTGCTTCAACTCCGCCATATCAGTCATATGACTCTGCCTCATCTCCTCTATCCTTGTCTCATATGACTGCTTTATCTGTGCCATCTCTGTCTTCAAACTACAAACCTCTGCAGTGCTAGTACCTTGTCTGGCATCTTGGGTATATCGGCTCACTGCAGACAGCTGAGTGGGGGTAACTCCGACACCGTAACCTCTCACGCGATCATAGCGTTCTGGGCCCATCAATTCAGCATAGACCTGAGCCTCGACGCGACTGGCCGTGTCGGATGATGATGACTCCCCGACGCGCTCTGAAATAAGAGTTGTAGCTCTTTCCTATATCTCTCTCAAGAAAAAAACAGTCACATTAATATTTTAAAAGAAGTAAAATTAATAAGAAAATTCTGAACAAATAAAAAATGAATACATACAACTATATCTCTCGACTCGTCCCGGACAAAGCTGCCATCTCGGTGAGTGTGGGTCATCTTATAAAACTCTACCTCACCAGGCTCCCTTCCATGCTCTACCATCTACACATACGGAAAGTATATTGGCAAACTATATATCATGATACGTGCTATATGTTAGTAAAATATCAAATAGTTTCAAAAGAACTTACGAATTCATTTCTACGTCTTGCATAACTCTTCGAGCCTGAAGTATGAGGAACTGCTTGAGATGCTCGTGCAGCTCTGCCAATATTAGAATATGTCTGCCAAAATAAAAGCACACAGTATAATATGATTCAATGTATATATTCGCAATCTATATTAATAATAAATATAATATAAAATATTGAAACAATATACGTGACCTGTCCTCTTTCAGAAAACCAGTAGTGAACAAGCTCCCTTCACTGCTGAGGGTATACATCAGGAGGAGTCACACGAGCAACCTCCTCCTCTGTCATACCCTCGCGCTTGAAGTCCGTCTTCAATTTTGCTTTATATTCTTTCCATTTGCGATTGAGGGACTTTAGCACCCAATCATGGCTCTCTGGAGGGAGTACAAACTTATCCTACAACAAGATTCAGAATGTTATAATAATATTAAACATCTAAAATAAAATTATGATACTAAGCAAATTAATATACAGGAGGTGTCGAATTAAAAAGAATAAATTCAATTCATTACCTGTATAAGTCTAAGAAGCTCAACCTTATACGAAGGAAGCATGTCATTCCACTTTGTATAGTTGAGCGGACACAGCTGACCCTTGCGTGCAACCGATCCTAAAAAGCTTGATAGAAGACTTCCAGCTCTATTGATGGGCTGCCCCAATTCGTTGCATCGGATGATGATCTTCTCACCCGGAGGAAGCTTCCACACATCCTTTGCTTGAGTGGGTCCCCGTCTCGTCCTCACCGTCCCTTGTCCATCTATTAAAATTAAAAAGTCTTAAAAAGTTGAAGACAAATATGAACATAAAATATGAACTTTAAATCGAATTACTCTGGATCCGGAGCTCATCCTCCGGGCAATCAGCAGGAGGCTCGCGCTGAGATCCTGACTCGTGCTGCTGGTGCTCACATGGCTGCTGGGACTGCAGGGACTGATCAGAAGTAGATCCCACCTGAGAATGCTGGAACTCCACATCTCTAAATCGTCTCCCTCGGGGCATATTGTTACCTGGTATGCACAAAAAAGAATCAATATTTGGTTAAATGATAAATTTATACTAAATTTCATATTGCTACCCGGTCCTCCCATCTTTAGCTGCGGATCTCTTGATGTTAAACTGCTAACAAACAAAAATAGGATCATCAACACCATCAATCAAACACATTTATAATCTAACACTTACTATCAAACTATCAACCTGAACTATCAAACTAGTTGCTCAACATCTCCTGGTTTATAATCTAACACTTACTAACTGCTGCCGTACCTGGATGAAGATCCATAAAGAATTGAAACAACGAAGTCTTGTTGTACGCGAGATGAAAGTGAGCAGCCTATTTATTTCCATAGAGTTCTCAAGACATGAGATTCAAAAGATTCTCTTGGGTTCCCATTCCACTAGTCCAAAAGATTTCAAATGTTTTTCCAAGTTATACACTTTGATGATAATATTATGAATGAAAGTAGTACTACATTTAGATGACCACATGCAATTGAACATAAAAAGAAACAAACTACATTCCATAAATTATAAGTCAACTGTAATGGTCTCTACATTGCCATGGACCTCTATTTAAGTACTGGTTCTTCACAACAACATGTTCTACATTCTCTACTACATTCTCGACTTCCACCCATTGTCTCAAAAAGTGGTCGCTGCACCTACTATAGCAGCTGTCATGGTGATTTTGACCCAAAATTGCTACACTAAGCTTCATTGGGACTCTGTGGCACTTGGGTAAAAGTTGCCGAATATATCAAGAAAAAACATGCTGTAGCAGCTGCTACACTACATGCTCAAGGCAAGCACTTTATTCCATAAGGGTAGCACCAGTTCCCTAATGGACTGGTCCAGCAATTATATATCAAATCAGCTGAACTAAGAGTTTGTTTGGAACAAGGGTTGGTTTAATGCTTTGTGCCCTTACCAAACGAATGTTGGTACTGGGTGCATGATGTTTATAACTTTGCCTTTAATATTTAATTATTTTTGCACAAAATATTTAGTGAAAAATATTGACATGTTTAAGTAGCCTGTCATAATTACTATATTATGAAGGTTACCTTTACATGAGATTATAAACTATATTTATATCATAATTACTAGAACTTATGTGATCTGAATCACTCCGATTAGCAAAAGTGATTATGCGTTTGGAATCTGGTTTAGGTACTAGAAAGAGATCTTTTAGAACGTTTGCTGTCTTTTGACCAAGCTGCAATAAGTCACCAAATCAAGCACACTCAGATGAATTTAGCAAGAAAGGGAAGAAGATAATGTCTTGGTGAAATGATAATATCCACTATCAATGTCAAGGAAAAGAGCATGTGTCACAAATCAATATTAAAAAGGTAAAGAATCTTATTACTGTGATTTGAAAGAAACCCAATATCATGTGATCTGAATGTTTACTAAGGAACATGATATAAGACAACAAACTTTCTTGATCTAAAGGATGTATCAGCTAGATCGGTTACTTTATTGATATTGTAACTAGCCATGAAAGACATCTTGTACCTTTACAATTTAAATCATGTGTAAATTAATTGATGCCAGTCTACACAACATTTTTATTGGTACATATTGCTAAACAATATTTTCTAAATATCATTTGGTTGTTCCATTATTTGAAAAGTTCATCAATTAATCATGGTCTACCGGTGCCACAATAGAAGAAAGCCAGATCATCAAGTAAGCATGCAAGGTATAAGATCTTGGTCTTATAAGATCATGGAGAGTCAGGGGAGTTACAAGCCTTAATTTGAGTCTTGGGCGCCTTGCTGCACTTCTTGCCTGCAACAGATATCGACAAGCATGCCATATTCGAAGATTCAAGGTCAAAAATTGAAGACTGACAATAATAGGTCCACAAAACAACAACAACAACATCATAAAACCATGCTACAGAAGTTATAATAAGACCATATTCAACACTTATCAATGCAAGTTCTCAGAAAAGTACTGGTAAATACCGTAAAAAATAAAAGGCATGACTAATGCATTACTATACTAATCAACTGATGAACATACACAAACATGCACATACATGTGGGACTGTGATATTTCAATGTCCCTGTGCTGCCCATCCATTTTTAACTCCTTTATTATAATTGTGATTTAAATGTTTAGTCTTGTAAATACAGCCTATTCATTACATAAAATTGTGAGGAGTATTTATGTCATTTAATCAAGAAGGTGGGAGCAATGCAGTTTGTTTTCAAATTGAATGCTCTTTCAGAAGAAATGACTTCCCTGTAAACAAACTTTCCTCAGGGAGGTCCAATTCAGAGATTACTCTGAATCAAGAGAGCTGGAAAACTTCAGAAAACTCTTTAATGAAGGATTCATGAGTGACATCCATTATTTAAGTTGTATCTTCCGTTGTCCCTAACAGCTTCTCACACTCTCAAAGTTGGCTACGTGACACAGCTGCATGACTCTTAAAGAGCATACGAGTCTTACAGAACGAACAATATTTCAATTACACCCAAAATTTAAACCAAACATATAATAGCAATAAGAATTCAGTTAAATATTTTCATCATTAATAAATAGTAAAATTTGTTCAACTACATAATGCAAATGTTCATCATATACATGGGGTATATGATGAAGCACAATAAAAAACACAGTGAAACTACACTGTGTTTCACTGGATCCGGGACTGTGACTTCTAAATGATTAATAAAAAAAGATTCGAGGCACTGAATTGCAATAAATTTGTGTTTCAACCAGAATAATCAACCAATTTGTGTTTCTTGAACCCCAAGTTGAGAAAGGGAATTTTGTGATATGAGGAGAAAAAAAAGTACATGAGAAAAGAAAAATAACCTTGAGAGCAGAGAGAGCCTGTTCGATTTGATCGGCAGAGAAACCTTCGAGCGGAGCTTGTCGTAGATGGTCCGAAGCCTCTTCGCTTTTTGAGCTTGTCGTAGGTGGCCGGTCGCTCGGTGCCGGAGACGAGAGAGGAGGATGCGGATGGTCGCTTGCCGCCGGAGAGGAGAGAGGACGAGAGGAGCTTGGCGTCGGACGTCGCTCGGCGCCGGAGAGGACAAGGGTCGATCGGTCGCTCGTCGTCGGAGAGGAGGGAGGAGGAGCCAGAGGAGCTAGGGCTTGATCGGGATGCAAAATGAGGAGGAGAGGGGTGGCCACTGGTTTTGATGTGAATTTGACTTTTGACGACGCTTATACGCGTCGTTTTAGGCCGGAATATACGACGACGCTAATAAGCGTCGTCTATTCCTAAGAATTACCGACGCTTAATTAAAGCGTCGGCAAATATTTGGGCGGTGAACTTTTTTCCGACGCTTTTTCCTAGCGTCGGTAGAAGAGCGTCGGGAAAAGACCATTTTCCTGTAGTGGTAACTATATTCGTAAAGTGCTGTGGTACTTTGTTTTGTGTTTGGTAAACAAACTGAGAAAGTACTTTTATATGACAAAATTACCATAAAGAACATTGCATAGTATTATACAACACAACATAATAAAATATAACATAAATTAATACATAAATATACGATATAGTATAATATTATTGTAATATAAAATAATATTATGTTAATATAGCATAATAGTAATATAATTATTAGAGTAAATTAATATTTGATAATATAACATAAAATTAAATTATTTAACATAACAATCCAGTTTTGCGTTGCTTGGACTATAAAATTAAATTATTTAACATGAAAGCGTCGGCAAAAACGGCTTAACCGACGCTTTAAAGCGTCGATAAAGCCCAATCCAGTTTTGCGTTGCTTGGACTATGCCGACGCTTTTAAGCGTCGTTCATTTTTTACAAACCCGACGCTTAAAAGCGTCGGCGTACTTCAACCCACGCTTCCCAGTTTTGGACTATGCCGACGCTTAAAAGCGTCGGCGTACTTCAACCCACGCTTCCCACCGTATTTTGTATTGGACTATGCCGACGCTTAAAAGCGTCGGTGTATGCAACTTGAGCGACGCAATAAAGAGTGCTGTATGAAGATTGGCCAAGCAACTTGCAGTAACTTTTGGGGGTGGTCTCCCTTAGAATCCAAATGGTGGCTACAAATTCAAGAAGCCAAACATGATACAGTGGGCTATAAACAACTTTATGTTGCAGTTTTAAGGCATAGCTTTAGCTAGGAGATGGTCAAAAATTGCCTGCAACAGATATCGACAAGCATGCCATATTCGAAGATTCAAGGTCAAAAATTGAAGACTGACAATAATAGGTCCACAAAACAACAACAACAACATCATAAAACCATGCTACAGAAGTTATAATAAGACCATATTCAACACTTATCAATGCAAGTTCTCAGAAAAGTACTGGTAAATACCGTAAAAAATAAAAGGCATGACTAATGCATTACTATACTAATCAACTGATGAACATACACAAACATGCACATACATGTGGGACTGTGATATTTCAATGTCCCTGTGCTGCCCATCCATTTTTAACTCCTTTATTATAATTGTGATTTAAATGTTTAGTCTTGTAAATACAGCCTATTCATTACATAAAATTGTGAGGAGTATTTATGTCATTTAATCAAGAAGGTGGGAGCAATGCAGTTTGTTTTCAAATTGAATGCTCTTTCAGAAGAAATGACTTCCCTGTAAACAAACTTTCCTCAGGGAGGTCCAATTCAGAGATTACTCTGAATCAAGAGAGCTGGAAAACTTCAGAAAACTCTTTAATGAAGGATTCATGAGTGACATCCATTATTTAAGTTGTATCTTCCGTTGTCCCTAACAGCTTCTCACACTCTCAAAGTTGGCTACGTGACACAGCTGCATGACTCTTAAAGAGCATACGAGTCTTACAGAACGAACAATATTTCAATTACACCCAAAATTTAAACCAAACATATAATAGCAATAAGAATTCAGTTAAATATTTTCATCATTAATAAATAGTAAAATTTGTTCAACTACATAATGCAAATGTTCATCATATACATGGGGTATATGATGAAGCACAATAAAAAACACAGTGAAACTACACTGTGTTTCACTGGATCCGGGACTGTGACTTCTAAATGATTAATAAAAAAAGATTCGAGGCACTGAATTGCAATAAATTTGTGTTTCAACCAGAATAATCAACCAATTTGTGTTTCTTGAACCCCAAGTTGAGAAAGGGAATTTTGTGATATGAGGAGAAAAAAAAGTACATGAGAAAAGAAAAATAACCTTGAGAGCAGAGAGAGCCTGTTCGATTTGATCGGCAGAGAAACCTTCGAGCGAAGCTTGTCGTAGATGGTCCGAAGCCTCTTCGCTTTTTGAGCTTGTCGTAGGTGGCCGGTCGCTCGGTGCCGGAGACGAGAGAGGAGGATGCGGATGGTCGCTTGCCGCCGGAGAGGAGAGAGGACGAGAGGAGCTTGGCGTCGGACGTCGCTCGGCGCCGGAGAGGACAAGGGTCGGTCGGTCGCTCGTCGTCGGAGAGGAGGGAGGAGGAGCCAGAGGAGCTAGGGCTTGATCGGGATGCAAAATGAGGAGGAGAGGGGTGGCCACTGGTTTTGATGTGAATTTGACTTTTGACGACGCTTATACGCGTCGTTTTAGGCCGGAATATACGACGACGCTAATAAGCGTCGTCTATTCCTAAGAATTACCGACGCTTAATTAAAGCGTCGGCAAATATTTGGGCGGTGAACTTTTTTCCGACGCTTTTTCCTAGCGTCGGTAGAAGAGCGTCGGGAAAAGACCATTTTCCTGTAGTGGTAACTATATTCGTAAAGTGCTGTGGTACTTTGTTTTGTGTTTGGTAAACAAACTGAGAAAGTACTTTTATATGACAAAATTACCATAAAGAACATTGCATAGTATTATACAACACAACATAATAAAATATAACATAAATTAATACATAAATATACGATATAGTATAATATTATTGTAATATAAAATAATATTATGTTAATATAGCATAATAGTAATATAATTATTAGAGTAAATTAATATTTGATAATATAACATAAAATTAAATTATTTAACATAACATATTAATGTATTATGATATAATGTAATATATATTATATTTATAATATAATACAATAATAAAAGTATAAAATATTATAATTATTAGTATAAATTAATTTCTCATAATATAACATAATATTAAATTATTTGAAATAACATATTAATGTATTATAATGTAATGTAATATAATACAATATTTATAGTATAATACAATAATAAAGGTATAAAATATTATAATTAATATTATAAATTAATTTTTCATAATATAACATAATATTAAATTATTTAAAATAACATATTAATGTATTATAATGTAATGTAATATAATACAATATTTATAGTATAATACAATAATAAAGGTATAAAATATTATAATTATTAGTATAAATTAATTTTTCATAATATAACATAATATTAAATTATTTAACATAACATATTAATGTATTATGATATAATATAATATGATATTATATTTATAGTATAATACAAAAATAAAGGTATAAAATATTATAATTATTAGTATAAATTAATTTTTCATAATATAATATAATATTAAATTATTTAACATAACATATTAATGTATTATGATATTATATTTATAGTATAATATAAAAATAAAGATATAAAATATTATAATTATTAGTATAAAATAATTTTCCATAATAATTTTTCATAATTTTTCATAAAATAATTTTTCGCGGTCCAGGGGCTCTTCTTCATGGTCCACGCTCGAGGAGGACCTCAGCGTGGGCTACGAGGTTGATGATAAAAAAAAAACAATAGATTGATTTTGGAAGGTATAGAAAAGGATTAAAATTTTTTTCTTCTAAAATGTGGTTCAAGAGATGCATACAAAAATTGAAAAGAAAAATATCTTTTCTTACGGAAGGGAGTCTGACGGCTTGGGTTCTTGGCTCCAGCAAATTTTTAGGTTTATACAGGGATAAACTATGTAATTATGTTATTTTAATATGGGCATTTTTGTCAAAAATATAGCTTTCCGAAAAAGCTGAAACAGCTTCCTCCCAAAAGCTCCAAATTGGAGCTTCCTCCCAAAAGCTGTTTTCAGCTTCCCGCAAAAGCTGAAACAGCTTTTTGAAAAATTTACCAAACATAGTTTTGCATCTAAAAGTACTTTTGGAGGGCCAGAAAGTGCTTTCTGGCCCTCCAAAAGCTCCCCCAAACAGGGCCTTCTTCACGTGAGCCACCGTTCCGATCGATGCCTTTCAGCACTCTGATCGTTATCAAATATCTGATTATTAAAACGTTAAAGGATGGCGATGTCTCCCTCTTTTTTTTTTTCTTTTTTTTTTCCTTTTTTTTCCGACGGATTCTTTACACAATACGCGTATGAATACATCCAAAAAAAATCAAAAAACACAAACTCGCGGAGTGCCAGTGGCAGCTCCCCCTCTCCTGACCACAGGGCACATCCTGAGTGGTGGGCCGCATCGGCAGCCACCCAGTCAGCCGCCCCGTTGGCCTCTCTGAATACATGCTTGACCATGAAGGCCACACCATCCCTCACCATCATTCCAATGTCTCGGATTACTGGGTGGGTTGTGCTCTCACCACTCGGACCCCTCCGAATCTATCCAATGACCGTAGCCGAATCGCCCTCTAGGATGATTGAGCCGGCCCGCAGCACCTGCCGCGCATGGTGAAGACCTGCCCAGACAGCTCGCAACTCCGCCCCCGAAACTGATGTGTCGAACAACTGGCAACCGCCCGTTGCCACTATCCTAGAGTGAGAATCCCGTATAACAAAGTCTGCCCCGCCTCGCGTACCTCCATGCAACACCGGCCCGTCAAAGTTGACTTTGAGAAAACTTAGGGGTGGGGGCTCCCAGGTGAAAAACACCGTCCGAAGAGCTGCCTGAGCAGAGAAGGAACCCCAGGTGTCCCGAGCTATCAAGGGTATATTTGAAGGGATGGTGGGTCTGGACTCCATCGCCAGTACTCGAGCGGACTCCGCAACAAACCTCGGAGACATCCTGCGCTTACCAAAGGTGCGAGCGTTCCTTGCTAGCCAGATCTGATGGGATGTGCAAGTCGCTCTGATGGCCTCCTGACATGTCCAAGGACTAGCCAACCACTGTCGTATCATCTGTAGGAAGAGTCGCCTCTCATGCCAAGCCTCCTCCGGGATCCCTGTCCACTGCCATGTCGACCTCGCCCATGTGCACTGGAATAGCACATGGTTCACTGACTCCTCTGCACCGCAAGCCCCGCATTTCGCAGGAATCCCCAAACCACGCCTGCTCAACACTGCTTTCGTCGGTAGGCGGTCCTATGTCACCTTCCATAAAAGGAGTGCTGCCCTTGGGTGGAGCCCGGACCTCCAGATCCAGGTGCAGTCCGGCCCCCGCTCATGCTCCCGCTGGATAAATCGGGATAGGTCTCCCAGTCTGACACTGGCCCTGCATGAGGTGCCCCAAATTCTGACGTCTGGCCCCTCACAACGTAGTACTGGAAGAGACCGGATTCTCTCAGCAAGGTGTACTCCGAACAGCTGTCGTAGTCTGGCCTCGTCCCACTCTGCCCTCCCTAGTGCTAGAAGGTCTCACATCCGGAGCCCCTCTGCTGCCTCAGTATCCACCATGATCGGCCAGCACCTCAAAGAAAAGGTATCCACCACGGTGTCTTCCTTTTCGCAGCAACGTGATATCTCCTACCACGCATGCATGTGATATGAATTGCGTAAACATTTTTCCTGTTAGCAGTGGTAATGTCCACACAATTTTAGCAATTCAAAACATCTTTGAAACCTAACTTCTGTCGACATTGATATAATTTAAAAACTAGCCACTAACTTAACTTCTCATGGAAGTAAGATTGGCAATTTATGATCCAACCAGCTAACTAATTAGCAAATAACTTGTTTTAAATAAATTTAGATATGACATAAATAAATTTAAATTCTAAATAGACCCATCCGTCTAAATTATTTATTAAATAAGCTGGGTTCAGAGTTAAAATTTTGACTTATTTAACCCATTTTGATTGGTCTAATAAGTGGAACAGACCATAATCTGGCCAATTAACCCATTTTGACAGATTTATTAATTATGTCGGGTCATAACTCGACCCCTTTAACCCGTTTAAGACTTATTTAACCTATGCAAAACCAGCTTAACCTATTTCTGTCTTGTTTAATCCAAACCGCTTAAACTGTTTATCCAATTTAAATTCATTTAATTGCTTGAAAATCTATTTAACCTAACTTAATCTATTTAATAAACATGTTATGTGGGTCGGATTGAGTTATCTGATCTGAATCTTTGATTTGTTTAATAAACCAGTTGGATTCATAGCTGATGAATTTTTGACCAGATTCATATCTAATCCAACTCATGTCTGGCCCGACCCGACTCACCAACCTAACCTATGAAGAACACGTTTTAAGCAGGCTCGGATTTGATATAAATGGATTTGGATCATATATAGAACAACTTATCTAAATCTATTTATTAAATATGAAAGGTTCAGGTTTAGACTTTTGACTCGTTTAATTTATTTCGATCCGTTTAACAATTGGGCCATGTCATAACTTGGCTCGTTCAAACTATTTTAACCCATTTAATAATTAGATTGGATCATAACCCGGCCAATTTAAACTGTTTAAAAGTTGTTTAGTCTATTTAAACATACTTAACTTATTTCTGTCCAATTTATCCTGATCTGTTTAATCTGTTTAACCTATTTATATTTATTTAATCTATTAAAAAACTATTTAAGCTATTAAATCTATTTAATCTAAGTTAATCAGTTTAATAAATGAGTTATATGAGTGGAAGCGGATTACTTGTTTAATAAAAAAATCGAGTTGATATCTAAATTTTTGATCGACTTAATAAATAAGTCGAATTTAGATTGATGAATTTTGGTCCCCATCTCATCACCCTGCATCGATGTTGACTGTACGTGATTAATTCTCCTCCAACAATCCTATCAACTATGAAGTCAAAACAGCTGCCAAAAAACAAAATTATAAAATCTAGCAAATTATTGCCTTCGGTGGCATTTGTCGTTGCCTTAGGCTTAATATGTTTAATCTTTATTTTAAAGTTGAAGTAGGATAGTAATTTTTTTGACTTTTAGTAGTAGATAGTGATGCTTTTGTCTTTTTAGTGGGAGAAAAAAATGTGGTTTTATTATGAGGGGGGAAGAATTCTGCATTTATTTCATTTATTTTGCTTTGCATACTGAAGTTTGGAATAAGTTCAATACAAATCATGGTCTTGTTGACAAAATATCTGAGAGAGTTGCTAGCTATTTAGAACTCAGATACCTAAATAGTCTCTCAGCCGATGTATTGTATTCTTATTCTTCCGTTTGATTTTTGTTGTGTGATGAAGCAAAGAGGATGGTGCAAAGCAGTCCACTTCTTCTTGAGTTACCATCACACTACTAAGGCAGGTGGATGAATATAGAGTGCTTTGAGATCTGCATGGGTACGATCCCATAGTGGTTACGGGGAAAGAAAATCAATTATTCTTCCAAGCTAAAGATACTACCCGAACCCTTTAGCAATACATGGAGCAGAATATGTACGTACATGGGTAATATGTGGAGCAAAATAACAAATCCATCCATCTATTTCTTTTGGGTAAATCATTTTGGTAGCAAATAAATGAGATTGGATCTTCGCCAATTCTAACACTAAGGTTCCATCATTTATACAATAGATAGTGATAAAGTCAGTGCGTAATATTGTATTGAAAAAAAATGTTAGTACATAATATAATTTAAAGAAAATCAATGGTCAATCGCTTCAATTAGCCATCATTTTATATTTAGTCTCTATTAACCGAAACTTTTATTTTTGTATTTAGTCTCTCTTCATGTATATGCTTAAGTATTACTGAAATTTTATCTTATATTTAGCTTTTGATTATGTACATGCTTAAGTATTACCGTTATATAACTGTATACGTAAACTCGCACAAGCATGTACAACATAGATATAACAGTGTGCAAGGCTATATATATATATATATATAGAAAATGCTATATGTTTCAGTACTAAATATAAAACAAATACACTACGAAATACTGATCTGGATCTATACATTATGAACAGCGAGTGAATGGCATTTATTACACAAATAGGAGAGACTCCCAAGTTTAATGTCATAGTAATCCACCATCAGCAACTATTTGTCAATTAAATATGTATAGACATATATTTATTTTGTATGCTTTTCGAGGCATCTGTATATATACATTTACATTTGTATATATTCTTTTAGTAATGCATATGTTATTTTTATATAAACATATTGCACATGCATGCGTGCATGCATAGAGATTCCTAGATATATGTAGGCATGTATTCATGCAACCATGTCAGTATATGCGTTTATGGCACATGCATAGTAACATAGGCACATATATACATATACTAAAAGGAGTGTATGCATACATGCCTATATACAAGGTATGTTTGGAATTTGTTTGAAACCTGCTATCAAATACATCCCGCATATACTTCGCATAACTTACTTTATGAGGAAATCAGCAGCCAAACTCTCCGATAGGCCTAGTCATTTAGTTAATCCCTTGTCCCAAGATCAGAGATAATCTTTCATCCTTGCTGAAATTTTGCCTTTGCATTGATCCTTGGGTAATTAGCGCACAGGAGCATATAAATTTTAGTGACAAAAATCCTGATAGGCCTTGTCTCATGAGTTTGTTTATTTTGGCTTGACATGTCTCATTGTTTGTGATTCATCTAGTCAAATGAGTCGGATTAAGACATGATTGCGTCAGTGCATCACAAGGAGATTTTTATTAGGGCCAGGCACCCAGCTTGGTCAAAAAATGTAGCAATTTAGTGATATCAATGGATCAGACCCTAGCCTAGCATGCACCCACGTAGCTTAAGCTTGAGGCTAGACTTGTTCATGGGCGAGCAAGACTAGGCTTGGGTCGGACTTTGCCCAAGCGTTAGCACAATTCACTTGGGCCTGGACCCACCTCAGCCCCACCTTCGGGCTTACTTTTCTAGCCCAAGCCGGCTTCTTCCCAGCCTTCGGATCAAGCCTCAGGCTTCTTAACAATTTCTTCTAATTCTTAAAAATAGTAAAAAATATTTATAAATATTGCCAATGACAATTTTAATACTTGGAACTAAAATAAGATGCTTAAGATTCTAGATCCTCATTAAGTTTCGATATCAACAAAACCTAGGATTTAATCTTAAAAACCTAGCATTAAAAAATTGTGTGCCAGGCTAGGCTTCATCTCCAGCCTGAACCCGCCCATTTAATAAATGAGCTTTGTTTTAAGCCCTGCCCAGCCCGATGGGCCTAAAGTCGGAAGTCGGCTCAAGCACACCCAAAGGGCTTGGGACTTAAGCGGGCCGGGCAGGCGGGGCCTCCGGCCTGTGAACAGGTCTCATTGATGTTACCGGCCATGGTTGGGCTAATATGGAGTTGTCTCAGCCTATTAAAGCTGGACTATTCTCAAACCCAGCCTGCCCGACCCTATGGTACTGGCTTCTAAGTCTAGTCTTTAGGCTGATTGGACCAATTTAGCCCATTGATACCCTTAGAAGGATGGGAGGGAGGTGTTAATGGCGTCTCAGGTAAAATCTCATAATGGTGCATGTCCACATGACCGTTTTGGTTCCGACGTATACATGATTTGGTCCAACCGCTTACACCAAAAAAAGAAAAAAAACAAAAAGAAAAAAAAGAAAGACGTAACTCTCCAGACAGGGTTCTCTCTCCTAATTACTCCACTATGGAAACCAAAAGTTGCATTTGAAAGGGACAAAAGATCTTGGTCCAGACGAAGCATGTGTTTAGAGAAGCCAACGGGGCTGCGGATTGGGTGGCCACGTATGTGGCTAACCATGCCGGTAGTACCTTATGGGCTGGGGACGGGGAGCTGCCTCGGGAGCTCCGGAATGTTTTGTTTTCCAATTTTATTGGGTGTATCCGTACACGTGTTGTATAGATCACCCGTTTTAGCACAAAAAAAAAAAAAAAAAAAGAAAGAAGAGAAGAGAAGAGGGACAAAAGATCTTCATCAAAAAAATTTTTTAAAAAAAAAAGAAAAGAAAAGGGGCAATGGATATAAAGAAAGCCATCCATGCGCTCTCTCTCTCTCCTTACAGAACAACAATGGACTACATAATGGGGCGTAGCCTTCCTTCGATACTCCTGATTGATGGAATGATTAACTTAATGAATTATAAATCATACCTTGATTCGCTAAATCCATCTGGATTAAACTTTGGAATGCGTGCGCAGCCTCGAGCACCGATGATCTGAACAAAGATTAGCGAGAGACCTTCTGGAGAGAGAGCTCTTAATGCGTGTTTTAGAGAAGGGGTCTAACAGGCTATTTATAGCCCTCTCCAGGGACCAAACGCTGCAGGCGGTTACACCCGTGAAGAGTCACCCCCCATCAAGGTAACCCTTCACTGCTGTGAAAATACCTTAATGCCCTTGTGATTATCAGGATTTACGAAATTCAAGGGACACTTGTCAAGATGTGGATTCTAATTAAACGGGATCAAGGTTTAATTAAACGGGATCCAACATTCTCCCACTTGGACCATATTGACGCCATTTGTCAATGTGGGCCACAACTTGACGAGATCCCAACATTCTCCCACTTGGACCATATTGACAAGTGAAATATCCTTAGCACTTGAATGTTATAATCTTTATACGCGTGTTCTTTCTATCCTGATATCAATTTGTGCAAACTTTATGTTTGATTACTTTGAGAATAATAATACGAACCATGGCGGAAATAACACCTATTTGATCGGCGTATAACCTTCCATGATCACTATATTACTAAACCATCATAACCAAACCCTTATGAATGAATTTCTCATAAAATTCATTCTTTGGTCACAATTTCTGCTACCATAGTATGCATAAACCATATGAATTCATTAAAGCAGAAAATACAATATATGTGATTTACAACCATCTAAAATGTGCACAATAATACATTAATTAATTTATACAGAAAAGACCCATTTGACTGACATGCTCCTTATGCAATCCCGGGGTTATTGCTTTGGTCAAAGGATCTGCCAACATAAGCACAGTATTGATGTATTGAACTGAAACTTTATGGTCTTCACATTTTTCCTTTATAACAAGATATTTCACCTCCATGTGCTTATTTCCATTGGATATCTTGTTATTCTTTATTGAGGAAACTGCTGCTAAATTATCACAATATAATTTTATGGGCCTTGAAATAGTGTCCACGATCTGTAGGCCCGTAATAAAGTTCCTCAACCAAATAGCCTGTGTAACTGCATCATAGCATGCTAATAACTCAGCTTCCATTGTTGAAGCAGCTGTCATCTTTTGCTTCGAACTCTTCCACGAGACTGCACCACCAGCTAGTAGAAAGATATAACCTGATGTTGATTTTCTACTATCTAGACATCCCGCAAAGTCTGAGTCTGAGTATCCAACTATCTCCAAGAGATCGGATTTGTTGTATGTGAGCATATAATCTTGAGTTCCTTGAAGATATCTCAATACTTTCTTTGCAGCTCTCCAATGTTCCATTCCTGGATTAGCTTGAAATCTCCCCAGTAATCCCACAACATATGCTATATCAGGTCTGGTACAGACTTGAGCATACATTAAAGTCCCAACTAGTGAAGCATATGGAAAAGCTTTCATATGCTCCCTTTCAATTTCATTCCTCGGAGATTGTGATTGGCTCAACTTTTCACCTTTAGTAATAGGCACTGGACTTGGTTTGGAATTTTCCATACCAAATCTCTCCAATATTTTCTTAATGTAGGCTTTTTGAGATAGACAAACTTTTCCCTTAGATCTATCTCTATGAACCTCAATGCCGATGACATATGAGGCTTCACCCATATCCTTCATATCAAAATTACTGGAGAGAAATTGCTTAGTCTCCCTAAGCAATGCCAAATCACTACTAGCAAGCAAAATGTCATCTACATATAGGACTAGAAAAATAAATCGACTCCCACTGATCTTAAGATAAATACATCTATCAACAACGTTTTCTACAAAGCCAAATGTAGAAATGACGTTATTGAACTTAAGATACCACTGTCGGGATGATTGCTTGAGTCCATATATAGACTTATTTAGCTTGCAAACTTTTTGACTCTGACCTTCTGAAACAAAACCTTCAGGTTGTTTCATGTAAACTTCTTCCTCTAAATCTCCATTAAGAAATGCAGTTCTCACATCCATTTGGTGCAGCTCTAAGTCAAAATGAGCCACCAAAGCCATAATTATCCTTAAAGAATCCTTCTTTGAAACTGGAGAGAAGGTTTCATGATAATCAATACCCTCCTTTTGAGTAAATCCTTTGGCAACAAGTCTGGCCTTATGTCGCTCTACCTTGCCTTTGGAGTCTCTTTTGGTTTTAAAAACCCATTTGCAGCGTACTGCAGTAGCTCCAGGAGGTAGTTCAACTAGATTCCAAACATTATTTTTAGCCATAGAATCTATCTCATCTTTCATAGCATCTAGCCATTTGGAGGAATTTACCGAACTTATGGCTTGTGAGAAATTTATTGGATCATCTATATTTCCAATGTCATAATCATTTTCTTGAAGGTATACTATGTAATCTGGTGGAATTGGAGATCTCCTTACCCTTGATGACCTTCTTAAAGTTGTTTCTTGATCCACTGGTTCTATAGGTGGAGGAGCAACATTCTCAGTGATAACTGGCACAGATTCAAGTGGAACATTAATAGTAGACTCATCCTCCTCCAAATCATTATCAATGATAGGTAGAGGAATCATTGGCTGCTTATTTGAATCTTGCACATCATACGGAGTTTGCTTTTCCTCAAAATTAATTTCTTGAGGTTTTATACTCCCACTGATTTGGTCATTTTCAAGGAATCTAGCATTTCTTGTCTCCACAATCCTCAAAGTATGATTAGGACAATAAAATCTGTATCCCTTGGACTTTTCTGGATAACCAATAAAATAACAACTAATGGTTCTAAAGTCCAACTTTTTCTCTTGTGGGTTGTACACCCTTGCCTCAGCTTGACACCCCCAAATATGTAGATGTCTTAAACTAGGTTTCCTACCTGTCCAAACTTCATAGGGTGTTTTTGGGACAGCTTTAGTAGGAACCCTGTTTAGAATATACGCAGCGGTTTTTAAGGCATCACCCCATAGAGAAATTGGGAGAGTTGAGTGACTAATCATACTTCTTACCATCTCCATTAATGTTCGGTTTCTTCTTTCCGCAACTCCATTTTGATCAGGAGTACCAGGCATAGTGTATTGTGCAACTATACCTTGCTCTTGAAGAAATCGAGCAAATGGACCTAAATGTTGTCCTGTTTCAGTATACCTACCGTAGTATTCACCACCTCTATCTGATCTCACAACTTTAATCTTTTTATTAAGTTGTAACTCTACCTCTGTTTTGAAAAGCTTAAAGGCATTTAATGCCTCAGCCTTGTCATACAACAAGTAGAGATACGCATAGCGTGAGTAATCATCAATAAAGGTGATAAAATATTTATGACCAGTAAAACATGGGGTCGAAAAGGGCCCACATATATCTGTATGTATGGCATCCAATAAATTTGTGCTTCTTATAGCACCTTTCTTAAACTTGTTAGTCTGCTTTCCCTTGATACAGTCTAAACAAGTTTCAAAATCACCATAGTCAAGAGTTGGTAAAATTCCATCATTTACTAATCTCTTGATTCTTTTTATGGAGATATGGCCTAATCTTCGGTGCCATAACATAGAGGAATTTTCATTTATTAGGCTACGTTTTAATCCATAATGATCTTTATTTTGCAGGGATAAAAGGGATAGTTCAAAGGATGTATCAAGGTCTAATTTAAATAAACCATCCTCTAACAAGCAATTACCAACAATAATATTATTCAAGGAAAGGTTTACAAATGACCGTCCAAATGAAACGGTATATCCAAAAGAAGTAAGTTTAGAAACAGATATTAGGTTTCTAGAAAATCCAGGTACATAAAAGGTATTTTCTAGGTACAAAATATGGCCAGTCTTTAAGGTCAATTTGAACGTTCCAACAGCTTCCACATGTGAACGCATCTTATTTCCCATTATGATGCTTCGCTCACTTTCCGTTGAAATTCTTTTGTTTAACAATCCCTGCAAAGTTTTACATATATGGATAGTAGCACCAGAGTCAATCCACCATGTGTTATGAGGTACATCAATAAAATTTGATTCATAACACACTAAGGAAAGAAAAGTACCTTTCTTTTCGAGCCATTTCTTGTACTTGATGCAGTCCTTTTTCAAATGTCCCTGTTTCTTACAGAAGAAGCACTTTATTTGCCTTTTGTCAGTCACTTTGGCTGACACTTTCATTTTCTTCTTCTTAACAGGAATATGATGACTGGTACCGCCGACCTCTTTATGTCCTTTTCCCTTATGAGAGGTGAGATAAACACTCTCTTGTCTCTCTTGTTTCATTCTCTGCTCCTCATCAACACACACGGCTAGAAGTTGATTCATAGTCCATTTTTCTGTATGTGTGTTGTATGAGATCTTAAATGGTGCATACTCCATAGGCAGAGAATTAAGGACAAAGTGTACAAGAAAAGTTTCTGACATGTCTACTTCCAATGATTTTAATTGGGCAGCGATGTCACGTAATTCCATAATGTGCTCAGTATGCCACCATTATCATTATACTTTAAGGAAGCAAACCTTGATATTAAGGTGCTGGCTAGGGCTTTCTTTGAACTCACAAATTGCTCTTCTACTGCTGTTAAGAATTCTTTTGCAGTTTTGCAATCTGGAATTGAGCCCCTTATCTTTCTGGAGATATGATTTTGTATGAGTAAAAGACTTAAGCGGTTTGACCGCTCCCACCTCTCATACAACTTTTTCTCCTCTGGCGTAGTTTCCTCCGTGGGGACAGGTGGCATGTCCTCACGAAGTGCCAGATCAATATCCATGCACCCTAAAGTAAATGTCAGCCTTTCTTTCCATTCCGAGAAATTTGAACCATTAAGTATTGGGATGCATGATGTAGATTGTGAAAAAACTGTCGGAAACAAAGCTGCAAAACATATGCTTACTATCAATATGCATGCTATAATTACGCTAAAACCTTATCTAAATCACTAACCCATATTAGCAATTTAGTGAGTAAATCAAAATTAACTTTACATGATTTACCCCTTTACGATAAAACTAATGTATTAAGTATGATATTTAATGAACTTTATATATCTAGTTGGAAAAAATTCAAAGAATAACAGCCATATCAGCTCCAGATCGGCGGTGGAGCACTAGGCTCACTTAAGTACCAGCCTTTCTTAGGCACGTATGCCTTTTTGACAAGCTTTTCTTAGACACCGTTATTCAATGGATAAAATTTTACTAGATATTGTTCAATAAAAATGAAAAATTCAAGGCCTTTGGGCAACAAGATTTCATCATAAATATCATACTAATAACATTATTTCATCCCACCATTAACTTTGTATAATGATTTCCCTTTGGGGCCGGTTCATTATATATGATGCAACTATTCAATTTCATGAAATGATGATAAAAAGACTCTTTATTGATTAAATTAAACTAAAGCATTCTAAAATTTATGGGATGCTTTGGCTCGTCACCACAAATATGCACAAATTTAATCATTTATATGTCTTTTCCTACATAAGATGCTTTGGCTCGTCTCATGCATATATCATCCTTTTATCATGAAAAATATGAATAATTTAAACAATCATGTATCATCATAAGAAAGCATCTAAATTGATCATTTATGTAATAAATTCATTACAGGGACCAATATGTAATAATTGGTGTACTGATCTGTAATAAATCCTAAGTACAGGGATCAAATAAATATATTTTAGGACCTTTCTGTAACTCAACTTTCTTCTGGGGACCGTATATGAATTTTCTAAAGCCCCTTTTTCAGAATAACATATTGTCAGGGGTTTAACTGCCAAATGCACAGTTTAGTCAAAAGGATTCGGGTTTCGGGTTGCGGGCCGAGACCCAATAACCCGAAACTGTTAATCCCTTCACCCTTTTTTTTTATTATTATTTAAATGGATTCGGATTTGGGGTTGGATTCCATGCCCGAAACCCGAAACCCATCTCTTCATCTTTCCCAAACGAAAGGAGCAGAAGGGGACCAAAACCAGTGGCCCCTTCTCTCCTAAACGACGGCGGCGCAACCGCCACCGCCGGCCGTAGGCGCGGCGGCAGGCCGTGGGGAGGCCACAAGGCGGGGCCGGAGGTCGGGGTCGGCCGCAGGGTGCGGCCGCAGCCCGCGGTCACGGGCCGCAGGGGCGTCGGCCGGGCGCCGCTGGCAGCGGCCGGGGCCGCTTAGCGGCGGGCCGCAGGCCATGGCGGGGCCGAATCCTCTCTTTCCTCCGCCCGCGGTGGCCATGGCGGCCACGAGGAGCCGCAGCCGCTGCGGGCTCGCCGGGACGGCGGGCCGCAGTGGCTGCCGGAGAGTCGTAGGCCTTGGACGGGGAGTAGGGCTACTGGACGGTGGCTCTATTGGCCACCGGTTAGAATGGGGAGGGCCGCGACCAAGACTCGTCGCAGCGACGGCCATGGCAGCGGCTCTCCCTTAATTTTTCTTAAACAAAGGTGGAAGAAGGGGAAAACAAATGAAGGTTTTAGTCCCACATCGCCCAAATGAAACGATTTCATTTCTTTAAGTAATATGGGCAAAAAAATTTCATTCCAAAAGAAGCTTTTAGTCCCACATCGGAAAGCCAAAAATCTTTTATATGTTTAAATAACATCGGGTTCCCAAGGCCTTCCGGTCAGCAGAGTAAATAGGTATAATTTATTTTGAAATCCATCTGCTCTGATACCATTGATGGAATGATTAACTTAATGAATTATAAATCATACCTTGATTCGCTAAATCCATCTGGATTAAACTTTGGAATGCGTGCGCAGCCTCGAGCACCGATGATCTGAACAAAGATTAGCGAGAGACCTTCTGGAGAGAGAGCTCTTAATGCGTGTTTTAGAGAAGGGGTCTAACAGGCTATTTATAGCCCTCTCCAGGGACCAAACGCTGCAGGTGGTTACACCCGTGAAGAGTCACCCCCCCATCAAGGTAACCCTTCACTGCTGTGAAAATACCTTAATGCCCTTGTGATTATCAGGATTTACGAAATTCAAGGGACACTTGTCAAGATGTGGGTTCTAATTAAACGGGATCAAGGTTTAATTAAACGGGATCCAACATTCTCCCACTTGGACCATATTGACGCCATTTGTCAATGTGGGCCACAACTTGACGAGATCCCAACACTGATACCTCAAACCCTGATAAAGATAGGATTCAATCACAAATCACTGAGTACACCTATCAAAAATTTTACTTACTTTACTACCTTGGCAAGCTAGTACCTTTCATCTATATTTATCTGAAAGAAGAAATTTAGTTTCAAAAAATCTAAGGCCGAGGTGATATCATTTAAAGTATCCAATGCTTGTCCTTTAGACATACTCCTCTTAGAACTAAATTTCATATTACAACTGACTAGTTTCCATAAACATGGCTTTTCTTGTTCCTTTTATTCCCTAAGTTCATCTCTCAGATGCCAACGAGTCTTGTCAAATGGGTCAGATAAAGTTTTAACTTTTTGAAAGTAAAGAAGGGAAACCCTCCTACACCATGACTATCGAGATTAAAATTTTTGGAAATGGACCAACAAAGAAGCAAACTTAAAATCCCTATTTGGAACTTGAATCTCTAATTGCTAAGCATGGATATGTGAACACTAGTGGAAATGGACCAACAAAGAAGCAAACTTAAAATCCCTATTGAAACTTGAACCTCTAATTGCTAAGGATGGATATGTGAACGCTAGTGCAAGATTTAGTCCGCTGATCAAGTTGAAAAATTTAGTTCAATTGACATCCAACCGAAGTTGGATTTGAAATTTAGGGTCTACGCCTCATTTCGACCTAACCGATCTCGAACTGTGGATCCTCACCGGCTTTCTCTCTCTCTCGGCCTTCTTTGGAATATCCCCGCCTCGGTCTCGCTTTTCTAGAAGTACTATAATCTAAAGAAGCAATCTTAGGACAGCAGCTGGTGTTTTTTTTTTCTTTCAAAAAGACCGCAAGTTGTTCCGAAGTACTCCCTGCTTCATCAATGAATGGAAAAGAAGATTTTTCTTTGTATCCTCCGAGCAACCATAACGATTTGAAATCATATGGAGGACACCTCCGTAGAATTGGAAACGGCTCCCGTGGTTGTCTGGCGACGACCAAGGGGTCTTGGATAAACTTTTCCACTCTCATTCCAAGATTTCTGCCTTGTAGAGTTGTTGTCCGATTGATATTGGCCTAAGTTTGGCTAGACAAATTTCGCTCAGAAAAGGGCTAGAGCCCGTTTTATCATTTTTTGTGGTATTTAATTGCCGATCATTCCGTAAACCTTGCTGTAATGGAAAGTTCTTCGACTATCGTTTATTTAACATCCGATCCTATCTTATCCCTCCTCATTCTAAAATTTCCAACTCTAACCTTTCCCACCTACCCTGTCACCCGCTCAAAAAAATTCCTAACCACGTATGCTCAACTTCTCCATCCCATCCCTTCTCACTTGGCAGGAGTTTTTTTTTTTTTTTGACGGAAAAACCTGAATTTATTAAGAATGAAAAAAAAATGTTCAAGGATAGAGGAATATAGAGGAAAGAAAGTCTGACAATGGTTACAATGGTTTCATAGAATAATAAAACACAGTCAAACAAAATCTCTAGCTGATTTAGAGAAAGTTGATTAAACGGAGCAAAGATACTAAAAAACAGATAAAAAGATTTAAAGTAGGCCTAATGAGGTTACAAAACACCAGCTTCAAAGATAACAACAAGAGAATGGAATCTTTAAACAAACTACATTTGCTAGCAGCAATCTTCCTATGCTTTCTAATTTATCCTCCACCGGAGCTACTAGGTAGGCTTGATAATCATGATATTTTTTATTATTATTTAAATTTAATTCTAAATAGTTGCAGTTTCTTGTAGGTTGATTCATAGTATGAGCTAGAATACGTCATGTTGTTCTTTGCAATTGATAAGTAACATTTTAGGCCACCAAATACAACCAATTTTAATTAAGGCTTAAGATGCATTTAGTTCAGAAAGATTAATCAAAGCATTTCAAAAAGAACCTAAAGTTTGAAACTCAATCTTAAGTCCATCTATGCAACTTTTGATAGCATTCTTTCCTTCACCAAGTTTAACCAAGACCTTACATAAACTAAGGTGAAAATGCACATTATAAGAACCATGATCGGATCCATTGCAAGGGCAGCCCGGAAGTCCTCAACATCCAATTCTAGCTTACCCTTTATAGCATTGTCTTCAGCCTGCAATAGTCCCATCAACTTCCACTTAATAAATATGCGATAAAATACTAATTTTTATATTTACATATAACTTCTAGAATAAATTAGCTTTCATATGCATCATAATGTTAAACATGTGCAGACATTACACAATGCAATTGTGTGGAAGTAATAGTATGTAGAGTTGAGCCAATAACTGCAGGTTAAAGAAAGAATAACATCATTACAACATAGTATAAAAATTTTCAGCACACACTTAACATGCCACAGATATACAGTTAATATACCACAATATATATTTAATATATTACAAGAGATAGTTAATATAATACAATATATAGTTATTAGATATACGTACATACTAAATATACCACAATAAACATTTAATATAGCACACGACACAATTAATATAAGACTGTACACAACTAATATCTTTAGTACACAATTGTTAGATATGTATATACATTTAATATACCACTATACACTCTTAATATATCACAATGCAAGGTTAATATATCATAATATATAGTTAAGATAACACAGTACATAATTAACATCTCCCGTACATATTTATTAGATATATGTTTTTTTTATATATTTATTTAGTGGTAGGTGTGGCTGATAGGTTGGGATGGGAAAGGTTGAAGAAGATGTATTAGAGGAAGAAAAAATAAAATAAAAAATATATTAGTTAGTTTAGACTTAGTAAAAATGGGTAGAAACTTGGAGTTATAAAAATTATAATTATTGGACTGGGTATTATAGCACGTTCGTGGAGAGACCGGATGTAATTTTTTTTTTTTACTAAAGCTGAGGTTGCTCCATCTGTCTCCACAGGAAGATGCACAAATCTTGTCCGGGTCTAGATTATAATTTATTCTCTCTGAACCACGAAGCACGCAACGAGAGTGGGAATGGGGGTGGGTGGAAAATGTCAGATACGGAGCCAAGAACAGGTGCCCCTCTGACACGGGAGCCATAATGAAAAAGAGTCGCCCTGGCACGCGGCAGTGTCGTGTATCTCGTGAACATTTAAAGAGGTCGTAAAAAATTCCACCAGTTGGCCATTCCAAACTTCTGGAAGGAGAAGACAAAGAATCCCACTATTAAAGCGGTTGCTGCGTTTCGCTTTATCGACTCGAATTATTCTATAGAGAGCGCCACTTCGCATGTGCGGTCCAGCGCAACGAGTCACGTGTCATTCTCCTCCCCTTGGAAGCTTGACAATTGGCTCAACTGCTCCTCTACGAGCAAATAATGGGTTCCATGTATGCAAATGGTTTTAGACACGACGCTAACAATTGGTTTCCTATTCTAGATCCCTAAGAAATTCACCATTTAATTGGTTGGCATATAATCTAACGCGCTTTGGTTATAACCCCTAGGCCAGTGGCATAATCGAATTTGCCGGTTAGATCTAAATAATGGGTTAAATAGAGGAAATACAAGTGGCTTCTCGCGTCCATCTTTGTATTTTTGATGAAATAGGTTGTGCTATTTTAGATATCTAAGTTGATGATGAAAAATTTGTGTTGGAAATAAGATCTGAATTGTGCTTTATATGCAAATTAAATTTTTAGATATAGTAGAATACAATAATAAAATTATAAAACTATGAAAAAGATACTAAAAATTAAATATAGTGTAATACAACAGTAAAATTTTATAATTTACTGTAAATACTAATTTTGCATATAATAATTAATTTAATAATTTTTAAAGATTGAATTGTAATATTATACTAAAATTATGCATCATTTAATGTACGGTTGCATGTGATTCTAAGAAGGTGGACATTTTTTTAGGTTAATAGCATTTATTATTGGGGGGCTAAAATTCAGTGCACTTCCTCACGTGGTGTCACATCCCTGTATACATGACAGCGAAAATAGTGACGGACGGTACAAACTCCACCACGCAAATAAGAAGGGCAGGGACTGGCACATTACAAGTGGTTGACAAATTTTACGTATCCTTGAGACAACAATTTATTTTGGTCCTCTAGTGTATATAAAATGAAAAAATATTGTCTTTAGGTCATCAATAATTATTTAAAATTAGTTCCAGATGCTAATAAACTATAAACCCATGTTCCCTCCCATTCTCCGGCCACCACCGAGCGAGAGAGAGTCCGAAGTCTTCAGTCTAAACGAGTGAGCGGCGAGGCCGAAGCAGCTGTTTTTAAGCCAAAAGGCGGCACCCAAAAAGGAAGGAGAGAAATCCACCCACGGATTCCCCTCCCCTCCCCGCCTTCAAAACCCCCCCCTCTCCACCCCCACACCCCCCGGGCCCTTTCCCCCGGACTGGTACGGTTTTTTCTCTCGTTTTATCTCTCTTTCGGTAGATATAGAATGATAGCTTTGAAATCAAGGGCAGGAATTTTCTCAGCTTTGATTTTTTTTTTCTTTGAATTGATCTGATTTTTTTGATGATTTCTTTCTTCATTTCTATCTAATACTCTGTTCTCAATATGATCTGCTATTAATGGAGTTTGCCGTTTAGAAATGGAGATTTAATTAATTTTTTTGGTGATTTTTTAAGTAATTTTGATCTGGAGTGTTAAAAAATGGGGATCTTTTAGGGGCTGGCTGTTGCTTTCTTCTCCATTCGTTTGGAGATTCTTCTGAATTTATGAACAGAGCTTTCCGGCCCTGGTTGGGTATTTTGATCTGGAGGGCATCTTGCAACTGTTTGTGTGGGTGCTTCCATGTGGGAGACTTCTAGTTGTTGAAGGATGCAAGGCTTTTGTTTAGGGTTTTTCTTTCATCTCTTCTATTTTTCTTTGTGGCGGCTATTAATTGGTTCCAACCAGCTGGCGCTTTATATGTGCTGGTAAGTAAGGAGGCATCAAGGGCCCGCTGTCGAGGTGAATCCTTCCATTTGGTTGCTTATCATGCAATTTATTGAATTCCCAATCACGAGCTTCTTATAATCCTGTAATTCCATGCATGTTAGACTGGTTTTACCTTTGCAAGCTGATGAGTAGATCGAAACCTGATATTTTCCCTGGTTGGTCCACACCATAGGCTCATTTATTTAGATCGCATACTGAGTTTTTTCGGTATGATTTCATTGTTGGTCAAGAATAGTACGAAAAGCTGAATTTGTCGATGTTGGACAGAAAAGAAAGGCTCTATCCCTTTTAAATTTATTTGTGCAGAAAAGGTTTGTGACGACAAACGATGCTACTGTGCTTTCTTTTAGGCTTTTATGCACCTGCACATCACATGGGTCATGGCAAATATGCTGAAAGCTTTCAGCATACGAGCAATTATGATTCTTTAATGTGCATACACTCCTAGGATCTGGATCTTGTGTCATTACTGTTGTTTGAGGAAAACTTCAGCTCTACCTCTAGGGTCTGCATGATTTGTTGAGAAACATTTGTTAAACACTATCAGATGGCGGTTTCACAGTCTTGCATTCTTGCCAAAGTTACAGCAAAAAGGCTAATGGAGTCTAGGTGCATTCTCATACAGACTGCCACTTCGACCTTCTGTTGGTTCTTGCTTTCACTCATGTTCAAGTTTTTCAACAGGGCTTAGTTGCACCAATGCGCTAACTGCTACATCCCAATTCTATGAGTCCAAGATGCATTGACACCTTGTAACGAGATCTGGCTTGTTGCTCTGCTCAGTGAAATTTGCTGTCAAAACAGATTGGCAAAAGAATTCCATATGAGAAGAGATTCTCTTCCAGTGTAGGCTTTTCTGAGTTAAGCAGCCAAGGAAGAGAGATCTTGAGTATTACAAATAGTAGAAGCTGGCTTCTGCGTTGCAAAGATTTTAGGAGGAAGATGGACCTCTTCTTAAAATTGTTCTTTGCCTTGCAAAAGCCAAGAAAGATAGCAAAGGAGTTATTTTATACATGGGCCCAACCAATGATCCCACACGGTGGTTATCTTAGGGTACTGTATGAAAATGGTGGCTAAATACAGCCAGTCCAGATGCCACTTTTTACCTGGAAAAGTAAAAGAACATGTCTTATTTAACACTTATCAGCAAAAATAAGGTTCATTGAGTAGACTTGGTTGCTAGATAGTGACAAGGTGGTCCGAGTCTAGGTTGTATACTATGCATGCCCTATGCTATCGATCCAAGCATGTTGCAGGCTAGGTATTGAATGTGATGGCCCCATCTTTATGAAGCCATAACTTTGCTCAACTTGCATGAATGCGGTGCATTAACAATCTGCTTGCTTGTGCAAAAACTTGTTGTGACCCTTATGGGCATGTGGAAGAGCCCACAATCGTTTCCTTCCATGTTTGTATTTAGCCCTTGCTACTAGGAAAAACTTCTACGTAGGGTAGCTTATCCACTTTGAAAAATCTCTGAAAACTTGAACTTGCACCTGCTTCCTAAGCTCTTCTTTATATTAAGCGTGTTTAAGTATCCATTTCCTTGCACCCACACCCTACCTATTCTTGCACCTGCACCTGATTATGGAAAATAAACGCAGCCCAGGGACTTGCTTATGCGTGTAAAAACATGTGGTCATCCTCGACGGCATGTTAGCAAGCTGCGACATCACACATGGCACATGCATTATACTATGGACCTTCCTTACATGTTTATGAGCGATTAACAACTGCCATGCACATGAGCATCTGGTGCCACCTATGCCTCGATATGGGGCATCCAACCCAATAATCGAGTCAATCCAGAGTTTGACCTCCAGTTATATGAGCTACTTGATTCACATTTGGCTTGGTTTGAGCATAGCCGGCTCTTATTTGGACCATATTGTAGACGCATTTCATCTAATATTCATGTTAAGGCCAGATCATGACTGGCCTGCGGCTAAGCTAGGTCCGTGGCTGGATAGCATATGGTTGCTTCAAGGGATGCAATGCAGCTAACAAATCTTATGCTAGATTGTTTTTACTTTGGCTGAGCAAGCAACATTACTAGTGGAACCTCAAATCACCACCTGGTTTATGGTGCTCATGAAAGTTGTAATCGAGCTGGTGAATTTTCACATAGAGACTATCAACAATGTCCGACTGCTATTTAGCACCATAAATGTTCAATATTCCAGTGTTTGGTATTCCACTTTGATTCAATTCTCAAGTAGAGACTTTTGACAATACCCAATTATTTAGTACTAATTTTCTGTCTTCGCTTTTTGGTTTACTCGCCTTCTGCCCTCAACTGATTCTTCAATATGATATCTCTTTGCTTAACATGCTTTCTTGCTTCTGTATCTGCCCAGAAACCTTATGTCTCCATGCCCATGTCTTTGCATTTCTTTCTTGTTAGTTTTGTGGGGTTCAGTTCATTGGAAGCCTAAGTTGTATTATCCTCTGTCAACTCAAGTTTGAAATTTACATTCTCTATATATTTCTTGTTGCTAGTCTTTGCCATGACTGCGTGAGGCTGTGATGTTCAAACAAGTTTTTTTATATGGCCTGAGTCTTGAAAGCCTCTCATGTGAGGAAACTTCTGAAGTTCAATTATTAAACATATTATAACAGAACACTACCTTTGGGTAATAGCCGGAGGTTCACTCATGTACTCTCCTGCCCAAAAAAGCCAAATTCCTTTCCTAGTTTTTTGTGATTAAACTAGAACCTGGTTAGCTAAGGATTTAGAATATCTAAGTGCAAAGAGCGCCATAGATTCCAGACCATCTAATTTTTTGCAGTAATTACTTCATACTTTAATTTATTGCACAGGTCGATATTACATATCTATATGGTTCAATCAAATAGAAATTAATATCTCGTTTGATATTTTATCATTCCTGAAAGATCTAAGTTTGGATTACAACTTAGATCATGTTTTCACCAGGGGACTTTGTGTAATGAAGAATTTTCACTAATTAAACTATGTAGGGGGCTAAGCACCTCCTGTTAATTTGTAAATGACTTCAATATTAATTGTTTCATCCAAGGTTTTAAGTACAGCTTTCAGGAAGCTGGTACCTCCATTGGTACAGATTGTACTGAGTGTTAGTACAGTATATCTCTTGGTACTGATACTCGGTGCCGTCACTCAGTGCGGTTGGCATGCTAGGTACCATTTCCCTATTGATGTAGTACGGTAGACCCATTAGGGACTGGTATGTTCTGGTGCTTAAACCTTAAATCTTTTGTCAATTTCCTCTCAGACCCACCATCAGTAAGCTGTAGACATGGAATATGACTTGAAGCTAAACAACTACATTTGTGGTGTTCACAACTGAATAAGAATTTGGCTTTACTGGTGCACCGTTGTGAATTGGTTATTTTTGTAGAGAGAAATTTGCCTTAGCTGATGTATAGAGTTTTTTTTTGGAAATTAATGCATTCCTTTAATGAGTATATCTGCTATCTGAAGGTACACATTTTTGTGACATTGTGAATTGGTCATGTTTCGCAAAAAGCATAGCGCACATGATAATCAGGAGGATGGTACTATGCGCCAAGAAGCAAAGGTAATTAGAGTGAACAGGTCCAATTGTCATGTTGACTTGATTTGATGGTCATGATATTCTGGTTTGCATTTGTATATATATTTTAAAAAACTGTATACCTTGATAAATATGCTTTTAGCTTGATTTTTATTTGACAAATACTTCCATTCACTTATAATGTTTTTATATTACCTAATTTAGGTTTGCTAGTATAGCTATCATGGTAGGGTTTCTGAATGCGGTGTTAGTATTTGCTTCAATTATATAGAACAGTTGACGAAGCAAAAGAAAAATAGAAGGTCTAAGACCAGTCATTAGGTAGAGGATGATGACCTAGAGTTTTGAATTTATTCCTGCATGAAGATCTCTTTATATGGTTGTTATGTTTTCAGATTCTGCTCTATTTTCGTAATGCAGAAAGTTATAGGACCTTATATACTACAAAATTGTAGCGAATATTTTTTTAACCTTGTGGATAGTTAATAGGCATTCATTTTACATATTTTTTTCTTGACTATGAAGGAGCAATGAAGAAACCATTAATAATGTTCTTTCCTGTCAAGTTTTGTTCTATGTTTCAGATCGATATACCCCATTTTCTCTTCATTTCTTGCTTTGGAAAACTTTAGGCTATTATGCCTACTATTCTTTCTTGGCAATAGTCAACACACAAAATTAGCATTCTCTCTCTGGAAAAGACTAGCTTTCTATCATTAGTAAATCAATTTTAGCTTTTTGTGAGCTCTTAGGTCACATATGTTAATTAAGTTGGGTACTTTTTGTATATTAGGGCGTGCAAATTAGTTGCACTCTTTGTTTTTTTATTAAGAGATACAACCAAATTCTTTGGTACTTCATTTAATATATACAAGAAAACACATCTCATTGGTTTTTGTTAATCATGCTTTTTCTATAAAGATTTATAAAATATGTTTTTATTCTTTTGAAATTTCTTATAATGGTTAGACTTATTATATTTTCTTTAGTGGAAATATACATGAAAATAAAGTGGGTGCTAATTTTATTCAAACTGATTTTGCAAATTTTCTTTTGTGTCTGGATGTTGGTTTGGGTGTATGTAATTGCATGTCCTTTCATTGTTCAATGCTAGAAGGTGTGACCTGTTTATGTGTATGGATCTCATTCAAAGACTCCAGTTCTTTATTCATTCCAGAAATCTAAACTTTAACATCACTGTACAGAGTGACCCTGTCTCTCCTAGATGATAAAATCTCCAATTCTCCATCTTCCAAAATTTCAGCTAGCCTTCATTCAGCTATACTCTATGCAGTGCCAACCAAGGAAGGCAACATCAGAATCGGCATATATGCCGGTTGGCCGGCGGGATGGTATGGTACACCTTCGTGCCGTGCCGTCCCGACATGAACTGAATAGGCAAAACCGAAAGGGAGAGGGAGAGGGAGGAGATAGAAAAAAAAAGAGAGAGAAAGAGGGAGGGAGGGAGGGAGAGAGAGTGGGCGGCAGCCGGAACAGGGGCGAGGGAGGGAAAGGAGTTTCGAGGCCCTCTCTTCTCTATGCATTGGAACAGGGGTGGAAGCTTTTATTTTGTTTCGAGACAAGGGCTTCCCCTCCTTTTTATATATTTTTTTGATTTTTTAAATGAAGTCGGTAGTGGCTGAAAAAGGGGCGGAAGCTCCTATTTTGTTTCGAAAAAGGGGCAGACCCCCCCCCCCCCCTCTTTCCAATGCATGGAGGAGAGAGGGCTTCGAAAGCCCTCTCTCCCCCCTCCCTTGCCTTTGTTCCGGACACAAATGGCCATTTCTTTCAAAGCCCTCTCTCCTCCCTCGCTTGCCCCTGTTCCAGCCACCACCCTCCCTCCCTTCCACCCTCTCTCTCCCTCTCTCCTTCCACTGATTTTTTGATCTGAAGACCGGAACCGTCCCGATCTGCCACCGGTACGGTTCGAAGCGCCACGAACTGGAAATTCGGGACAGTTCCACGAATGCTGCTGCCAACCTTTTATCTCTATTCTTTTGCTGATAAATTTTATATAGAAAATAGAAGACAACAAATGACTGCAGTTCCATTCTGTTTGGTCTAGACCTTTATTTATCTTCAACTTTTATGATAATAAAGATGCAAACTTATAAACAACTGATTGCTCATTATTTCTTAGTAAAATTTGATGGAATCATGGAGTCATTGGTTCATCCCTTTAAATAATCTAACTGTTCACTCCCTTTTCTTTTACTTACAAAAATTTACATACTGCTCGGGCCTCTTCATTGAGCCAACAAAGTTCTTCGAGGCAATTTCAGAAATCATGAACTGGGAATCATTACATAGAGATTTGATCTAACCTGCATGTACTATCTGTCCTTTTCTATGTACATCATGTGCAAATAAGCCCCTTTGGAATTTTGTTCAGAACTTGTTTGATGTGGTTGAGAGTTAGATGGGGTTAGGTCTCTTAATTTGTTTAGGAGTCCATTTTGTTTCTTTTTGCTTTATGTGACTTGTAAGAAATCAGGACCATTGAGGGTTGGTATTTTGGGATGCTTTTAAGTAACATATGGTATTCTTTAAGAGAGTGTGGGATCTCATCTCATTCTTTAGGAGCTTTCAGTGAGTTGTGACAATTTTATAGGAGGAAAGAGCAGTTCAGCTGAGGAAGAGAAAAGAAATTACAAATACAAAGAAAGAAGAGAAAAAGAGAGACTGAAGGAGGGAAAGAAAGCAAGAAAAAAAGGAGGAAAGAAAGGGGATAAGAATGGGAGGGGAAGGACAAAAATTACGAGGACAAAAGAGAATAGGTAGAGTAGGAGGAAAATAAAGGGAAGAAAGGTGGCCGGTCTCAATGTAGGAGATCACTTAAATGGTTGGTCATACAAGGCCTTTTAACTTCAAATTTTTCTTCTTTTATCTTAAATGATGGAACTTACATCACTTTCAGTAATCTGCTATATATAATGCAAAAGTCTCGATTCCAGTCATGCAAGGCCTACCTATAAGGCCTTCCGCATTATACAAATGCCATTCACTATCTTATTAAAATAAAAATTCTATTCCCAGGTCTCAAATCTCCATATATGCTATTTGTCATTATCTTTCCCTATTTCCATCTTTTCCCTTCCTCCTCCCTGAACACGAGATGTAACCATGGAATCGCAGCAATCCATCAAATGCTCTCCCTCTGTGTTCCTCCATGCATTCCACTGACCTAATTATGGAGTAATTAGAGAGATTTATGGACATTTTAGGTCCAATATCCTTAAGGAACAGGATTTGTTTGGTTGGCTGTAGAAGTGGAAATAGGGGATTTTTTTTTCTAATTCTGGTGGTGGTGGGATATTTAGGAGTTTCTGGTAAATCTTCATCTTTGTTAGTGGATTAGGTTTCAGGGATTGAGAATTGACCCTCATATCCTATCATGGACTAGAACCAAAACGCTCATCTGATACCTTTATCATATCTCATATCTGATTTAACCCATGACAAGAAGTTATCATCTTCATAAACTCATTATATATGAATATGGACAAGAGACCAAAAACCAAGAAATATGCATTCTTAATTCACGGTGCATTTTGCACCTGCTGTGTTACCATGTATATGATTTAATCTAATGCACATGCATGCTCATGCTAATATTGTCACTGTCTGTTGCTATGTAATAGACTTGCTTGACAATTATCTTGGCTTGTTTTCTCTCAATTTAGCATTCCTTATCGGCTCTAGGTCAATTAAGCTTGTTATTTCTCCTGTAATCTCGAGTTATTTGTTTAAGAACATGTTTAAAGAAAGTGCATATGGCGGAACTGCCACAATCAATGGCTCAACCTCTGCAAGTGCATTGCATGTGACTTGGGCTATGTTGTGTGGTTATTGATACTACCTTTTATGTAATACTTAGGTATGTGGAGTTGTTATTTTCTGAACCTTAGAAAGATAGAAGTCAACGCTAGAGCTATGCATATTGAGGTTTCATTTTTTCTTGTATATACAAATTGGTTTAGAACAACTGTTTATATTCTTCCTATGTAATCAGAACTATTTTTTATTTTTTATTAAATTTAATGTATTAATAATCAAGAAATTTGTAAAATGCATGTTATAGATTTTGCTAAATTATGACATGATTACTCCATTAAGAAATATGCCTTGTAGAAAAATGAACCCTAGGTCAAATTTATTAACATCTAAACAGTGTCTACAGTGTTTTCTAAACACTTTTTAGTGATTGTTTTAGATAGAGGGAGCAAAAGACTATTGAAAAGTATGAGTTTTTTGAGATTTGCTAAGCTTTTTTCCTATTACAGAATCATGATTGTTCATGTGATAGTTGCACTATTGGTATTTCAGCCAGGTAAAAGTAACATATGTTTATTGTGGGATTTGCTGACATGCTTTAGCCCAACGATATTCAGCAAATATTATAGATGTTTTTCATGAACTTCTAAAGAGGATGCACAGAACATTACTTTCTAAGAATATCCAATATGTCTGTATAATTTCTTGATGAACAGGTCTGATGAAGCGTCTGAACTCATGCTAGTTGCACTGGGTTCTCATAGACAGAATTGCTTCTAATTTATAGTTTTATTAGTTGTGCATTAAGTAGATACAAATACTTGAGCTTATTCAATATTTATTCTACAAACAGATCAATGAGCTAAGAGTTGCTATCGGACCCTTGTCTGGACGTAGCATACAGTATTGCACTGATGCATGCTTGAGGAGATACTTGGAAGCTAGGAACTGGGATGCTGATAAGTCCAAAAAAATGTTGGAAGAGACGCTTAAATGGCGATCGACTTACAAGCCGGAAGAAATCCGCTGGGTAAGTTCTACTTTTCTGGGACCATCCTTCGCCATTAAATTGTTAGACGAGAAATTAACGTATTCACTACAATTTTTAATTCTTTCAGGATGAAATTGCTAGTGAAGGTGAAACTGGTAAAGTGTACAGAGCAAATTTCCATGATCGAGAAGGAAGAACTGTTCTGGTGATGAAACCAGCAAAACAGGTATGCACTGAATTTTTATTTTCCTTACTGTTTCATTCAAGGACAAGGGTTTTGAACATGTCTAATCTACAGAACACTGCATCACATGACAATCAACTCCGGCATCTGGTATATCTCTTAGAGAATGCGATTCTCAATTTGCCTGAGGGTCAAGAGCAAATGTTGTGGCTGATAGACTTCACTGGGTGGTCATTAAGTAATTCAGTCCCCACAAAGACTGCTCGAGAAACTGCAAACATTTTGCAAAACCATTATCCTGAGAGGCTTACTGCTGCATTTTTATACAATCCCCCAAGAATCTTTGAAGCTTTTTGGAAGGTTTGAGTTCTTACATCCTCTAAGCAATCTATAAGCAAATATAGGAAATTACACTTACATGCACATCTTCCTCATCTATTGTCTATTACCTTGAATACTATTTAGTTAAAAAGATAAACCTGAAAATGGAAAAATGTATGGAATTGTTGTTTCAAATCTCTTAAATCCCAGGATCGATCGAAATGTTTCATGAGTAGCTTCAGTGCATCAGTCTCTTTTTTCTCTTTTCCTCATATGCTGAATATATAAAGCACTCACCGTCACTCTCTTTGTTATATGATCTTCCTCTGACATTGTTCTATTCTCCCATGCAGATTGTCAAATATTTCCTGGACCCAAAAACATTTCAAAAGGTAAAATTTGTTTACCCAAAGAAGGAAGAAAGCATGGAACTCTTTCGTAGGTACTTTGATGTTGAGATACTCCCTGTCGAGTTCGGAGGAAAGAGCAAAGTACAATATGACCATGAAGAGTTCTCCAAGTTGATGTTAAAGGATGACATCAAATCAGCAAGCATTTGGGGTTTGATTGAAAAACCAGCCCAGGTCGACAATGCAACCAATGGGCACTCAACTTCTGAGGTCGCACCAGAACCATCGGGTATTGCTGCACAAGCAAGTTGAGCAAAAGCACCACTAGTAATTCCCCTGCAGTATATAGCTACTTAGCACAATGCGTATCATTTCTCATTACCATTAACAGCTTGACGGTATTCTTCGGGTACCCACTTATACTATGGATCTAGTTCTTTATGTTTCACTACAAATTGTGCGAAGAGATGTTTCTCTTTGCTCGAAAAACTAATTTACTGCAGACAAACAACATTTCTAAAGAGTACATAATGCAGAGGAACATGGTTCTGGTGATTCAGGAAATTATTCTCTTCACTTTTGTTTTGCAATATATTATGATCATTCCAAAATCTAATAATGAATATCCATGTTTCATGAATTATGTTTTGGGATGGCAATTCTCGACACAACCTGTGTCGATCTGACTTAAACAGCTTTGGGTTGGCTATAACTAAACACGCCTGAGAACAATAGGTCAGTCCGACCTAATCTTGTATTAAATCGGTTGGCTTTAGGTTCAAGGAATTGATATGACAATCCTAAGACGACCCATCTATCAAATGGGTATTTTTCACTAAACTAGGACCCAAAGCCATAAAGATTGAGGGCATTTTTGTAAACTTAATAAGAGAGAGGAAAAACCAGGGCTATGTTGCAACCAAATTCCTCCTCTTATCCATGCTTCTATCTACGGCCTCATCTTCTCTTCCTCGCCTCCTTTGCAGCCTGCCCCATCACCCCCATCCTAGGAATGCCATGGATGAGCTAGAGTGGGTCTTCAAGAAGTTCGGCTTAAACAGGGATGCTTGTCGTATAAATAGGTTAAACAAGGTAGGGCAGGTTACTATTTATTAAACAGATCGGAATTAGATTTTAATTTCTGACCTAAAAAGTTTATGTTGAGTCTTTTTTTATCTCAATCTGTCTGACTTGACTTGGATCCTTCCAACCCAATTGATATCCTTAATCATGATAATAGGTGGATGTTCTTTCTTGTTACCATGAAACTAGTTTCCTCCGTGAACTGAATTGCTTGAGTAAACTTCATTAATTTTTCAACTATTTAGCTTGCAATAGGGAAGCTCTAATATTCAAATTTGAATCCACATTCAGCTAATTTGCTCGGTACAAAACTTAGTTATCAGTTCTGAGTGGAGGTTCCTTTAAGCCTCATCAAGCAGGGGGGCAGCCAAAGTGGGTATTCTCTTTCAAAAGGAGATGCTTCTTTTTATTTTGATACGTTCGAGATGAATGACTTAGCTTGTATTGGTTACATAACCTTTCTGAATTTAGAGCTAATTTTTAAAATATGATTTGGACTCATTAATGGATTCGAAGAGGACATCCCAAATCGGGTGCAGATGCTTGCACATAACTTCATTTGGTTGAAGAACATTATGTCCAACCTGTGCAAAAGAAAGAACCATCACCAAACCATCTCATGCTCTCAACTCCACTAAACAATTTTTTTTTTTTTTTGCATCGTGCAGCTCCGACAAGCTCTTCACATTCGTCTCCCCCCTGTGGCTGGCATTTAGCACTGAGAACAAACCAAGGGATGTCTAATATATGATTCTCAAGAGTTAAAAGGCATGGTTACAAGAAAAAGTACCTCTATCCTGTTCAATCACCTCTGCTTGCAAACATTTAAAATCCATAAAAGAAAAACAATTAAATTAATATTATACCCCGGGTCTAGTCCGTGGGTTCAGATGATTCATATGCAAAGGAAAGAGATACTAGGAAAAAAACAAATGCTGCCACAGAATCTCAAATGCTTTGGAACTTATCGTTCAACAAAACAGGCTTCAGAAGCATAAGCACAAGGAAAACTGTGTCAGCAACAAGTAGAAAGTTCCTGCTATCTAAAAATTTCACAGCATGAAAGGTGCCATTGAGGCAGAATAAAGTTAGCTGCTTTATGGATGAGTGGAGCACGAGAGGAAGAAAAAAAAAAAAATCCAATTCTTGTGATTAATATTGGTTGAGGCAGTAGTTTCAGATCAGGATCAGAAGAGTCGCCTTGTAAAATTTCGAGTGGAGGCTTGATACGCCCGGACCAACAATCCAACACCAACTCCAAGTCCGAGGCAGATGCCAAGGCCAATCCCCACACCCACCCTCACACCAGCATTGAACCAAGAGAGTTCCCCATCCTGCCCTTCCATATATTCAGCTCTTGAGTAGATGCAGTTGTAGTCAACCGCTACATCATTTTCTTGTTGGTAGCCATCATATTCAGTTAACTGCCACAGAAGAAGAGATGGATGTTAGTATCTTGCATGAGTGGTTAATTATGAGAGCAAATGCAAGAAGATGCATTTGCTCCAAGTCATATTGGAAGAATTTTCTTTTCTTTTCTTTTCTTTTTTTCAGAAAGAGAATAATGGAAGAAATTATAAACTATATAGGAGAATTTTTTTATCCAAGATGCTAAACAAATTTTTATCCAAATTCTTCATACTGGATACTAAAATAAGCATTCCAAGAACAAATTCAAGTAAAGAACATAAAAATAAGTAAACGTTCATTAAAAAAAGTCATTTTTTAAATGGAAAGTAAGGACTTGTTAAGCGATGCAGAATTTCGTTACCAGAGATGAAGTGTTGTCAGCTGCTGAGACAGCATATATGAACAAGCACACCACTCCATTATGTTAAGATCGACTCTAATTCCAGATCAATGTTCAGACAAAATTTCAGACAGACCCATGCATCTCGGTCCTTGCAGCCTTATGTAATGAAATTCTACCATTATGAGCAAACAAATGGAGAGAAAAGATGGTTTGGAACATAGATAATTCTGAGTAGGGTGTACATTGCCAGGTTTGAGGGGAACTGTATAATGGCAACTTAAAAGCTACTTCTGACTATCTTTAGTGCTTTATTTAACTTAGTGGTTAAACTAGTGGGACAAAACATCTTTCTCAAAAGACTAGTGGGTGAAAACGATATATCCACCGTCCACAGCTTGAACACAATCAGGGGGCATGCGAAATTACATTGTATGTTCTTCAGCACGTCCACTAGAAACTAATACGGTATATTAGTAACAGGAACATTGTGACATAAAGGCCTTATGGATTAAGCAGTTATATAAGATTCAACTACCAAAGCCAAGGGACAAAGCAAAAACTACAAAAAATGCTGACATATCTTCGCAACAGTCTCTATACATGAAAAGGGAACTTGAGAGGTAATCTTGAGTCTATCATCTTAGTTCGTATTGCTTTACTTGCTTTCATATTTTTTGTTTTTTCTTGGTTTTGGGGTGTAAAGGATCTCCAAGGATAGAATTTTCCCTCGACAGCCGGATATATTTGAGTATTTCCTCCTCATCTCTAACGAATTGTTATTACTAATATAGCTAGTAGGGTCTTGTTCTTTTCCTCCCTCCCTTCCTCCTAGAATGTTGGAGCTTGGGATTTCTCCTAGTCCTTATCCAGTTTCTGGATAGCAAAGGAACACTAACAGAGGTTTGCCTTCCTTAAGTCTTCTCATGTATATTAATCTTTGTTCTAAATCTTGTGTCTTGTTGAATTCCTATTGAAGAGACTATAATCTGTAGTCATGCCTGGTCAGTGATTGGAAAATATCAATGGGATTCATGCTTGGACGGTGGCAATATCTAAGGTAGAAGGTTTCTGCAATGAATGCAATGACAAGCAATTAATGTTTTTTTTTACAATTCGTCTCTTTTTGAAGTCACATAACTCCGCAGGGATGACTGAGGATATGGAATTCATATGAATATGCTCTCGCCAGAAGAAGGCAGTCCCAGAGGGAATGCAATCCTAGAGGATTTTGCTATCTATCTGAAGTCCTCAAAGATTACATTCGAGATAATTATTAGTATTGAATTAAAAGAAAACGGTGACTTGATTCTTAAATACCTAAAAAATAATATCCCCAAGTCATATTGCACTTCTATGGTTTCATTCACAGCTTTTATCACTTCATAGACTTAAGGGCTGAATGCATGTGATGCAATTGCTGCATTCTGCAGTATATACGGTTTAGGCAGTTGTTCCAGCATGTTAAAAAACCCAACAGTTCCTTCAGAACATTATTAGAAAGTCTAACTAGACCACATTTCAATCTCATGTTATGAACAAAATAATCTAGAATTAAGATCAGAAAAGACATAAAAAGGTGGCCAGGTAACGCAAATGTCAAAAAATTGGACTGCATAGAGCTAAACATAAATGTCTAATGTGTTTTCCTTTTTGTGCCACCTCTTGAAATAAATTTGATGCAGATACCAAGTTTTTAGCATAAGCCATGGTGCTATGTCAAGATTAAAAAAGTCAATGGAAAAACAGGTTATCTTCAACAGTCCTCTTAAATACTTTGCTGACCATAATTTGTATATATTGACTGATTGTTTCTCTACTGTTTCAACTATTCTATGCACCTTCTATTTATCCCTCTCCAGAGCAGACAAACAGGATATATTATAAGTAAAAAATCAGAACATATATTGCATGAACATTGATGCCAGGGACTCGTTAAAGTATGAATATAATGCCCTATCATTACTGTAAAAGTTAAAAATAACAGCACTGTGAAACCTTTCCAGATGTTGTCACAATGGATTGGAAGTTTTTGCCAAAACATCATAATGCTCAGCTCATTGATCAGATACTTCACAACAAAATTAAATACATCAAAATTATTACAATCATTACAATTTGGCAAAATTGAGCATGGTTTTATTATGGACAAATCAAATGCAATTTCAGTCTCTTTAGACCAGAAAAGAACATGAGTTCCCATTTGTACAAAATGCACCTTTTAAAATATATATTTATCTGGAAATTTATTTAGCAAGATAACCAATTTTTTGAAGGAATTATACAGAGTCACATAAATTATAGTCTTTAATCTTGATTGATATTATTTAAAACTTGTTATGTTATCAGACATAATCTGCAATTTATGTCTTCGAACTTACTTTTGTTTCAAAAGTTTACCAAAATCTTGTTAAATACTCCCCTCTTTTTCCATTGGGAATTTTACAGAAATGGCTTAAACTTACTTTCCTTCATGCTGGACCATTTTTTTTTCCAAGGGAGCAGTTTAAAACTTTTTAGACACTCTTGACTCTGAGTCACATGTTTAAGCGGAGTTGAACACATCTTTTTAAATAGTGAATACACATGATTGTATGAAGTCACATATTTTTTAATATTAAATTAATGTATTTTCTGAGTACAGAATGCAAAGTTCCCTATCTATGGTCCTACTGCTTTATCTTTTTTGCCTCCTGCTTACCACATTTATTTGCTACTTCTTTAAATAACTGTCACCTTTCTTAAAGTTCTCTTGACCCAAACGACATCTCAAAACCAATATTCTAAACCTTTTGATCTCTCCATTCTCTTATTTTTTCCAATATTTGACAAAAGCTGTCTTTTAAATAAATACTGAGTGTATGTGAAATGAAGGTAGAAAAGAAGTATGGTATCACAAAAAAAAAAAAAAGAAAATTTACAATTAAGTCCCAATCTAGGGTCTTCTATCTAACTATCATACTGTGACATAAAAACATATATAATCAAGTGAATTTCCGAAGGCCCAATGTATTCCTGAAACAAGCTGGGGAAGACCCAGAATAGCAGAATACCCCATGTTCTCATGGTTTGTAAATTTCCTCCACAAAATGATATGAGGAAAGCTGAACAAATTTGATAAAAACTCGGTGAACTTCTGCTTAAATAAATTTGAAACAAAGCAATATTTTAGTGCATAATGGCTAGAAACTGAACAGGCATGCCTTGTGCCGTTGGTAACTGGATCCACAAATTGCAGTTAGAACATGTGACTCAGGAGATTGTGAGATCAGTGCACTTTCATCATGGATATCTCCAGGTAAACCTCAAGATAGCAAAATTCAGAATATAAACAAGTACCTGAAAAGTATCCTCAGATGAAACATTCTTCATAAATTCAGCTGTCTCATGCTCCGGAATAGAATCCAGCACAACCTTCATCTGATGTTTTTTCCGACAAGCTAGCTGAAGAGTCTTGGTTAGGATGATGGGACTACCCGAGAAACAACCAGCAACATATACCTCAATGGTTGGCAAACTCCTCTCTGAACTCATGGAAGGTTTGCCCTTCAGAAAGCCCATCACAGGCTGGCAATTCATGTTCCATTTCTTTCTGGTGTTCCTTGATTCTGCCGTAAAACCATTACCACCACACAATTCCAAGACTCCGGCAAGAAGCAGAGCATCTCCATTGTAGACCTCAAATCTGACACTTCCAGTCATCCTTATACTATCTGTGCTCACAAATGTCACTTCTTCCGATCTCTTATCAACCCTGTCCCTCCTAAGCAAAGAAGAAGCGCAGCCGGAATAAATGCCACTTCTCTGACCATTTACTTCGAGGATGGTGTTGGGAGTCAGGGGGACGTGATTAAGAGTAAGATGATCAGGAGTTGATTCATGGACCTCACAATTGCCCACTCTCACGTAGAAAACCCTCAGATCAAACCAAGGTGATGACTTAGGAAGGTGGAGGGAGTGCAAGATGGTCTTCCGACCAGGATTAGATGAATCGACCTTGGTGATTGGATCGTAACAGCTCTCCATAATCGGAGAGCGATCCTCTCAGCAAAATCTTTTCACATCAGTGTTGACTATGAGAAGAGAGATTTACCAACAAAACGAACTCATGGAATTCAAAGTTCCACGTCTGCAAAGCAAACCGATAGCTAATCATTTGCACCCAGCAATCACAGCAGAATTGGAACGACAACTAAAAAATATTGTAAACTGAAGCATCACATAACGTAAAGCCATTCATTAGAAAACAAGCCATCATCAATTCATCATCAATAAGACAGACAACACTGTTAATTTCTTCAATACATAACATGCATTAAATAAGCACAATTCAAAGCAGCAGAAACAAGATAAAGTTAATGAAAAAGGATTGCCTTTAGCAACTCTATACAGCTTTTTTTTTTAAAAAAAGCAAAATTGAGCAGAATACTTCAGAAAATTGAAACAAAAAACTACGCAACAGAAACTGATCAAAGATTATGTAAAAAGAGGCCTCTTTTCTTCTTTGTTCTTTTCAAAATGCAATTGTTAAGTCCAAGGAATCACCAAAAACTTCTAATTCTGATGGGGAGGCATTCCTCCAACCCGGGTGACACAACTTGGAGGAAGACTTCGTTTTCCGCTAAAGAAGAAACAAACTCCCAGAAGATCATAGAAGAAAACAGTAAACAAAAGAATAAGTACAACCTCTATTATAAACCGAACAGAGAAGAAAAAAAAAAGCCACTTTTCCGATGATATCCAACGCCTAAAGTTACATCTTTCTCCTTCTGTGTGTGATATCACAGTTGCAAAAGTGGAGCTAAATATAAAAGAAAGTTGCCTTTTTTATATCACAGGCCCACGAAGGAAAGAAGCAAAGCGGCCGACGAGAAATTCGCCGGCCACGTCCTACGTCACACTACCCAACAAACCCACCACCGTGTCTCTCTCGTTCTCTCGATCCATGGAACCACTACAAGAAATACAATTATAATTCGATGGGAACCCCGTAGCCACGACTCACCAGGCGGTCCAAATCGAGGCTCCAATGGCCGCTGCCATCCCTTTCGGCGTCCGACGAGATGGGACGAAAGCGAGAGACGGCGGAGACCAGCGGCTCCCTATGTTATGCACGCAACAAGACAACAAGGAGAGAGAGAGAGAGAGAGAGAGAGAGAGAGAGAGCGAGCTTAATTTCCAAGTCCTTTTGTTTGGATTCCATCAATATCTCATCAGAGTCTTCAGAGATAGAGATATATATATATATATATATATATAGAGAGAGAGAGAGAGAGAGAGAGAGAGAGAGAGAGAGAGAGCTTAATTTCCAAGTCCTTTTGTTTGGATTCCATCAATATCTCATCAGAGTCTTCAGAGATATATATATATATATAGAGAGAGAGAGAGAGAGCGCCCACTAGGACTCGTGCGGTTTTGACGTTTATTTGGGTCTTACGTCCTATAGGGCATCCGACTCCGAGCTGGGCTCGGGTTGCATCTGTCGCCTGAAAGAATGACTGGTGTTGTGATCGCATCAAGCACAGATCGCAAAGCATTCTGAACTTCTTCATCCACCATATGCATAGATCTTGGAGTGAATATTGTGTAGATCCAACGGTGGATTTGCGCATAGAAAGATGAGTCCTTCGCATGAAAGATACAGCCCCTGTCCCTCGGAGCCATTGTGGGGGAATTAGAGTATAGAAAGAGAGGGAGAGATAGAGAGGGAGTTGGGACTTTGGCTATGGTTGCCATGGCATGAGATACCTCCCTCCTGACTATCAACATTCACATAATTCATCAGCCACGAGGCTATCCTTTGTTGGTGTTAATTTTAGGATGGCATGTCGCTTTTATGTTGCTACTTGCTAGTGGCTACGATTACTTGATTATGACTCAATTTGTTAGTTTAGGTCAGCTGTTATGAAATAGATATGCTTGATAATTATGGTTAATAGCTTACCACTGTATCATTGTTTTCTTAATGATACCAATCTAGGATTTGAGTCAGGCGCAATCACCCGTGCAGATCAAATCAAAGTGGGTAGGAGGGTGGGATTGATGGTGCCAATTAAGAATTGTAACATGTTAATTAAACATTCGGAGTCTAATAGATGAAATATTATGTTCTCAGCATATTTTCAAAATAATATCAAAAATAATGAAAATGTTTAGCATACTCACATTTCAGCGTTTATATACTAAGGTTCCTTTCTACCTGTCTTAGTTGCTACTTAAATTAAAAGGTTATTTGGATAAATTCCATGACAAATGGGTCTCTAGTACCAAACGATGTAATGAAAGAAGAAAAAAAAAAGTAGAAGCAGATATTCTATTATGGTCAATTGGCAGTACTATGATCACTCTTGCTCCATCTATTATTTTAAAGAGCATTCTGCATATTCATAGACATGATGAATTGCTTGAAGCAGACCAAAATGCCAAATTTTATTTAAGTTTATCTTCTAATTATTGTATACAACAGGCTTAGGGGGTGTGACCAGTTCCAAGGGCAAGATATATGATGGGTTAAAAGTTGCACAGAGTTTGCAGCAACCCTTTTAGATGAAGTGGCAGTCCGCACGCATCTTGTCCTCCTACAACGTGTGGGAATCTGTTCTGCCATACGGTAGGCATGGATCCGAGTTGTACACAGATAGCTCGCCGAGAAATTTAAATTGTTCTGATTTTATTTGGTGTATTCGTACACGCATTGTATAATGAACCCGCCAAAAAAAATAATAATAAAAAAAAGAAATTTGAGTTGGGCTGCACCGTCGCCTCCTTAGAGCTTGTCAATTGCTGTCCACCAAGATCTTCAAACATAGGCTTTTACATAGCATCACCATTCATTATATACAGTCTTCTCTAAAGTTGACACCATTACCTACTAGTTTACCACCAAGACTAACCATGTATATTTACCAGAGTAAAAATGTCCCAATCCTTTCACAATTCCATGGCAGACAAAGAAGAGGGAGAAGAGCCAGACACAGTACGGCATGGAGATGAAAGCGATGTTATTCTAATCTCCTTAAGGATTTCAGTCCATGAAAACAGATAGCATTGTCGACAGCTACCCCTAAAGTGAGCCATCAAGAGACTACAGAGTCAGAACTGAATAGATTGTTGACAATTCCTTCTAATAACTCTTGGGAGATGCATGGGCCACACAAGAAAGCACGAGGTGCTCGATTAGCATCACATCTAAGTCCAACAAGCATTCTTATCACTCGGAAAAGTCATATGTTTCCTATGGATAGAATAACATATTCCTGTCCCTTCATCTTAAAACCAAACCACTACTTAAAACATACAGCTAAGGGCTTCTCCAAGCTTGGATAAGCTATCCCTAAGATCATACATAATCAAATTTTTACTAAGTGTTTTTGGACTGCTTTATTGAGATGGCTGCAGAGACGGTTAATCAGATAGAAGACAGAGCAAAGCCCCACAGTCATAGCTCATAAGCACCTAAATAACAATCTTGGTGTCACGCATCCATCCCTCTTTTTCGTCATCTTATCAAAAGAAAGTAGTTTCCATGTATTTGTCTTTCCATCCCCTGCTAACTGCTTGCTTTTAATCTCATTCACAAGGTCAGCATAAGTTTCCAGATCTCCGCTTTCCCGCAAATGATTCCTGCTAAGATGAACATAAACAAAACCAACAGCCATCCATTCTTCATGAGACAAGAATTTGTTCTCATCTGGGTTTGGGAAAAAAATGGGGCCCCAAGCCATCAATAGCATGTTGATTTCTAGAATTCAAGGACAAAAGGCAACTCTACATAGTTATTCACTGACTGGAATACTGAGTTTTCAGTTTCTTCAAGTAATTGTCATGTTGGAACTATCAGATACAGTACAAGCATGAACTTTCACAAAAGAGTTGTGAATCATAAGGCACGGATCAGAAATAGGTAATCAGGAGCAGATCGATTTGGTAAGAAATAACAGCAGCCTTGTGCCTCCATCCCCATGGGATGGCAAAGTCTAGATACTGCATACAAGAATTAAACAAAAGGGGAAGATAGATCGGCAACACAAAAACATCCATATGATTATCATGCAAGAATAAAGGGAAAAATTTTGTAGCAACAAGGGGCTCTCAGAGATCTCAACAAAGTCCATTATAAAAGAATGACGGATCACAAGTAATATTAATATCCACCAATTTACCATGTGATTCTTTACAAACTAGATGAAATAAGAAATCACTGGGCAGGCTGAAGGATGGACCTAACATACAAAAGAATGAACTGCAATTTTATAGTTCAAAACTGGCATGCATTTTGTTTGGCTTAAGAACAAAACTCTGGAAAAAGCGATCAGCTATTGACCATGAAAGCAAGGTCTTGTCTACAGTTAAATTGTAGACCTTGAAGACAATGGTGCTCGACCTACTTGACAACTAATTTTGGCGGTATATATAGCAGTGATGGGTAAAAGCATCCATGCTTGAAATATACATACATATATTAAATTTGCTACTGAAGGATTTGTCATGTACCAACACTTCCTGGCACTAATACAATGAGTCAAAAACTATTCTGAGCATCCTATAATGGTGATAATAAAGACTTAAGCACTAAAATTTCCTAAATGTGATTAATTATTGTGGCTCTATGACCTCGAGGAAGTATTTGTTTAACTTCTAAAGCTCTCTCTGTTACCCTTTTGAAGTCTCAGACAAGTAAAGGGCTCCACTCATAGTTATTTCATATAGGAATTGTTCTATCTCCAACCTAAGCTTCTTACAAGCATTGCTATTCATAAATTCACTAAGATGATCCAGATAATGGTTTCCTCATACATACTTGGATATAAAGACATTAACAGACTCCTTTGGACATGATAAGGATAATAGCAATCATTATTCCAGAGCAAAAAAGATTATAGAAATCTCCATCTTCAACAAGAAGGTATGAGCTAAAGATGATACAGGACATTGCGACATTGTGCACCACTCTGAACAAAGTGAGGTAGACAAAGAAATGGTGTGGCAGATTAGGATAAATTAAGATACCAACCGGTTTGAGCTAGGGCATTAGTTCATTCCATGTACCAGAGAAGTTTTAGACAAATAATATTTGCAGAAGCAATGATGGTTGCTCTTTTAGAAGATAAGCAACCAAGTAACAAAATAACTTAAGACAGCAATGTTGTTTCACAATTCACAAACAAACTGCAAAATTGAACATCCTATAGTACCTGGATGACTTTACTAGCCATACATCAATATACCATACCACGACAATAATGTTAGATTCTAAACTGGTAATGAATCAATTATTGCCTATATCCTCAGATTGAAGCTCCCCTCTCCCTGGGATATTACAGAAATTTAATCAGCATGCTACATGGTTTTCTACTGAGGTACGTAAACATTTTCTCTTTTGGTTCATCCATGGTTCTCAGAAAGACAATGCTCTACAGTAGATCTACCTATATTCTTAGTTCTATTTGGTCTACAATATCTTGGGCTGCTAACGTGTTGCATAACCGACAAACAATATCAGTTTATTATACTAGGCCACTGAGATGCATTACAGATCTTTCACTGGTAACCATAAATGTTGCCATATCCAAGCAGAGGTCCTTAATTATAAGAGTTCCCGTTGCTAACCCACCAAACAATCAAGTTTTGTTATGTTCTGTAACTGAGAATAACGAATTCATGTTCATAATCAAGGCTACCAGGCCTGAATACAATGCAAGAGTTTCAAAAACCAAGCAAAAAAAGCTTGCCAGAGACAGTGCAAAGTGTAAATAAACTAGTCCAAAGATGTTATTGTGGAATAGAAGATAGAAACAAAGTAGCTATCGCCTTGAGTAAATCGCTCACTACTACCCTTCAGCTTGACCACAAGTGACAAGCAAATTCTACAATTTCACAATTGTAAACAACATAATTGCAGGTTATCATTACCACCACAAAAAAGCATGAAAAAGTTTTACGACGATGCATGACCCAGAAAAAGTTCAAACATCAGTACTCAGATTTGTTTCCAAGCTAAGGCTCCCCTGAATCTAATGGCAGACATGTGGACTTCTTTTGTTTACCTCTCTTTACATAGCCCTTCACCACCAGGCAAAGACTTCTCAAAAAATTCCAATTCTCTTATTCCTCCAATTTCTCCAGAATGAACTGCCTTTTTACACGCATTATTTCCTCCAGACACCAATGATCTATCTGTTTAAGAAATTTTTTTACTGTCAAAGAATGACCCTGCTTTTCACACTTCATCCTTGCTTACACCAATCCATTCATGAATTTTCTTTTTCTGATAGTCTACATCTTCAAATGCTAATCCCTCCTTGCACTGAATAAAAAAACCATACTGTTCCCATCAAAATCGATCTATAAGTCAACATCCTTGCAAAAGTGTAGATCTGCCAAGTTCCAGATTAAAAAAGTACCCTTTTCACCTGTTTCCAATCACCCATCACTATTACAAGTACTTAATATGAAGCGAGCGAGCTTTCCTATCTAAAACATTCAATATATTTAGCAGGTCACCTCTACAAGAATTTAATATGATAAACAATTGCAATGCAAGTAATATCATTGTCTCAACACAAGAATCATATAGAATTTCTCCACAAATAGTCCCAACCCCTTTTTTATAGAATGTATTGAACTATCCCTAGAGCTGCTCTGGAGTTTGGCTAGAATACATTCAAGAAAGTTGGATGAGTGGCTTCTTTATGAGGTGATAAAAAATGTAGAGATTCATTTTTATATCTGCTTTCTAGGACAATTTTTCATATTAAATGAATTCTTTTCAAGCCTCTATGACTGTCAATAGGATTTACAAAGTCTTTGTTCTTGAGCTTCATAATTGAAGTACCCCTACCCAACCATCACATCAGAAAGTATAATTGTCTAAAAGGCTTGCTGGGGCAAAATAATCTAATCAAACAAAATATTCATTCTATAAAGGAGAGAGAGTTACCTAAATACATGAGCCCAATGAGAAGTCAAGGCCTACAAAAGATTTTAAAATGATAACCTCAAAAAAACTGACTCAACCATGCACTCGTACTTCTATCGAATTGTATGTTTAAGTATACAGATGTATACAGAAGGAAGAGACAAAGAGGACCCCTAATTGAAAAGTAACGATATGTGTGACATTGTGGTTATACAATTTGAAGTGCCAGTGAATGTTTCAAAGTGGCATAGGGTCACTAAATGCTTAAAAATACCAATATGCTTTAGAAAAATTATCTGAAGCTTCAAATAACAATGACGAGAAATCCTTAAATACGAACCAAGAAAATATGACAATATAAAAAGATTCCCTTCTGGAATGGTTGTTTTATTATATAAAACCTTGTGAGGTCTCAATATTGCAGCTGATATCTAGGTCTTCAGAAAACAATGAGGGAATCCATGAACATACTCGCCCATCAGATTTACACCATCTAAGTGATCCCCTTTCATAATGTTTATTTTGTTATTTTAAACTTCGCAACATCTAAACCAACTATTTTCACTTAAGTTGACAACTGCATTCCGTCCATGGTAATGTATTGGGCCCCCTGTGCCTCCCTAGCTTCAAATTTTTCAACAAAACCTCCACAAAAACATAATCATTCCACTTGTAGATGGAAAAGGACCTTTCAAATCTTTTAGACAAAGAAACTTCATATTTTCAAACACATTTTATGTCATTTCCCTAAGGCTTCAAAGATTCCAAAATTACTCTCTTCAACTTCTTCGCAAAGATCTCATCATGATAATGGCCCACGGTTGCCAGAATCAGGAGCAAGTGAGGGGAAGCGGTATTTTAGAAACACTTTTTTTGTAAGTGCTTAACAAACAAGCGTGAGTTCGAGATTCTGCGGAGATTCCAAAGTGGGTGGTGTACTATTCTAAGCAAAAGAGTCCATGAACTAAGTAGTGGCCCACCACCAAGACGTCATCAAGATCTTAAAAAAGTTTGTCAACACCAAACATGCAAACTTGCCATGTATACCATGTCTTATTCCCTATAATGAAAAAGGACAGTATAAAGATAGAAGAAATGGCCTTGAATTTCCTATGAGACACACCCAACAGTATGGTAAAAATGCTCAAAGTTTACACACCTCCCAACAATTACTAAGACACCATATTACTCTCAATATAATGAAATCTACTAAGAAGCTATTATTGCTAGCTAAGCATTTGATAATTCATGCATAAAACTCAACATCTAATTTGTGGATTGTGCTGTAAGACAACTCTAGTGGCACATATCATATGACAACTAAAGGATCGCTTCACATTAATAAGCATGAAGAGCCAAATTTCATGCTTCTGAACAAAGACCTTGACTTGCATTTTGATGCTTGTCATTTGGTGTAGGAACAGTAAATCATCACCCACCCAAAAATGATAGTATATTAATATACAAAATAGACTGGTATAACTGTTCTAGGTGCAAGGGACAATCAACATTTACACGTGAACATGAAATGCATTATAGAACTATGGAAACTTATAATAACTCAAAGCCACTTTGTTTAGCAGAAGTTTGTGTTTGGATTTTTTTTTTTTAAAGCATATAGGAACCATATCCTTATCTAGATAGCCATAATGAGTGCATGTGAAAAAGCATTGATATTATGAAAATGTAAGCAGCAATATATAAAAATTTTCTTGTAGAAACAGAATTTTAGATGCAATTATTATCACTTGCAAGGCCAGATTTGGCTGCATAAAAATATGTAGCAAGTAACACGTCCATGCCTGTAAAAGTACCAAATTAAATAAAAAATCCAACTAGAAAACAACATCCATGAAGAAGCGTTATATCAAACACCCAAAAAATGCCACAAGAGGGCAACCATTTAAAAACATATCTCTGTCTCAACTGTTTGATGCATGATAACTAAGCTTAGAAAAGTTATTTTTGTCTTCGAAACAACAGAGAAGCTCTAAGAATCTACCCCGCATAGAGCCAGTAGACCTTGGTCACAAAGGTAAAGCACGCCCTATATCATGAAGCAAAAAAATAAAGTCAGGTCATATTAGAATTGATACATGAGACCCTATTTACCCACGGATATAATGTTAAAAATCTACGTAACTTTAATATTATTCAGAAAAAATAACAATTTCAGACAGAATTAAAGGCATTGAATTGTTTTTTTGAATATGCTCATAAAATATCACATCTCAAAACTCTAGAAGAAAGCTTGGCCTCATTCATTTTCAATTACGGTTCAAATCCTCACATGCAATGTTCCCTTACCTTCTCCGTTGCACTTCTTCATAGCCATGGTCAGATGCGCTTGTTTAAACCTATCATCAGAATTATCAAAAGACAAAAGTTCCAACCTTTACAAAAAAAATCAACCAAAACTACTCATTTAACGACATCAATCTCCGTACGAAATACACTAGCTTCTTAATTTCATTCTGTACAGGAGTCATAAAATACTAAAACTCAAGAAGCAAACAGTTAAAGCCTCAAGTAGCAAAGATTTCTTCCATGCCGAATAAAAAGCTAATGAAATCTGGATTTAAAGGAAAGAAGAAAACTTAGATTTTTCGGGATTAGGAAGAACCAAATAATTCATAATTATTACCCTGAGAAAGCCAGCTCCAGCAGGAGGAATCGACGGCTATGAACGACCTGAGCCGGGCGGAGGCGATGGCGCTGTGGAGAGGCATCAGAGACTCCACACATCCCAGCGCCGGCGCCACCGACCTAGAGAACCAAAAGCCGGAAAGCTAAAAAACCAATGATCGAGAAGGGAAACGGGGAGAAAAGCAGCGAAAGCTAGGGTTTTTAGAGGCATCGATTCACCTCCGAAGGAAAGAGGTAGCTCTCCTGGAAGGCGTGGGCTTGGGAAGCAGGGTTTTGGAGCGGACGGCGGCTGACCTCGCGGCGAAGACGACGGCCGACCTACAGAGCGACGCCATTTCCCACCCTCGCTATCCCTATCGAGCGGACCAAGAGGGGCATAGGAAAACCCCCTTAAAACCCTTAAACACGGCGAGTTAGACAACGAGTCGAACGAGTTACTGAGTCTACTTTCACGCTTTTGACGAAGGTCGGCCTTTTGGGCTCGGGCGAAGTGGTTCGAGTGTAGCCACCAAGGTGGTAGCCTAGTGGTACTGGGCAGAAATTCTAACCTTAAGGTCCTAAGTTCGAATCGCTGCGGCGACGATTAAATTGTGGACCGGAGCTCACTACTTTGGCCACTGCTTGGACTTGAGGTATAGGACCGCTCTTGAACCGCTAGTAGCCGGGGTGGTGCCGGATGTGACGTACTCACACTTGAGACTCGAGCCAGAGCCTAGAGGGGTAGCTGAGCCGGGCCCATGGGTGGGGAGGGTATGAGTAAAACCGGTCGGGGTATCCAACACACGGCCATTTCTGCCCGCATCGAACATTCTCCTGGTGGGGCGGGGGCCAGTGGGGGCTGCTACGCGGGGTTGGGCTTGTCCCTTCCTCCCTCCTACTCCTTTTTCAAAGCAAAAAAAAAAAAAAAAAAAGTGGTTCGAGTGTTTGGGTGTTCGAAATATACCCCTCGAACCGAGTTCAGTGACTTCGGCCTATTTTGGGATGGTCGCCCGAAGCGAGGGCTGCGAGAGTACTTCCCTCGCCTCTTTCTTATTGATGCTGTGCTCCCCTTTCCTTCCTCCATTGAAAGCCTTATCTCCTCCGACGACCCTCCAGCGGCAGCCCCAGCCTCCCCTACCCCTCTGGCGGCGACCACGGCCTCCCCTGCCCCTCTGGCAATAGCCACCGGCTCCCCCCCCCCATCCAGCGACGACCCCGGCCTCCCTCGACCCTCCAGCGACAGCCCTGGCCTTATCCCGCCCCTCCAATGCAGCCTCACCCTTCCCTCGCCCGTCCAGCGGCGTCCCCAGCCTCCCTCGCCCCTTTGGCAGTTGCCACACCCTCCCATGCTCCTCCAGAGATGGCCGCGCCTCCCTTTCCTCTGATTACAAACCTGCCCTTTCCAACTCCTCCAGTGATGGCTTCTCCCTCCATTTATTCCACCCCTTTTGCAAACCAACACCCAAAATCTCACTTTGGCCGCTTCCTAGCTCAGCCATTTCGATGTAATCAAGGACGCCCTGCTTTTCATGGACGACTGCGGGTGTCACCTGACCCATGTATCTGAACTAGGGGTACAAATGGGTTGAGATCGGAACCTCTAATATTAGTATCCAGATCCAACTCAATAAAAGATCGATCGGATCGGATCCATGGCTAAAACTTTTGACCTGTGGATCATTCGGGTTGGGTCGGGCCTACATGGTTACTGTTGAATAGGCCTATGATACTCAAATACCATAGCCAAGCAATACGGGCCACAACATCAAAATTGGATCTAGTAAATTTCGAATCTTCCGAGACCAACGATGTCCCGAAGTCGGATCAGGTCATAAGGTTGAAAATCTAAAATTGTTCCAAAAATCAAATAGGTCGAATCAGGTTAGAATTTCATAAATTCTGACCCAACTCGAAAAATAGAATTGGTCCAATTTTAGAACCCAACCCGGCCTATGGGTCCTTTAAATCAGGTCAGATCGGGACTAAATAGGTTGGGCCAGATCGGGTCATGGGTCAACCCGACCTATTTACAGCCTTAATCTGAACCTGATTCAGACCCTACCTAAGCCTAACTTGAACTTGAATTGGGGAGAGACCCGGGTTTATTAAAACTTTACCCTATCTAATCATATACAAATTAAGATATAAGTTTGAATTCCATGGATCTTACTTGGCCAAATCAAACTAAGTGTATATTCGATAGCCTATACAATATATAATACAAATTTTGTACTTTCATCATTCACATTTCAATAAAATTTATTATTTTTATTTTTATTTTACATTATTCATGAATATTTTTTAGGGCATGGAAGGAATTAAGCTTTCTAAATCATGCTCATTTGAAACTAGGATTTGGCCCCGATTCATAGACAATCCAAATTAGATTTAGACTCAATGTCTACCTGACCAGATCCAATTCTTAAATTGGAACGATATGGATCCAAATGTAGTCCAAACCTTCACCCTCCCCAACAAAAACAAGTCAGTCTAATGTAGGCAATACTCACATCCAACTCGACCTTGTGTTTATAATGCATCTTAACCTGTAGTGGAAGCCTAAAGTTTAGCTAGATAGAGAACACATGGCAATATCAGGGATTTGAGTAATAATGAGTGGTTCCAGCCTCGATAATGGAAAGAGGCTGAGCATTGAAGACTAATTTAACAAGACGAGCACGAACGATTAAGTGTTTAGATTTTTTACATCATGTTTCTATCAAAGTTGTAAAGAGCGGAAAAATTGATGCCACATGCTTAGAGAAGGAAGATAATTAAAATATAGACCAAGAAATGTACAGGCCGATCAATTTACCATATGGCATCATATAAGATACTCGAGGTGTAGACCGAGTCCCAAAGAGGTTATAAGTATAGATCGATTGTGAATATAGCCTACCTGAGAAGATAAATATTGATTAAAGATCTATCATTTTCTATGCTAAGATATCAACTTGATATAGGTTGAAGTAGAGTCAATTACTAAAAGACTAGAACGTGAAAAGTGGGAATAAACGGTTAGAATTGATTATAGCAACTGTCAGAAGAAAGTCGAAGAGCTGATAATAACTAGAAATGACAGATGTCAATACTAAAAATTAATAATTATCTGATGGTTAAGATGGAGATGTATAAATGTTAAAGTGTAATTCGAAAATAACCTTCGTCCAATCAATGATCAGCAGTTTTATTTTATTTTCTAGATATCTTTCTTTGCTTTTATTTTTCTTTTAGTTTACAGTTTTTAGCATAGCACTGTAATTACCGCTCTCCGTAGCAAAAATTCTTGAAGGTTAAGACGGTGAAACTCACTACTATCTATCCTTTTTAGTTCAAACACCAGTGGCATGCCCTCATATCGATCCAAACTTGTTCTCCTTTCCATTGCATCTTGAGAGGAAAAGAGAAGCAACACCAGGTAGCACCCCTAGACTAGTCATGTAGTTGGACTAATTTTGTTGAGTCTAATTGGGTCCTTTCAAGTCTAAGTAAGCTAGGCCCAATTTTAGATCTTCGCTTGGGACTAGGGGTGGCAAAAATTAACCCATCTCAAAAACCTAACTTGACATCTTTTGACAAGGTTCCGATTAGGATTTAGTCAGTTCAATTGCTCAACATATATGGTCGAGTTTATTTTGATTAGGAATTTTAATGGGTTAGGATGGGTCAATGTTGTAATCCAATTTAGATCGCGAAAGTATAGTTTATTAGAGATAATATAGTTACATTAGTTAGATCATAATCTTGGATAAGGATCTTTTGGGTGGTTGGTCTCTTCTTCTTCTTTTTTTCTTGAGAACTAGGTCAGAAAAAAGCCCAATCAAAGTTAAGATGAGGAGGGATCAAAGTTAAGTCATGTATGGGATGCATATATAGATATCTAATTTAACCTAATTTGGGCCCAACCTAACCTAAACTGTTGACACCCTACTTGAGACCGTTGTTTGATCTATGGCTACTTAGGCAGAGGCCATTTGTAGAGATTGAAAGAGCAAAAAAACAAAAAAAGAAAGAGTTATGCTTTTGAAATCAATTAATTTATTTTTGAAAAATCAATAATACATTGGATACAATCTAAATATCAATATGATCTCAAGACTAGTTAGATTCTCATGAGGATTCTCATCATCCTAAAATCTAGAGAAAATACTAGAGATACACTCGAAGAGACTACTTGGAGTCCTATAAGCAAAGCCGCATGTAACTTAAATTGCAATTATGTGCCAATCTGTTTATTTGGATGCCTGCAACTCTAATTGCACAGTAATTTTAGTTGCTTGTTGGGCTGCAACTCAAGACTTATCTTATAATAGGTCAACTAGCTATTAAAATAGCTACAAGATGAGTTGTAACCATTCAAATAATTATCTTAATAAAAAAAATTACTCTATTCTATCCCAATCAAAACCTTAGCACCCCAACCAATGTCATTGCCTCGCCTCTCTTCGATGTCCCATCTTAATCTCGACTCCTACCAAATCTCCCTAGTTGTGGCCCGCTAGACCCCTCCTTGGCCTTTCCTCTTTCACCTCCTTCCCTTCACCTCTCCTCCTTGCCCCACTCTCAAGTCCCTCCTCTTTGCTACTCTCAATGTTGCTATTGTCTCTTACCACCTACTAGAAGCCCACAACGATCTCCTTCACCTCGACCTTCATTGTAATAGCTTCCTCATCACCCACCTCCTCCACAATCTCATCGACTACCATATCCCACCCACGACACCAGTCTTCTCCTTCACCTTGGTCCCTCGCTCTAATTAGAGGTGACAATCGGCTCTGAACAAACCAAATACAGGTTGAGTCCGATATAGGATAGATCAAAAATTTATCAATTTGAACTTGATCTATTTATTAAATAGGTCAAAAATCCAACCTTGAATCTAATCATTTTATTAAACAAAAAATTCAAACTGACCTACAATAGGTTGAATCAAGTTACATGGTTAAATAGGTTAATGATTGCCACACCTAGCTCCAACTCCATCCTCTAGACTGCCCTCATCTGCAACCCTGCCCTCCTCCTCTATTATGCCTCCTCCACCACTTCCTTTGCTGCTCACCTTCTCTGCTTCTGTACCTCCATCTGCTGCCTCTAGTCCCCTAACTTGCCTTGCTCTTTCACCTTGGCTGTACTCCTCAAAGCCAGCATCAATGCTCCCTCCCTCCCCATGAGTACTTAGGGTCCTAGCAACTAGCAGCTTCAACACCAATCTCTTCGTACAAAGTAGTCTCATATTCATGAACCTCGAGTGCTCTAGCCTAACATCTGCTCACAAGATGCTTGACAAAATATTTATAGAAATGCCACATTTTGGACTTCATTGATTATCGCCTATACCAAGACCAGTGACATGGGCTTTGTCAAGGGGCTTTTTTAGAGGACCCCGGTGAAAGATATGGTGGCATGGACTGTCATGGTCTTGGGATATGGCCACCACCTCTTCTTTCCATCTTTCCTATTTCGTCTCTCTTTTCCTTACACTCTTTTTTAAACACAAGAAATGAGCTTCTTTGTAAGTAATTACTGCAACTTAAATTGCAATGTGACATAAGTTGCAATGAAACTTCAACCGTAGGGCTCCAAACAACCTTTTGAGTGAAAGCTACATCCCTGTAGCATGAGCGACGTGTGACTCCCTCTTTATGTGGTCCAGTATATAATTTATATGGAACCAGTATCTCCAGCGCGAAAGGTATGGTTCGTATTAAGAAAGTTGGTAGTTTCCATCTATGGGCGCACATAGGTTTAGCACACTCTGGTTGATTTTGGATCCTCTCAAGTATAGAGTTGAACAAGAGAGTTCTAGTTTTGCAATCATGGCCATTCATGTATTAGGTAATGATCATGATTGTGTAGATTCCGTGTAATACATAGGATAGTGCATTATATGGTACCAAGGAGTCCATGCAATCACAGGTCATCATGTGATACGTGGATAGTTGTGATTGCAAGATTTGATTTCTTGAGTTCAATGCCTCCTAGCAAGGACTTAGGTTTTGCCAGCCCTGGTTTTAGAGACATGTTTTTTTCTTTTTCTGTCGCCTATCCCTCCTTCTAGTATCTTCTTTTTAGCTTTTCTAAAGACCATTTGAAGTACTAGCTAATTGAGGGTGAAGGATTTCTCTACCAGCTTCATGGCCTTCTCTTCCCTTCCCATCTTCCCATCTCCTTCCTTTTGTAGACGATTCCATGGCATCCCTGAACCCATCCGTGGAAAGATGATCGAGGCATCAATGAATGTGATATGCCAGTCACTTAATGATGTTGAGGAGGAGATCCAACGATTATCCCTAGTGAAGAAAGCTAATGCAGCAAGCATTGATCAGCTGATGAGCATAGTGGAGACTGCTGCACTAGCAGGATTCGATGTGGAGAACTACAGGAGACGTCTAGGCCAGGTGAAGTCCATTTGCTTTATGTTGGAGAACAAGGTAAACAAGGCAGGGATGTTTCAGAAAAAAATTGGGAAACTCCATGGCATGCTAATAAAGTCGGATGATGAGCAAAAGGGGGACCCTAAAGTTTTAGAAAAGTGTTGTTCTGACTTTGAGAGTGTGGCTTCCAGCCCTTGGGAGTGCTGCTTTGATCTGAAAAAAATAGCATCCAATCCCTGGGAGTGTTTTTCCGATGCTGAGAGTGTGGGATCTTGCCCTCGAGAGATCGAGATGCAGAGGGAGAATGAAGAAGACGACAATGAGGTTACTATAGGAAGGAAAATTATGTAAACTTTTGAGAGATGTTGTGTTTTGATGGTTATGCAGCAAAGTTTACTTAATGAATAAAGCATGTTGTTCTTGTTAATTTTCTAATTCTCTTTGTCTCTTTTTTTTTAAGAAAAAATCTTATTTGTCAATTCACCTATTCTTGTCCTCTTTGAAATGTGATGGTATCTTAGAGGAAGGATGAGTGCAAGGTCATGTATGAAATCCCATTTATGGCAGTCTATCTATCATTGATGGATGTACAACCATTATGCATGCAAATCCTTTAATGCTAGAAAGTGCCATACAGGTGGCCCTTCATTAATGTGGAAGATTTCGCTCAAACAAATCTATGTGGTAGCCATTTTGATTGAAAATCCTTGTGTGCTAAAGAATAGCAGATTGGCAACTACACACAGGTTGAAACTTCTATGAATGCGATGTGAGTTAGGACCTTTGCACTTCAAAGTAAAGCTAGAAGGTGTCTTTCAATCATAACTGCCAGTGTATTATGCAATGAGCATGATTAAGAGGGTATCAGGCAATATGATGAGCCCCTCAATCTTATGTACTATGTTGGGCCCTCTCAATCACAATCATCATGCAATATATACAGGAGTGGTCATGATTGAGCTAACAAATCTCTTTAGTTCAACCTAAAATCGGAGAGGATACAAACTCAAAGGATACTCCTACATTCAAAATGGACTTGTATTAAATACTACGTGAACCGCGTCCTAGGACTTCAATCATGCTAAGTATATATTTTATGAACGCCACTTACAATGAGGGTAACATACTTAAATTTTCCAAAACATAGATAAAATCTTTGTGAGGATCCGTGCGGGCATATATTTAGTCTCATATTAGCTATGAACTGGATAAATCTTGGGTACTTATGCAGGGCCAAGAAACCCAATAATATCTTTCAACTAGCCTTTGTGGATGAGATCTTGGATTATAACAAATAGTATCAGAGTGAATCTAGCCCATAGTCTATATAGACTAGGAGACACTGCACCACGAGCCCATTGGGACTGATCACATATTGATTGTGGTGCTTGTGATTAGATTTGAATGAATTTGAACCCTTGATCTGCCGAGGACATCGGAGCTTAAACGAAAAAAGAATATGAGGATCCATGCAGATATATGTTTAGTCCCATATCGGCTACGCAGTAGATAGATCTTGAGTACTTATATAGCGCCAAGAAATCCAAATAATACCTTTTGACTTGTCTTTTTAAATGAGATTCTAGGTTGTAACAATCTATATTTGACGTGGTAAGCTGGTTTGCTTTGCCTGAATTAGGAAATATATGTTTACACTTTCTACAACAAATCTTTGTATGGTAGGTTCTTACTTAAATAAGTTTCTATGTGATATCTATCCTTGTTAGAAATCCTAATGTACTAGAGAACGGCAGATTGGCAGCCATACACAAGTTGCACTTATACACGAAGCAAACTAATAAGCATATGGTGTAAATTGCATCTTAAGACTTAAAAAATTATGCTCGAGTTTATAATGCATGAAACCCACTTACAATGGTTGTAACAAATTTCTTAATTTACTAAAATACTTCTATCAAAATGGAATTACTAAAATACATATGGAAATCCAACATGGTAAGCTACTTTTTTGGAGCAAATTAGGAGGATCAAACTACTACTTTTTGCAAAAGTTACCTGATCTATTTCAAGATATGTATTGGCTATATTTGAGAATTACTGCATATTTCGAAAAAAACTATCCAACACTTTTTAAAAAGACAAGTTAGAGAAAATTTGTAATTTATAAATAATAGTAGTCCTTGCACAAGTAAAGCCCTCTCACAGCAATTAGACCTATATATTTAGCAATGCAACTAAAGCGAGCTAAAATGTAATTTGAAGGTGGGCACACAATCAAGCTTGGTTTAGCTAATTTGGATAGAGTATTAGAAATAAATCTTCTCTTTAGTCAAGAACAATCCCCTCCCTCCTCTCCCATCATGGTTAGATAATACCAAAAATTAGTAGATTCATCCCTATTCAATAGTTGATTTTTAGATAATTTCAAAAAAAATAAACTAAATGTGGCATAGGCACCAAATATGCATTGGTTGAGGATCCTAAAACCTAAAACAATGTTGCAAAGAATGGACCCACTTAGGGCTGACTTGAATCTGGTTGAAGTTTCGTTAAATGGAAGTACAATGCATGGAGGAAAGTAAAGAAGATTAGAAGGTCTCTTGGAAAACTAACAAATTGCTAAGAAAAATGAATACAATCTTGGAGTGGTATGGCGGAGGTTCACACCCTCCAAGACCACTACCGTAAGAGCATCTGGGAAGAGACAACGAATTATACTCGACCAAGAACTGATTCAAGATGACGCACGCTTGGCCTCTAGCCTCCACCGCGGTGACAAAAGGCTGTGGTGGTTCAGGTAAGTTGAGTTTCCACAACTACTCATTCTCTCCTCCTCTCCTTTCCACTCTAGCATATAGGGTTTTCCCCTACTTTTAAATTCTTCTCCTTGGTCTCCTTTATTGGATTCTACCTTTTGTACGATGAATATATCCAAGGGATGTAACCTCTGACGAGGATTCAACGAATCCATTGTTGATGCTTGTGACTTATCTCATCTTTATTTTATGCTTAAGGTTAGAAGATGTGGGAAGTTTAGGAATGAATTGATAATTAGAAAGAGGATTTCTGGATAAAGATTGGATCACTTAAATAATTAAGGCCAGGATATTATAGAGTTCAACTCCAAGATGCCTTTTTTGAGATATTTTGCCCTACTTTCTTTTAGAAGGTGATATCTTGTTAGTGTAGAATAAAGAAATTTTTCAATAACAAAATTATGATTTTGTTGATCTTTCTTTAAAAACTAAGTTAAAGGAGTGCAAAGACCAAACTTTTTATGTTCTTCAGGTTGATTTTTTGTTTTATCAATTGTCATGATATTTATACTCAGCAATTATTATCGATTTTTTCTTCTATTCATAACCCAATTTTTATGAAGGACTCTAGATTTTATTTTCCTTTTTAAGTTTGCACACATATGGCTTGACAATAAAAGATTATGAAATCAATCGAAGCTCTCAAGAGGGAAGGAGGCTTTCCTTCCATCTGAGTTTATGTTATTCTCTTGACTGTAATTTGAAACTAAAAGGCACAAAAAAAAATTTGGAGAAAAAATTCTTAGTGGCAACATTGCGGTAAACAAGGGTGAAGAGAGAAGAAGAATATTTCTATTGGAGAGAGAGAGAGAGAGAGAGAGAGAGAGAGAGAATAACTATTGGCAAAAATCAATATTTGGGAACATATTTTTTGGTTAAAAAATAGATGAAAAATATTCTCACTAACAGTTTTTCATTCAAAATTAATTTGGACAAAAAATTAATCTGCCTCGCGCCAGGAAGGGGTCGAACCTTCGACTTTCTGCTTAGGAAACAGACGCTCTATCCACTGAGCTACAGGCGCCTCACTACATAACCGGCAATAATTATTTCCTTTTCTCTAAAAAGAGTTCTTACATCTTTCTCCCCCTTTTCCCTATTCCCTCCACCCCGTTCTACCACCGATCGGGGCAGAGCAGGGCAAAACGTAGCCGAGGTGCCGTCTCCAATCGGCGAGTTCCGCCGGCCAGAAACTATGATTCGGGCGGTGATAGTGATGAACACCCAGGGCAAGCCCCGCCTCGTCAAGTTCTACGACTTCCAGGTTCCCTTTGCCCTCTTCTAGGCTTTTCCTTCCCATTAGATTTCTTCTTCTAATTTTTCCCCTCCTTCCCTTCTCCTTTCCTTCATTCTTCTTCTCATCATTTGAATCCCAGCCGCCGGAGAAGCAGCAAGAGTTGATCCGCAGCGTCTATGGAGGTCCCGAGTCCCTTATCTATCGAATTGTTCTGTAAAAATCTCACCTTTACTCGTTTTAGGGCTTCTTTCTTCCTTAACTCGGTCTAATCCCGTCGCAGTTTTATCCGAGAGAGCAGACAACGTCAGCAACTTCGTTGAGGCAGACGCAATCTTCGGCCCGGTATGCCCGTATTATCTATTGCAGATTTTGATGTACTATGCTGTCTTTCCACTGAGTACGATCAAAAAAAGTGACTTTTTTTCTTTGTGATGATTAGTTGCATGCTAATTGCTTAAGTTTTCACTTGGTTCTAGGTTCTACATTCTCTCTTTCTCGGATTTCACTCCCTATATGTCCACAATTAGTTATCATAATTTGAACTTTTTAAACATGCAATCGGCCCCTCGTAGCCATTGAGCGAAGATACTGAGATAAAAAAAGTGGAGAGATAGATCTGTTGCAATCTATAATGTATTCATTCCTTATATTTTTTTTAAAATCGTGTATCAAAGATTGTAGAATTTGATGCAAAGAATGCTTAGGCTTGATGTAGAATTCATCTGATGATGAACCTCTTGATGCATCTGTTTGTGTACAAAAACCCATCGTTTTGTCATTAATCTGAATGATTATGACTTATCTATTATCTGCATGTTCATTGACTCATCTTATTTGCAGGGTACTCAGCTGGTGTACAAGCATTTTGCCACTTTGTATTTTGTTTTTGTGTTTGATAGTGCTGAAAATGAGCTAGCTATGCTTGACCTTATACAAGGTAAGTCAAAAGCTTTTTATGTGAAGATTGTTTAGTGCAAGTCTGTGCCTTTTGCTCTTGCATGGAACTTGAATGGCCACGAGTCGTGCATGGATTGTTGCTCTCATATTGTGCATTAAAAAGCCATATCTCGTAACTATTCCTTGTAATTTATGACTGAGCACTGATGTAGAATTTTTTAGGTCCCAATAGGATATTACCTGATTTTTTTTTTGAAGATATTGGATCTAATTAAATTGTGTGGCTTGCAGTGTTCGTTGAGACTCTGGACAGATGCTTCAAAAATGTATGTGAGCTGGACATTGTGTTCAATTTCAATAAGGTAGCGTTATTGGCTGTTGCTACCTTTCTCAGCATTTTTGGTCTGTCCATTGAGTTGTTTCATTTAGGTAGCCAGTTGACATATTTGGATACTGCCTAGATGACCGTAAAAAGATTGTCTGAGCCTCTGCATGCTTATCTAAATGAAGTGTATTAGGCTTTGAAGTGAAGTTTAAGAAAACTTGGAACAGGGAAATGGATGAAAACAAAAGTAGGAGGATTAAATTCATTTTTTCAATAAATGAATTACAAAGGCAGAATAATATGAACTAGCACTACGTGTAGCTGTAACCATCAAGCTTTGTATATTGGGCCCAGCTTTATGAATCTTCATTTTCCATTTGCTTTTATTAATGGCTATCTATATTGTTAGTGCAATTCCAACCATGTTAGCTTAGCTCTTCTACTCATCTCCCTAAATCTGTCAAGAAGATAAAGAGTACTTTTTCCTTTATGGTTCGCCCTCAGATCCTCATCCTGCATGCCCAGCATTGCACTCAGTTCTCTGTTTGTCCTCAGCTTAATTAGATTATCTAATATAGTAATTCCTAAGTCTAGTATACAACACATGTTTCTCGACATTCTCATTTTTGTTACATTTAACTTGTTTTCTTGAACCCCTGGTATTGCCTAAGTTTTTAAGGCATATGATATTGTGGAATATTTTTCATTTTTATATTTTTTTTCACTTAGATTACCAGGAATGCATTCATCACATCGCACACCATAATGTTTAATTTGTTCTTTTTAATCCTTTAAGATATATAAAATGAAAAATAGAAAGACTGAAATATCATAACAAAAGATATGCAAAGAAATCATAAGCTCAGCATACTTAAATAATTGTTGACAAAGTTATGAGGAAAGAGCATGTATAAACAAGTCATGAGGATTAGAAGATGCTTGATCCATAAACCCATTCTCATTTTTATCTCTATAATTTATGATATTATTATCACACACAAAATGCTAAATAACCAAACATAGAAATAAAACTGCATGGGAAATTCTTCAGGGGAGATAAACAAGTTCCGTTTTCATTTTGCTTGATTGACAAAGTGTAAAATGATAAAATGCATTAACTTATAGCAAAATCTTCTATATCTGACCTCCTCTTAATTTACAGAAAAGACATATCTCATTTGTTAATTGAAGTTTCCTACGCATGGTTATAGATCTTTGAAGTGTGGTTTCTGAAACTTACTTTCTACTGGAAGACTTTTAAATGACTTTGTGATTTAACCCTGGATTTCACTATGCTTGTATATCCTTTCTTATAGTCGACAGTGATGGATCTCTTTTAAAGACCCGATTGGCCTTTGTTTGGAGTTAAAGTGCAAAGTAAGCCTTTTGTTGGATGGCAACTTAAATGAAGAATCTAACTTATAATTATTGCTAGAAATGCAGCCATGTTTTGTTTTGTGTCGAGAGGATGTTTATATGTTAAGCACCTGCTCCTTTTTATAGTGGTTAGGCAAGTGAAAGCTCCAATCCCAAAGTCAATGAGTATACATTGGTTTCTAATTAGGGAAATGTCTGTTTTTTGGTAATGCTGGTAAAGTTTTCAAATAGGTTGCATTGACAAAGGGACCTTGATTCCTCAGGTGATCTTTTGGGGGGTTCCAATCGAGTGGAATAGAAGAATTCTTGATATCTTGAGAACATCTCAAAATGTTGGGCAATAAGTAATATTCAAGAGAGGAAGGCCATGGCATGAAAGGGAATATTGAGTTGTATGTTTGATAAATCTAGGAAGGACAGAGTTGAGAATGCATATGTTAGAGGAGGCGTAGGAGTTGCACTGATGAAAAAATGATTGGGATGGTATTGGCACATGCAGCAGAGACATGAGGAAACCGCTAGGGTAAAGTTGTTCTAGTCAACGATTGCTGAACCGGGCCGTACATCTCGGTTTAGGCCAAACCGGGCCGACCCGATCTCTGACCGGGTCGATTTGCTTATGGAAAATGGTTTCAGCCCCGGCCGGTACTAGACAGAATCGGGCAAAACCGGACGGGTCCATCTGGTTCGAACCAGTACCAAATCGGACTGAGCGCCGACCGGTACAGCACCCGGTACACGTTCGGCAATTCTTGTTCAAATATATGTAAAAGGATCTAGTAAATAGAGAGGTAGATAGCAAATCAGAAATATGTGAGAAAGAAGAAAATATTGCAGTAGTGTTGGAAGTCATCATTGATAAGAAAGGTTTAAAAAAAAAGATTCACTCAAGCAAACACAAACAAATTGGATCAGTTTAATGTGCATGTGAATGAAATATTTTTCAAAATTGGCATTGTAAGAAAGAATAAGGAAGATCTTGCTCTAATGCTGGAAGCAGTCATTGATAGTAATGAAGCAAATGAGGATTCACTAAAGCCATCCGAAACAGTTTGGATAAGGCGTGATGTGCATGTCAATGAAATTTCAGCAAATTTGGCATTGTAAAAGATAATATGGAAAATCTTGCACTAGTACTAGAAGTAATGATTAATAAGGATTATTAGCAAAATTCACCAAAGCCAACCCAAACAATTTGACTAAGGCTAGATGCGCATGTTTATTTAATTTGTGCAACTGACATTTTTTTTTGAGGAGTTCATCTACCCCAGCTCCTCCATTTCTTATTATTACCTCAAAGATGGCCCAGTCACTTCCCAGTGAAGCCCTTCTTATAAACTTGCTTCCAGTTTTAAGTTATCATTGCTAAAGATGGTGTCTTACATCATCCACTTTCTAAGAGTGCCAGCATAATGGTGTCTCTTTTGCTAGGGTGGTGTGAATGGATTCTAATTTTTCATAGATAATTCTTCGATTCTTACCTATGGGTTTTGGCACTTGTACACCGTTACATATATTGAGTCTTCATGACATTTCAGTTGTCTGTAATATAACGTTGTGGGAGGGAAGGGGGAGCATAATGATTTCTCAGCAAAATTAGCATAACTTTGTTATTATGGGAGAAGTGATACCATGGCTAATGTGAAAGTTGAAGTCCAGCTAACAACTGTAAGAATGTAAGATATATGAGAGCCAAAGTTGGTAAAGGGTCAAATGGAATGAACTCATGGCCTCTAAGAAAGCCTAAAAGTCTCCGCTGATATATAGGAATCTAAAAATCACAGTAATATCAATGTCAACATTAAGTCCTTTCGTAAAGTCTAGTGAATGATTTTGTTGTGAAGTGGATCAAGGAATGAAGTACCTGGTTCTTTGGTTTATGTTAGTTTTATATTCTGTTGTGCATCCAGGCCAAGCTAATTCAAAGGTTTTACAATCACTGCAGAGCACAGTGATCCACCATACATGTTTGTCATATTCCGGAGACATATAGTTTTGTGTATTAGTAGATTCTTCTGCTATTGAATTTGGCAATGTTGGTTGTTCTTTTCTTCAATGCAGTTGTTGGACCTTGCTGAGCTATAGAATGACTGTATTGGAATTTCCTCAGCTAGACCATGCTCTTATTTTCTATGATGAAATTGGCAGTTGAGCATATTATATTAGATTCTGTTACTAATGAAGCTTATACATACATATCCTGATTCGTTTTATTTGGGAGTTTCATTATATACGTTTTATGCAGATGCATATGCTTTTAGACGAAATTATATTTGGAGGCCAAGTGTTGGAAACTAGTTCTGAGCAAGTGCTGAAGGCCGTTGAGGAGATTTCCAAGTTAGAGAAATCTTCAAGTGCAATCAGTCTTGTTCCCAAGTCTGTTTCAGCAAGATTTGGCCGCTAGTTTTTACATGTGCAGAATAGAGTCCTAAGACATTAATGCAGGTTCCTTTTGTGGCTTGGTTATTGGATCGCATGTGGGCTTGCTTGTACCACTTAATCAAGTTGCTTTGGAGTGTAGACAATGTTATCTGATGTCGGTGCACTAGCTCCATTGCTGAGATAAAATTCTCTTAATTCTTTGTTGCTGAGTAAAACAGTGAAGATATGTCTGACTTTACTAATGGCAGAAATTTGATTTCCATTATGTTTGCACCCATCAAAGTTTGGTATAACTAGCAACCTGTTACCTTATCACTCTACCTAGGTTAAAGTCCAGGTCTGAGAAGACAAGACTAGTGCTCGCAGCATCAGGGTATAAAGTTAACAGGGCTGAAGCAAGAGAGTGGATGATCTACAGAATTGAATCCTATCGAACCGGAACCTCACCTCTCACCGGCAAGGGATTGTACCTTCCTGATCGAACTTCGACGTTGGTGCTCTTTTGCTAATATAACATACAAAATTACTGGTTGACAATAGATGCACCAAATATTTGCTACACCTTTCTTATATCCAGTTGTTTCTTCAGTAGCCGGTTCATTGAAGCATTCTCTCAAAGTACATGATTAAATTAAAAAGATGATGTGGATGAAGGATCTCCGGCTCGCACTTTTTCACTTTGTTTTGCAGCAAGTCTCTTCTCCTTGCTTTAACGAGGCGCTGCATGCGTTCTGTATGATCTTCTTCTAGTCAAATGGTGAAAATATAACGATGCAGATAGAATGGGTGATGGGAGCACCCTTTTAATCTTCTGTGAAACCTTTTCCTTCAGGATTCTGTGGTGTTGCGATCGAGGATTGTTAAGAGTGTTTTTATCAAGCAAAGACGAGGCGCTGAGTCAACATCACTGGGGTACCAAAGGAAACAGGAGCAGCAGTTTATATAATGGAATTATGTCCACAGAAAGAAAAGAATGTAATTCTAACGACTGTTCTGTACTTGATAGAAAAGAAATACCTTAGATTTTGTATTTGTTCGTTTTGTTGGAAAAATTGGAGAAGGTCATGGTTATGCTTTCAAAAATGATGAGCTTTTAGTTTCTCATTTACTTCTAGAAAATCAGAAGCCAGGTGTCCAGATTTTTTATATGAAAACAGAGAAACTCTCCATTCATCCATGGTCTGGTAGTCAGAACATTGGACTCTGAATTCAGTAACCTGAGTTTAAATCTCCGTGGGACCTTTGCTCTCCTTCTCTTTTTCATCCCTGTAAATGTTTTGGTCAGTAACCCAAGTCATCATATGGCCACATATCTGAGTAAAGGTTCAATAAAAAAAAATACATGTGATTGCAGGAGGAAGAAGGATGTAATGTGAAACCCAGTCATTCAATTTACAATACCCAGAAAGACCACCAATGAAGGATGGATTACACGGGAAAAAATTGCAGCTTGATGCTTTCCAGGGGGGAAAAGGACAGGTATAACTAAACAAACTGTAAGCAATGAACCATCGGCACATCTATCACTGTCACCAACAATGGGCGCACGGATAACTGCAGACTTGCCCTGGGCCACCACCATGGAAGCCTCCTTGCCCACCAAGTAATTTCATATACCAATGCAAAGAGAAAGAATTGGTCTCAATGCAAGGCATCAACCTCACTCCATTTTGATGCTTGCAGGATAATGGACTTCAGATCAGATGCCGACATGCAGGCACTCGAATGGGGAGCCTGCCAAAAATTATTACATAAAGAATCACAAATAAAACCATCATCTTCAATCCTCGGTGTCGCGAGCCCCAGACGGTTCTGGGAAGATCTCCTTTGATGGTCTCCTGTGGGAGAATGAGTTATCCCCACCACCGCTCCCTTGAGACCTCGATGTACCTGAACGTTTTAATACCTGGTCCTCCTTCGGCGGGCCAACATCAGAGCCTTGGCGCCAACTTCCGAACAAAGCAGCATTCCATGAGCCCCTTGAGGAAGTAGCCCTCAGCCTGGCTGAGCCAGAATTGTTCTCCTCCCTTACCACCTTCAGAGGGTTCTCCAGTGCTTTTAGGATGTATCTCATGAGTGGACGTTTGGAGGGTTTTGGGTTCAGGCAGGACTTTGCCACAATAGCAATTGCCCAGACTTCCTCCAAGTGGTCCTCATCCACGATGAGAGATGGATCCACAATTTTCGTGACAAGCTCCTTCTCGTAGATGTTGATGTAACGCAATGCATGCTCAATCCACTCATTTGTTGCAGCATCGTTTGACCCACTAATGCCGAGCTTACCGGTGACTAGCTCAAGTAATACCTTTCCCACACAGTATACATCGTAGGCACATGTTGCGGTAGAAGAGCCTGCACAAAATGATCAGTCGATTTTTGCGGACACTGAAAAAGGAAATAAGCTGAATAAAAGTTTAAAAAATAACAAAAAGGGAATTTCAGTAAGTTTGCGCACCAGAAATGCCTTGTTCAGATGTCCTGCACATCACGGACAAAAAGGAAACACTGTTAGAACATTACAGGCCACTTAATGTTATATGTATAACTAATAATAATGGCTAAGGTATTCAGCACCATTGCAGACCTGACTTTGCAATTGATACCATATATTACCAAGAAAACTTCCAGCATACATACTTAAACTAGCATGATATTGACAACTCGACATGAACCATTTCATATTAGCCATCATCAGAGAGTATAATTTAAGGTTTGATCCAGGCATTGTAAATCAAGTAACCCTTCGCTGGTGCAGGTGTAAAAAGGCCATAACAGAAGTTGGAGGTGAGTTAGACAAGATTGGGCCAAAAAGCTAATACCAAAAAATGAGCAAGTCAATTCGAGAAATACCAGCTAAAGCAGAGTGCATGGAAGGTTGTTGAGGATTTCACATCATCTCTTTAAGAGCTTGCAGATCATGTATTGGGTCAAACTTTTCATAGCAAGATTTTATATTTCTAAAATAGCTATCAGCAAGATTGCATCTCCTGTGGTTTATAAATACACTCATTATTTTCCTCATCCGTATCAATTAATATACACACTTTCTAGCCAAGATCCAAATATTCCAAAGTGGCATTCTCTCTCTAGGACAAGCTTAAATGTTCACATTTTGCACTCATTAACATGAAGAATATCTTTTTGTATATCTAACTCTGCGTCATCACAACAAGTTGTTTCTAGGAGATATCAGTCCAAGTTCGCAAGATATTCTCCTTCTCTGCCCCCCCCCCCTCTCTCTTTCGAAAAAAAAAACTTAATTCTTCACACTTAAAACTCATTTGTAATGATAACCGGAATGATATCTTTTTGTACATCCAACTCTCTGTCATTGTTCTCTCTCTATCTCTATGGCTATATGGGGCACGAGTTTAATTCTTCACATTTCACACTCATTTGATATGATAACATTAAGAATACTTTTTCATTTGATATGATAACATGAACAATATCGTTTTGTATATCCAACCGTGTCATTGCGCTCTCTCTCTCTCTCTCTCTCTCTCTCTCTCTCTCTCTCTCTCTCTCTCTTTCCGTGGGACAAGCTTAATTCTTCACATTCATTTGACATGACAACATCAAGAATATATTTGTGGACATTCGAGTCATCGCAACATATTGTTTCCAGGAGATATTAATCAAAGTCTACAAGACACATACTCGCTTGCTCTCTTTTTGTGGGACAACCTTAATTTTTCACACTTCACACTTCACACTCATTTGACATGATAACATGAACACTATCTATTACATGAGCCACTATCTATTTGTACATCCAACTCTGTGTCTTTACAACAAGTTGTTTCCAGGATACATACTAGTCCAAAAATCCAAGATAATACTCATATATTTCGGCAGAAATGTCTATAATTAACTGATAAAAAAATTAGCATTCCCACCATCCCCCTCCCCCTCCGCCCCCCCAAACCAAAAAAAAAAATCTAATTCTAGTATGCATATTTCAATACAATAAATACAAGGTTGGATTGCAATAGTATCAATCTTATAAACAAAACCAATCTACAAGAATGAATTATAATTACTTGCAATAGAATATTGTTTATTCAATTTGTCTTAATTGTTTATAAGTTAATGCGAGCAAACATTAGTGGAAGCCTGTATCAAAGCATTAAGAATGCTGGATATCAGAAAACATATGATCAAATGATGGATAATTAAGGTCTGAATAGCTATAGCAAGATACAAAATAAAATGAAACAGTCACGAAGATGCAAAATGACATAAAGATAAACCAGCTAAGGAATACTAGCTTGCTTTCCCAGATATTGCAAACATACAGTATGAACTTGATCAGCAAAGAAATATCAGAACAGACACTTACTGTGAGAATCTCAATATCCTGGTGATGACATTTTGATGGCCTTCCCCTTCTTGAGTGCATACCTCACTCAAACTTCCAAGCCGCACTTCAAACTTATCATCAAGAAGGATACTGCTTGCCTGAACATCTCTGCAACCACATAAGAACCTCAGTTGGTCATCACTAGACAAGTTTGCCCCTTTTACTGCTACAACAACTTGGTCAAAATTGGCTCCCATGATGCAGGTAGCATTTTAATGGTCCAATAAATCGAATTGGCCAAATAGTGGCAGGAAAGTTGCTTGCTAATTATGCTATAGGACTTTGATGCTAAAATACTTTTTAAGGAAAATGGAGCTGTTAAGATAAATTATAGGTTCAAATCAAGTTAGCTTAAAGATTGCTACAGGTCAGTAGTAACTTGATGTAACCCACAATAAATGTGACCAAGCAATATACCCGAATAATGTGGTCTCAAACAGAATGGACTTAGTAAGTGAGATTTGAAAGAAATTTCTCTTTTTTCCTAGCAGCAGGTAAGAAATTGTCCAAGAAATTTCAAAATGCAGTGATTCATTTTACAAATTGTAGATCCTTATTACATAATTTAAACAGCAATATCTCTCAATCTCAAAGGTTATTTATACTATGAGCGTGAAACTCTAGATGCCAAATGTATAAAGCCTATTAGGTCAAAGAAGGAAACCATATATCCTTGATCTAAACATTTTCTAATTTATCTGCCGCAAACTTCAACTAATTGGATAACCAAGACCATGACCATCCAGCCTTGTTTCAACTATTTGGACTCGGCTTATGGATCCTCATATTCCAGCCATTCCTATTTAGGGCACAGAAAAGCTATCCTTTTAAAAAGATAACAACCAAATATACAGACATATATATACATATGGAAATATAATAATTCATTCGAATCTCAATGATCAAACCAATAAGCATAGAAAATATAATATCTTTTTATAAGAAAACAAGATTATAAGGGCCAGACATGACCTAAACTCTTAAATTTGAAGGAAAAATACACCTCTTTCAAACTAAATTAGAAGATCTCTCACCCTCTCTCTTTGTGTTTCTCTAGCTCTTTTAACCCAATACAGTTCATGATATAAAAGAGATTTTGAGTTGGATTGCCTAGTAATAATAACAAATCTACTTTATTCCCAAAATGATTCCCACCAAGGATTCCAAAGATATCTCTAGTCAAATTGTCAAGACAATGTTAGGCAATTTCCTAAAGAGTCTCCTGCCCCACTACAAATTTCCTGTCCATTTTAGGTTGTTGAGAAAGTTATACTATCTTTGTTCTTCCTCTTTTCATTCATGAGAGGTAGAACTCTTGATGATAAGAAAGAGAGCATGCATATTCAACCAAGGGGTAAGATAAGAGACAACATCAAGACAATAGAACGATGTACTTAGCTTTATGGAGCCTAAGTTCAAGATAGAAGAAACTATAAGGATGTAGAATGGAAAATGATTTTTACCGAAAATTGTAAGATTAGTTGCAACCAAGCAATATAATTAAGGGCTAAAATATTTATGTAATTAAAAATATTGAGGTGACATGTGAAAGTTGACTATTTATAAGAACAAATAAAGTTTTTGAGTGGCACACTGAACAAACACAAAGATTTGCACAATATTATTTTGATTAATGCCAACAATGACACATAATATCAGTGTATAGACCTATGAAAGTTAAGAGAGAGGAAAATGTGTGCTTGGTGTTGCTTCTGCTTCTTACAAAGTTCTCACACAAGGAGAAGCCAGAAGCAAGATGATCTAGCTTCTGCCAGCAACACTTTTTTAACTTCTTGTAAACCACTTGCCAGATATGTTACAAAACACTTATATTTTCTAAGAAGCACTTTTTTGGCTTGAGAAATTACAAAAGTACCTTTCTTAAGCAACACCAAACACGTTCTGAAAAGAAGACAACTTGGCAAAGAATGGTCAAGAGCCAATACTAAAATACAAGTTTTCTAAAAGAAAAAAGAAGGCTTAAAAATTTTAATATGGAATAGAGACATGCCAGTGGATATAAACTATCAGTTAGCAGGATAACAGAATGAACCGCATACCTAGAAGGCCAAAGGATGATATTAGAGGCTAAAATCAAAGATATTCAAGGGATCCGACACAATTAGATGAATTAACCAAAAGATGTACTGCACTAGCAAGCAAGAATCGCAAGGGCACAATAAAACCATGTATTGGACACTTGATTAGCACCAGAGGACCTCAAACTCTTTTGAGGTTTCAAAATGAGAAAAATGGAGTTCAAGGTACGATCCATCAAGACAAAAGAGAATTTATTAACTATAAGGAGGTAGAATGCATATGCTGACCATCAAATTCCAAAATATAATAGAGAATAGACAATGGGCACCAAAATACTCAGACACCAATACCAAGAAGTAGCATCCAATCAGAAGAAGTCCCTTAGAAAGGATTCAGGAAGAGTTCAGAAGAAAGTCTAGAAAGTTTGAACTACCTATTCTTGGATTTATCTGTTGTTCGATAAAACCAGATTATACAATAAAAACAGAAAATGCCATTGATAAGAATAGATTGAATAAAATGTTGATGTAAGCAAATTAGCATTTGGGCATTAGTTGATGTAAGCAAAATAGCATTTGTGGCATATAAGTTTTTGAGATGATCATGTTGCTACTGGATAAAGGGAGTAACAGAATAAAGGCTACTTTCACCATATGCACCACTGACAAGTTTGTCAAGTTGCTACTAACGTTGTGATACTTGTTCATCTAAAAGAATAATCTAAGTAAAATGATTGCTATTACTACAACAATGTGGAAGCAATACCTATGAACCAGAGGTGGGGTACACTCATGATGCAGATAACACAAAGCTTCAGCCACCCCTATTGCAATCTTCAATCTCTTAATCCAATCCAATGACTGCAGCCCTTCTTCTTCCTGCCCGGACTTTGTATGCAGTGCATTTGATAGGTCACCATTAGGTACATATTTGTATACGAGGAGCTTCTCATTCTCATTATCCAAACAGTGCCCCAGGAATGGCACCAGCCTCTCATGCAAACCTCTGGCAAACAAATCCAGTTCCATGGCATAAGCTTCTTTCCCGACCGTCCGCATGTTGATCCTCTTCACCACCACAGGAATGGCATTCTCCAAAACACCATGGTAGAGATCCCCTGAGTGCCCATGTTTGATAAGGTTCACATCGCTGAAGTCTGCAGTCGCCCGAACCAACTGCTCATAGGTGTAGGCCTCCCCCACAGCTGACAAATTCACGGAGACCGCAGAAGGCTGCGCTCCAGAAGGGACTGCAGTCCCACTGCTCTCCCTCTGTTCACCTTCCCGGGCTCCACATTTCATCACGCACAGCACGATCACAAGGACCAAAATGACAATTAACAAAAGCCCCCCGAGAGCCCCTATCAAAATATACTTCCAATTTCTGTTGCTCTTCCCACCAGAAGAGCTGGCTGGTGCCGGAGCAATATTCGGGGCCTCCGAGCCATCATAAGACAGCCCTCTCTGCAAATAAAACTCCTCACAATCAGTTGGACTCCTCTGATTCGAGGCATTTTGGAAGCAATTCAATCCAAAAGACACATTTTTGCTGCTACGATCAACAGGCAATGCACCTTGGAAGTAATTAGCGGAGATATTGACCACACTGAACCTTGCGAAAACGACGTCAAACCCAGCAGAAATTGACCCGTACAAAAGATTGTTCGAGAGATTGAACACAGCACTACTGGCATTGGCATTGGCGATGGCAGGCACGAGGTCCGGGAGCGTACCGGTGAGGTTGTTATTGGCAACATCAAGAACCTGCAGCTCGGACAATGACCACAGAGAGTCCGGCAAGGCGCCCGAGAAGTTGTTGTGGCTCAGCGTGACGGACCGGAGCCGGGAGAGACCGGAGAGCAGGCTACTGGCGAGGAGGCCGGAGAGGGAGTTGTTGCCCAAGTTCAAATTTTGGAGGCTCCTGAGGTTCTTGAGATCGTCGGGGAGGGCACCAGCTAGGGAATTGAAGCTGAGATCGAGGGCGGTCAGCGAGGAGAGGTCGCCAAGCTGGGCCGGGACAGACCCGGTGAGGCTGTTGTTGGAGAGCATCAGTGTATTGAGCTTCGGAAGGGTGCCGAGAGCGAGAGGGATCGAGCCGCTGAGAAAATTGGAGGAGAGGTCGAGGTAGGAGAGGTTGGCGAGGGAGGCGAGGGAGGGCGGTATGGCGCCGAAGAGCGAGTTGCGGGAGAGGTCGAGGATCGAGAGGTTGCCGAGCTGGCCGAGGGTCGACGGGATGTTCCCGGTGATGTTGTTGCCGGCGAGGGACAGCACGGCGAGACCGGTGGCGCCGCCGAGGGAGTTGGGGATGGGGCCGGAGACGGCGGCGGCAGAGAGGTCGAGGGCGGAGAACCCCGGCGGGAGGCGGCGGCCGAGCCAGTCCGGGATGGGGCCGGGGAGGGCGAACCTGGTCGCGTTGAAGGACTCGAGCCGGGAGAGGTTCTGGAGCCCGTCGACGGCGAACCGGGGGTTGAGGCGGCCGAGCCGGGTGCGGCGGAGGCCGGAGATGTTTAAGGAGACGACCCGGCCGGCGCGGCACCCGACTCCAGTCCAGGCCGAGCACGGGTCGGTCCGGCGGGGCCAGTCCCGGGCCCGAAGCCCGAGCGAGGCCCTCAAGCTATATAACCCAGCGAGATCGGCCGCCGACGTTAGGTTCTGACCTAATGCCGGCGAGAAGAGCCCGGCCGCGAGCAAGATAAGCACTAACGGGGCTAACGGCGAGGGCATGACGGCTAAGCGGACGGTGATCTCGGGCGCATCAACTCTTGGTGGTGGACCAATGGTATAGTGTGCGTCATCGTCGTCCGGTGTTCCCCTTTCTTCGTCTCCTTGCCTGCCGCTTCATTGCGCCGGCTGTTGACGGACTACCTTCCATCTTAGTTGCCCTCTTCCCTTCTTTTCCTATTTTCGGGAAAATACTCAAAAATAAGAAAGAAAAAATGGAAGGAAATAATAAGGTGGGGATTGCCTCGCTTTTACCACAGCGACTCCCACTCAAAATGCCGGTATTAATGCCCAAAAGAAGATCCCAACCGCCTCTCTTCTGCTCTCCACTCTCACCAAATTTTTTCTTTATTTTTAAAAATTGTTACTCTCTAAATAACAATTTCTAATAATTTCTAGTAGCCGGAGGGGGTGAGGATGAACCGGGACTGGCCGGTCGCCGGAAGGGAGTGCAGAGAGAATTCAGATTTGGAGAAAGGAGGGAGGGGGTTGACTCGACCGGATAACCGGGAGCGACAGCCCGGAGGTGAGCTGGGAGAATTAATTAACAGCTTCCCTTTCCATTATTTTTTTTTCCCTTCGCGTCAAATCTATCAGCCGGTGTTGAAGATATTCCATAAAAGGAGGGAGGGAAGGATGAGAGGGAGGGCCAGAGGCTTTTAAATCGTTTGGCTACCCTTTTTGGTTCTTGATGAAAATAACCCTACCTTAATCGTGGAATTACTGCAAATGCCACTTGAAGTGGTTATTGAGGACTCGAGAAGAGGATGGCACTTTTGGGAGGTTTTAGGAGAAAGATGGGGTAATCTATTCTCGATCCTGGGTCAACGGCTCTGTAGTCGTCCAAGGGCCCTTGGCAGCGCCGTACAGAGAAAGAAAGAGGAGAGGGAGAGAGAAAGAGGAGGTAAGGGAGATGGGATGACGTGCCGAGACTGGTGCCGGAGAAATTATTACATGGACCAGGTCCAGTGGACCAGTCCCATGGCCCTCTCGGTAGATCTGCAACGGTACTACATATGATTTCATACTTGAACTGATCGAAACAGACCATTTCAATCCTGAAGCATTTGTACGGTGGATAACAGGTGTCCCTCGTCCGGCCACCAAGGTCGTGGCCCCCGGAGAACTTGAACTCCATTCAAATTGTCCCAATTCGAAATGCGTAAACGTCCATTAAATCAAAGAACCGCATGCTCCACATCCGGATGGCTATGTATGAATATACTTTTCTTTCATCAGTACTGAGATGACGCTGGGGTGATGTACTTATATATGAATGGCTAGTAAAATTTTTTACGAGTTCGAAAGAGCACGCAGATACTTGCAACCAGCATCGAACATTCTCTAATGAAAAATGAGCTCAATGAGAACTGCTATATGGATGGGGTTCTGCCTCTCCCCCCCCCCCCCCCCCCCCCCCCCCCCCCCCCCCCCCCCCATCACATACCACGTCCTTCATCCTTAAATGGTTTAAATACTGAGAGCAAAGATAATGTAGCGAGAGTGACCGGTCCGCTTAACCTGGACCATCTAATAATTAGATGGCTCGGAGACCCTGCCCCTGTGAGTGGCCGGTCGTGGCGTTGGCGCCTCAATCCACGTCATTCATTTCCTCCAATAAGAGATTGCAACGTAGACACAGGCCCCACCAAGTGACCCCACATGGCAGTTAAAACGTGGCTTCGGTGTTCAAAAATTCGTGAAGTGGTCTTGGATTGTTGCGGTTTTAGTTGAATCGTTTTTATCTAATATTGTACATGGTCAGAGTCCAAGATCGGGAATCATTAGACAATTATCAGAGTACACAACCTTTCTCTAATCCATGACATCTCTGTCCTTTGTCACGGAGATTGCTTTATACCTTGATATAATGAATTTTTTATTTTATTGAGAAAGAAAGAGAAAACTAATAGTATAATTATTTTAGGACAGCTTCATGTTCTCATAAGCATTTATATCAACCTTTATATAATAATAATGTGTTGCATTGTATACGTAACTAACAATCATGACCATTCTTATATCATAAGATGATCATGATGCAAACAAAATTGTATTGCACCCTCTACGATACATCAAGCTCCGTATATTACAGTCATCCCACAATATACGAAAGCCGATCTAGATTGTCGACTCAAACTCATAATAATTTATCCACCAAAAGATCTTAATTGAATTTATAACTATTTGAAAGTCATGGTATTATAATTTTAGCATAACATTGTATGTGAGAAATCTATTTCTTCATATTCACTTTTTTTCCTTACAATATTTTTATTATGTATAATAGTTGATAAAGATTTTAGTACAAGAGTAAATGGTGAGATTGATTGAGATATGATCCCAAGTTTTTTTTTGGTCCAAAAACATTCATGTTCTATTGTTATTACATAGTCATCATTGATAACATTTATGGATAATTATGTTTTACATACTAAGAAATGTAGTAGGAGTATCATCATTTCAAGGTTCAAATCCTAAATTTTTTCTAATTTAAGAATAGCACCGGCTAAATAAGCTAAGGCTTGTTCGTGCGTAAATAGTTAATTTATTCTTTGAAAAAATGAAGAGAAGTTATATGCCCGAAAACTAAATATGAATATTTCTATAATTATGCATATTTACTGCAATTTGCTAGACCTTGCATAAGAGATCCAGCAATTTCTTTTGTATTCCTTGAAAACATGGTGTATGTTGCATCTCTCTCCCTCTCTTGCTAATAAAGTCATAGAACAAACCATGTCCTAGAAATGTGTTTGTGTGTGTATGTATGTATATTTATATGTATGTATGTGTATATATAAAGTATGTATGTACAAGGAACTTATGGTCCTTAAAAACCGAACCGTGACATGACAGGCCTTTTAAAGTTTGGTTAGTTTTAACCGCACGGATTGGAGCGAGCTCAAGTTTAGCATGTCATGATAAGCATATCTTTATAACTTCCTTAGCAGTTCCCATCTTTTAAATTAGCATGGATGAATTTACTAAATTAAAGTACATGCACCATGACCCAAAGTAATTCATATTCATATGATGATCATAAAGAAATATGCTTCAGCTCAAACACCTATCAAAAGAAAGCTCCATCATCGCGTGTCATGAGGGGATTGTCGTTTTATACCACAAACCCCATAACCCACCTATCACGCCAATGCCTCGATGCTGCATGACATGCAAATAGTGCAAATTAAACTTCTCTTTCATCCTTCAAGAAAATCACATACTGATCTTTTTGGTGACTAAAGGGAGTGCAGCTTGATAACTTTGAGAAAAATAGTGAAAAGGAAAAATGGAAAGAGTTGATTTAATAACAACTAATTCAATCATATCTATAAGGTCACTGTTGCGGGATTTTCACCCTGGCAACAGCCCGCACACCGGCTGAGCAGGAAAAGCGGCTGCATCCCTTCCGAGGTATTGTCCGCTCTAGGCCCCGCGGGCGCGGAGCTCGCACGGAGTGCGCACCCACCTGCAGGCGCGGAGCTCGTACAGGGGGCTTGGGCATCCCTCACGATTTTGTCCCACAAAAAGGCCTTCGTGAGGAAAGGTTTTAGGCCTCCTCATTATAAGGCACAGACCTTTCCGCTGATTAGCCGATGTGGGACTAAAGTTCGGAACCCCATCCCACAACACAGCCCTCCAGCAGGAAGGTCTGTGCGTGGCCCGGGCCCTCCTTCTAGCGCCATCTGTTGCGGGATTTTCCCCCCGGCAACAGTCCACACACCGGCCGAGCAGGGAAAGCGGCTGCGTCCCTCCCGAGGTATTATCCGCTATGGGCCCCGCGGCCGCGGAGCTCGCACGGGGTGCGCACCCACCTGCAGGCGCGGAGCTCGTACAGGGGGCTTAGGCGTCCCCTCACGGTTTTGTCCCACAAAAGGGCCCTCGTGAGGAAAGGTTTTAGGGCTCCTCATTATAAGGCACAGACCTTTCCGCTGATTAGCTGATGTGGGACTAAAGTTCGGAACCCATCCCATAACAATTACAAACTTAGACAATGCATGTAGATTGCCTAGAAGATATCCACTACATTTGTCTATGACCTACCATAAGGTCATTTTATTACTACATACATACATACATATATATATATATATATATATATATATATATATATATATATACACACACATTTACATATACAATTCTATATGTATAGATGTGTGAGTTATTAAAAACAGCAATGCAGCTTGAGAAAGAGAGAGAGAGAGAGAGGGGGATGATTTAATAACAATTAATTCAGATCCATTATACGACCTGGAACTTGCACAATATAGGTGACTGAGAGAAGGATATGCATCACCTTCGCCGATAATGATAGGACTATAGCATATTGATGTAAGTCGAGCATTAGTTTTTCTTTCATTTCTTGGTCGCCACATAAAAGATCATATTGGTCCTAGGCCTCTTTGCTGGAAAGGCACAGCCTCAAAACCGTACATAGAGCTTCTGCCTCATACAGCTCCTCCTCCCGAGGTAGGAATAGGCCCAGCCTAAGTTTGTATGGTTAGGATTATTGTACACGATCTTAGTTGAGCATTCAATTGGAGACAGCAACCCAGATTCATCAGGGAAGTGCGTCTCCGGCCCCAACTAACCTAGTATGTCTCTGTCTCAAACTTCTGGTTCATCCACTTTAATTCCAACCTGCTGGCGGAGTCCGACACTGCGGCAGATGGCCTTTTATGGCATTCAGCAATGTGGATTAGGTGTAAACATGGCCTACCACTTACTGGATTACAAGGTGACAGTATCCAACCAACTTTGGACCCTGTGCATATATATATATGATTTATTATTTGAAAGATGTGTTCGAACATGTTGATGTATTCCCCCTACTTTTTATCTCTTAGGAAAAGTTTTAAAAAATATACCACCAGAATATTTATATAGTTCACTGCGATACTCCAAAATGATAAAAAGAATACTGTTGCTGAAAAATAGACCTGAGGGCGACCATGAGCCGAGGAGGAGGAGCTTCTACTGCGGTGCGGTGGCGGACGGTTGTCTCCGGCGGACCTGCAAAAAGCTTTTGACCGGAGGTTCCGGTGAAGGTCCTCCGATGCTTAAGTTAGAGAGGGGCTTTGGAGATAACGGAGATAATGGAGAGATATTTTCTGGCCAGGGGAGAAGATCCTTCCCCTAGAGCTTCCCCTCCTTTTTCTAGGAGGGAGTGTAGTGGTTACTCGCAATCAGGTATGATTGCGCAAATCTTGGTTTAAATGAGTTACCTTAAACGGGCCAAGATTTCGGGCTAGCTGGCGATCGGTTGAGATTGCGTGAATTCAAATATTGACAGCCATTGAGGCGAAAAATGCGGGATTTGATCCCGCATATGGAGGATTTGACAAACCTTTCCCTAGGTGGACCGGCTTGACTATTGGTGGAGTTAAGGTCGACTTGAGGTCAATAGGGCATTGCTCAGCCAAGACCATGCGTGCCGAGGTCGTTCTCGTCGAAGTCATTCTTGTCAAGGCCGTGCTTGCCGAGGCCATTCTTCTTGAGATTATGCTTGCCGTTGGATTCAAGTGCTTTAATTCTTCTTGAAAAGTGGTCCACTTTTCCCCCCCATCAAATACGATATTAGTATGTAAAAGCTAATACATCTCTTAATCAATTTTATGTTAGCTGATGAAATAAAGGTTGGTGCATGTGTGACCGTTGGTATATCATCAATCAGGGTACATAATTGTACATATAATATCATTTTTTCATTGTGTGGAAGTTAGGGTGTCTTTCTTTCCCCGTGATGATAAGATAATTAATAGACATGATCAGATGCAGGTGTTTTTTTTTCTGAACATGATATTCTAAGAGGGCTGGGTTCTAGTTGAGCTGGAGAGATTGGAGAAATCAATTCAAATTTGGTAGGTTCAAGTATGTGTAGCTCTCTAATTGCTCAAAGAGTCTGCAGCCTTCTATATGGTGCTAGGTCAAATGTGGATTCAACTGCTCCACATGGATGAGGCATTCATATCATCTATTTTCAAACTTCTTGTTAGAGTTGGAATTAGCAAAGCAATAGTCAAAATGATTGGCTTCCATGGCATTGACCAACCCAACCGGATCAGCCTTGCAGTCCATGGAACCTAGAGAAGGGAAGGTGGTGTTGTTATCTTATTTTTTCGTCAGAGACAATGATCGCAGGAAGAATAATTGTGCATTAGGTTCTTTATCATGGTACAATAGTAGCTTGTGGGATCAGCTTGTGTGACAATTGATCTATAGATACTGGTGACTGTTAAAGAGGAGCGATAGCATCAATATAAGCTTAATAATTCAAGTCTTGTTAGTCTGTGTTGTTGTGTGTCAAGCTGCAAATCAGAGATATGGATGTAAAAATCTCATGCACTAAATATATAGTCTGTTTGTAGAGTGAAGGCATTTCCGACGCCTTCAAGACGAGCAATTTGTTTCCTGATGATGAAGCATAAGGTCGCTTCTAAATGGCAACCTTGTGGTCTCTGGATGTGGGATCCCAAGCCTCACTTGTTGGAGTTTTAAAATAATAATAATAATTTTAAAAAAATAAATATATCAGTTTTATCTTCTAAATTTTAGTTGTTTAAAAAATTTAAAACTTTTATCTTTTTCTTCATATGCTTCTTTCAAAAGAGTTAACTCTTTTGAGAAGAAAATTGGTTCCGATTTTCATAAAGATGCGATATTTCTGAAACATCGCATGGAAATGCTGCATCGTATCGGTCACCGGACATAGTCTATAAATAGGCTCTGACTTCAATATTTTGAATAACTCAATCCAAATTACTATTTTACTTCTTAAGATGAAATAGAGAATTCTTCATTTCTTTTTTTTTTTCTCTTCTTTTAAACCTCTTTCAAAGGTTCCCTTTTTTTTTCTTTCTTTTTCAGAGTTCAAAGAACAGACATCGGACTAACTCAAGTGCATGATCGTCCATCTGCCGTTCCTTGGTGTGCCAATATTAGCATGAGTCATCAAGTATTGCAATCTCAAAATCCAAGAGAGATGATACCTTGAGTACTCCAAAGAGAATGCAAAGGTGAGAGATTGAAGGACACATGGAGAAATATTCAAAGGTTGGGAGAAGTAATGCAGTTCTCTCTTTGATGAATGTTTATTTGAAGTAAAACACAATTAACTTGTTACTTGGGCTAGTAAGCTAACAGTATGAACAGGAACCACCTATGTCCAAGCCCACTTAATGACCAGGTTTCGGCCTACGGGTTGGTCCAGCCCATCATGCAAGCTCCGCTATTCGGACTATTTCCCCTCCATTATTCTTTCCCTTTCTGGCTTTCTTTTCTATTTTTGTCCCCTTTATTTTTTTTCTTTATTATTTTTCCACTTAGCACCTTCGCCTCAAGATCATGCGCAAGGCCAAGGAAAACTTAATTCCGTTACCAATCTCTTCGTTCCTTTTTTTTTGAATTATTTGGGTTGTTTTAGATGAATTTTGGTTGCTACCTTATTTATCTTGAAAATTACTTCCTTCTTCGCCACACTTCTACTTCTGATTATATCGTCAATTCGAAAGCCGAATTCCTAATAAATCGTAGAAATTACTTATTTTTCAGTGAACAGACTAATACACTAGAAATTCTTGCCACATATTTGCAGACGAGGAAATCCAAGTACGTAAGGCACTAATGGAGTGCGTTCGAGCTTATTTGGATGAGGATAAGGGGCAGAGAAAGTGAAGGATACTGCGATTTCTCTAAGCTCACATCAGCTCACATCAGTTACTAAAAACCATAATAATTTCATTAAATGAAAAACAACTACATTGTTAACTAAATCAACTTCCAGCTGCTAATAAAGAATCTTGATTTCCTTTTTTTCCCCTACCTCTAAAATGATTGTTGACACCCTCTTTTGTTAGAAGATCCATTGGTGGCAGAAAGTATTTGCATGGCAAAGCTTCAACTCTCCAGAGCAGTTTAACTCTGGAAATCCTTTGCTGCTTATGAATGCATGCAGGTCAGCAGTGAGCTTGTAGTTGTCTTTAATGCTCCATCTGGCCGTGTGATATGCTGTTAATCTGATAAGTGTGTCAGCTGCAGCCTTCTTGTGAACTCTCACTCTCTCTGAATGAGGTTTCATTTGGTTTTATTTGTGTTGAAGAAGAGTCTCTCTACCTCATTGTGTTGTGATCTTAGCATTTTTCTGCATTTCCTTTATCACACTTACTGAGTGGTAATCAGTCTGTACACCCCCTTTTTTTCTGCTTTGAATTGCATGCTTTCTCCTGCCAACACAGTATGCGAGTTGTAAATTTCATAGGAGATTGTTGTGCCAATTTATGGGGATTTGATCAGTAATGCCATTTTTTGAAAAAAAACAGTTAGTTTTGGATCATAGTGACCTTTTCGTCTGGATAATATCTTTATGACCTGATGGAGCAAATCCTAATAACCTTCTCTCATTCCAATACAGCTTATATCATATTCTACTTGGACTGCAAAAGATCTTCAAACTCTGATAATGGAAGACCAGATTGACCAGATAGAAGTGAAGAGTATCTGCTAAAAAGATGCTTAATAGGAACAAACTCAATTGCTGGATTAAGATTAGAAGAGAGATAAGATTCTAGGAGACTGCAACAATATTCTAACATTTTTGGTTTTTCGAATGCCTTAAAGTTTTTCCACTATACTGATCTCACTCTAGAGACAAGTTACAACCTACGAAAAGCATTGGCCATTATTCTAATTGTTTTTGTAATTGCATTTTTTAGAAATATCAATGAACTCCCAATTGGTACAAAAAAACCAAAATCCAAGCCAGCAATAGGTATATCTCCTAGGGATGAGTGTGCTTGGTTAAGAGAAACTTCTATGGCTTGAATAACGATTTGCCAGCCAACCAGTATCGGTGGGTTGGGGGTCCACTCCCTGATCGAGCGACGGAAAGCCCTCGCGACCAGATTGGCGGCCAGGTTCCTTCTGGAGCTGGAGAGTTTCTAGGGCTCTCTCATAAGAGCCCAGTACGAAGATCCAGCCGACCAGCAGTCTTCCACGCTAACCGAAGTGGTTCCTTTATCTAGAGAGAGATTTATATCTGTGCCCCGACTGTCCTTTCGGTGATGAGGTGGAAGATTGGAGATGGACGGGTGTTCAACGTCTTGGAGAACAGATGATTGTCTGAGGTATCACTGTGTGGATGGCCCACCTTGATCGACCCCAGGTGGCTGGAGGGGCGTAGAATTTGCGATATGTTTGTACCAGGAGAGCGAAAATGGATAAAGGTCTCGTCCAATGAAAATTTGAGGAGCAATTGTACAAGCGGTCATGTCACTGCCGATTCCCATGGGGGAGGCTATGGATAGGAGGGTCTGGAGGGAGACTAGAAGGTCAAAGGTGAAAGTCTGGGACTTACTCAGGTTGGTTAGGAGGATTCCGACTTGACGGTTTGATGGGAGCTGGATCTGGAGGTTGCGTATCCACTCCCGAGTGGCCCTGTTCGTCTGTAAGGTGACGTGGGGGCGTCTGCCTAGTAGAGGCATGCTGGCTCAACGTAGAGTGCGGACTCCCTCAATTTGTGTGGTCTGTCCAAAAGTGGAGGAGTCCATTTTCTATGTCCTCATTGGATGTTCAGGGGCTGGTCAGATTTGGGGATACGCTTTGGCCTCCCCGACCTGCGGCAGGAGTGGTCGTCGATCGAGAACTTCTTTGGCTTCCTGCAAACTTCCTTATGGAGGTCCAACATTGAGAAGTTGGAGATCAGTGCTGCCTATCTGGCCTACCATTGTAGGCAAGATAGGACTGCTCAGGTTTTTGAGGACAACAGAGTGCATCCGAGGGTCGTGGTAGACATAGCCTTACTTCATGTGGCAAGGTCATTGACACTATTGTATTGTCATCACTTGGGACGGCTAGAAACATCTAGGACTCCATTCTACCATTGCATTGACTAGGATCGTATTTGTCTCTTAGGAGTCCCCATTCCTTGGTTTTCTCAGGTGAACATTGACGATAGTGTCGGCGAGGGAAGTAGTGGAGTCGTAAGATTCGTCATCAGAGACTACAATGCCAGACTGGTGGCGGCTAGAGGCTGATGGATCTTCGATACTTCGACCGTCAGTGCCGAGCTTAGAGCCGCATGGGAGGGCACCACCTATGCGAGGCGTGTTCTGAGTGCAGATCGCATCCTCCTCGAGGGAGACTCGGTTACAATGATCGAGTGGGTTCAAGGTCGATGCTACGCTACCAGCGGGGTGCCATTGCTTCACGACATATGCAGACTTTTGGAAAAGTGTGACTCCATTCGGGCCATACATATCTGTAGAAAGGCAAATAGTGCAGCTGATTGGGTTGCCTCCTATACGGCTTATCATTCCGGTGGTTTTATCTGGAAGGACCACGTGTCTGCTCCTTTTTCTCCGTGCGATCTTCTTTTTTTTAATCTTGTTGGCTGCACCCATACCTGTCATGTGTAAGGCACCGTTGTACCCAAAAAAAAACAGTCCCCACTATCCCTCTCTCACTCTATGTTTTTGTGTGAGATAACTCTAGACTACCTCAACTTCTCATGTGAGATCTTTAACTGTCCACCAAATCCTTCTACCTATCTCAATTGTCAATATGATTCCTATGGTGCTAAAATATTTTTCGGATAGTATTTTCGCTTGGTGAGCTACCCAATCATGAGCTGCCCAGTCATGGATAGTTATCCCATCATCCATCTCAAAGATATAAAGAGCCACATTAGATGCATGCCAAACGCTATGTTTGTAAGGATGAGTGACGGTCTTATATATATCTCCAAAATAAATGACGTGGTAGCTATTCAGGATTCTAAAGCTCTGTACGATGCAAAACACACACCATAGAGAATCCCGACTTAGAAAAATTATGCGACACTATTGTTGCCGTCCAAATCCCGATCAATGGATCAGAGGCATCCATTCTGAGCTATGCTCTGGTAGTCTGCGGCACGTCTGCTATCCTGTATACCAGAGAAAGAAAAGGTCCACTGGATTGGCTTGGACTGGATCCTCTAATGCGTAAGTTGGAGAGGGGTTTGGAGGAACAACAAGAGGATGAGCAAGAAGGCTAGAGAAAAATAATTGAGAAAAGAGTTCGATATCTCCTATCAGCGTTGGACCTTCTTTTAAAGAGGAAGAGTTCTTCTTGCAATGGATTCAGGCTCTTGAGCCCTTGATTCACTTAGAGGAGATCTGCGCTTCCCTTATCTGCACTATAGCCCAAAAATTTGAATTCAAATTAAAATGAAACTAAACCCTCCTATGCCACGCATCATCTCTTAATTAGTTAACATATTTTAGCCACATCATCCATGTATTCTGAATATAGTCCTTGACCCTGCCTCCTCATGCGTACTCAATGTTACAATGTTGCCCAATCTCTCTTGTTCTATTACAATACCTCTTTAGAGAGAACCCTTTTTTATTCATAATTTTTGAGAAAATCTTTTCTTTCGCGCTCAAAGAGGGGAGAAAAGGGAACTAAATTTGGGAGTCCTATTACCACCTAGTATAAATTTAATGGTCGTTGGATCACAGTAATCCTTTCTGCCTCGCATCAACATGTGGTCAATTCCACATTTTAACTAGATGTCCAAATTTGGATGTTCAACCACTTATCCTTCATTACCTTTTTTTTCATTAAAAAGAAACAAAAGACGTACATTAAGTGAAAGTAAGCTTATCAATTTTTTTTCTAGGGGGAGGAATTTATTTTTTTTGGAGGGGTTAATTAGGTGGAGGACCACAACCATTTACACTTCCTCATTTATGGATTTGCATTCAACATCGATCTAGAGCTTCTTAAAATATATTTGGATTTTTTTTTTTTAGATTGGAGAGAAAGTTTGACAGCAGAGGAGAGAGAGAAAATGTAAGGGTGCATTTGGTTTGTGATCGAAATTGAAATTAGAATCAAAATGGACGGGTCAATGGTTTTATTCTCCGATGCATTTAGTTCATGAATAGAGTAGGATTTGAATACCAGAGTCCAAATTTGGTTTCAGAGGATTAGGACATTTTTATTCTTCCTTGAAAAAAAAATGGAATTGAAATTGTTCCAACCAAATAGTTAAAATAGAAGCCACTCATTTCTATTCCTACTTCAAAGTCTAATTTCTCCTAATCAAATATGCCCTAATAGAATTAGACCACAACCAAATTCTGCGGACCATAATGTAACAGTCATGTATATGAAGTCGCACTTAGTTAGGCATGATGATATGATGGGGACATCTGTGCCCCAGTTAGATATGATTATTTGAACCTTAAATTTTTGTGTCTATGATAAAAGATTTAATTATGCCGTTTAGCTGAGTCAAGTCTTTTGACTCACAAAAGATTATAATATATAGATTAGCAAGTCCTAACAATTTCTCCCCCTCTTTCTTCTTCTTGTAGGAAATTGAAATGGGAGAGATTTCAGCTGCGTCTAATGAAGTCTTGAGAGTTCCTATCAGTGACTTGTTCATCCTCACTTTGATTTTCAACAGGGTTATCTCTTCTTTAAAAAAATTGAAGGAAAAAAAAAACGAATATTAAAGAAGTTTATGATACAAATGCACATAATTCGAGTCTGGGCCATGCCGGGTCCACGTGGGCTGTGGGCCCACAAGATGAAGCAAATCTCTTTTCGTCGGCGTCGGCGTCACCTCATCCAAAAAACGTCACCGTGTGCGCACGAAAGGCATTAAAAGCCCATCGGATGAAGGACAAAACCGTCATTTTGTTCTCCAGATATTTTCTCAGATACTAATCTCGTCACGTGCTACGGAGCCCACAAAACAAGTAACCTCGGGACGAGCTAACGTGACCCTGCTCAATCCCCGGTCGAGCCACAAGTGATACGACTCGTCTAAATCGGAATCACTCCGCGAATATTGCTTAACCTGAAATCCGGTACGCGTACCGGCGGTTACCCAAGCCCAAAAGATAAGAGCGCGTGAGCAAAAGAGGAAGGTTGTAGGGTTACTGATTAAGGTAAGGTTACCGTCTGTGCTGCCGCTCTATAAATATGGGGTTTGGGGACCTAGGGTTTCTCGTGCGCTCTCAGAGGTGGGTTGGAATTTCCTCCCCCTCTTTCCCCTTTCGTCGTCCTTTTCTTAGGGTTAGGGTTTCCGTTCCTTTCTTTCTTCGATGGCGGCTATCGACGTTGAATACCGCTGCTTTGTCGGCGGGCTCGCCTGGGCGACGGATGACGCCTCCCTCGAGAGGGCTTTCAGCCAATTCGGGGAGATCATCGAATCCAAGGTCTGGATCCCTCGATCCAACCCACAAGGATGCCTTGCTGACCTATTTCTCGTTTTTTTTTTTTTTTTTTTTTTTTTGCTTTTCTTGATGTCAGATCTGATGGTTTTCGGTGCAGATCATCAACGATCGGGAGACGGGGAGGTCGAGGGGCTTCGGATTCGTGACGTTCAGGAGCGAGCAGGCGATGAGGGACGCCATCGAGGGGATGAACGGGCAGACCCTAGACGGGAGGAACATCACCGTCAACGAGGCCCAGTCCCGGGGCAGTGGCGGCGGTTTCCGCAGCGGCGGAGGAGGTTACGGCGGCGGAGGTTACGGCGGAGGAGGTCGCCGTGAGGGTGGCGGCGGGTACAGCCGCGGAGGCGGTGGCTACGGCCGTGACCGTGACCGTGGTTACGGCGGGTCCCGTTTCTCGAGGAACGGCGCAGGGGACGGGGACTGGCGGAACTAAGGCTTCTCGGCCTGCCGCGCGGTCCGAGAGGGCTGGGCTTAAAGAGACGGTGGTGTCTCTCGTCCTATCTATCAGTTTGAAAGTGTTATGATGTTATGGTTTTTTGTTTGATGTCGTCGTTATCGTCTGTTTAGGTTTCCGTTCCGTTTGGTTATGAGAGAGAGAGAGTTGTTGGATGCTTAAAAACTTTAAAATTAGAGAGATCTGAGGGAGCAGAGAAATGGGTGTAGTGGATGTGGTTTCTATTCCTTTGTTCTTAATGGATGCTTTATCTTTCTGGGCTTGATTGGTATCTTGTGATGCATGCGTTTGTGTTTTGTTTCTAACGGTGATTATGATATCGGTTTTTGAATCTTTTAAGCTTTAAGTAGTATTTAGGTGTTGCGGTAAGGATCTCAATGAGAAGGGAAGAATGATGAAAATATAATTAGAAATATAGCCAGGAAGGCGACGAACATGGCTGGTTAAGCAATTCTCAATGAGAAGGGATGGATAAAAATATAGAGAAGGTGATGGAAATGATACACGACCGGGGAAGCGAAAATGGTCGCATGCGAAGCCTTTTCACGGAATGCTCAAATGTTTACTTCCTGGACTACGAACAACCTGAGAAGGAACTCCTACCTTTCGCAGAAAATGCTCCCACGTTCCCCCACAGGAGATAAAGATCTCGCGCACGCTCTGACGGATATCGATCTGGCGACCAGCTTGCGAGCCGGAATTACCAAGCCTGTCCGTGTACATTTGCACCCTGGAGATGATGGCATAACCAGGATCCGTCAGTAATCCATTTCTAATCAAAGATTCTTATCAGTCCTGCTTCATAATTTCATTGTTGTTCAATCCAATTCGAACACAGGCAACCAAACTCTTTCAACAAGTTCCAGCCACGCGCTTCGTGGTGCCAGGCAATCACAAAATGATTACTGTGAACAATACGAGATCCAACCATGGGCCAGCACAACAATGGCAAAGTAATCAACGTTACATCATATACCCATAGCTATATACCAAGGAAAAGTATCTAAATTGGAACTTGGCAGTGAGTAGGAACAAGGAAAACAAACTGTCATCTGGTAATATTCAACAAAGCATGGAAGCAAGTTGCCTGAATCTACTAGTACTTTGAGAATGTCATCACCCTAGCAGTTGGATATAGAGAAACAAGATATCAGACGTAAACAACTTCCAGAGCTTCCAGATTCTTATTGCGACACGGTTGTCTGAAGGGGCAAAAAACTTTCGACTTCTTTAGCTTCTGCAGTCCTTTCTGCAACAACTTTGGACATTCCAAACATCTGCAACAAAGAACCCAGTGGAATTTTGAATAAATGCATAATTAATAGTCCCACTTGTCCTTTCTCAAAATAAATAAACAAATAAAACAGTCCTACTTAACATGAATGTAGAAGTTTATTTTTTTGTTGCGAGTTACCTTTTGAACGGTCTTCTTAAAGCAGGTTTTGTGCTCATCCATGGAAGCATGAATAAACTCATCAATATGATCTCTCAGATCTTGCAAAAAAGTGGCATCCTCTGATTTCTTCTTTCGGCATGAAGTCATTGCTGGATTGACTGTGGCAGATGGATGTTGGTTTTCGGAGTGAGCTTTTTCCGGCTCCATCCTGAAAATGTGGAACTAGTTGATTTGTTCTGCACATGTTCAAATGTAACCATGATGCTCATAGCCTTAATTGCGAGGGACAGACAAAAGTCCATCAGAAATCAAGCACTAGTGCATCAAATTTGCCTCCGCTAAATAAACAGGATCAGTCGCTAAACATAAAAAAAAAAGGGTCCAAACCTTTCTGTTACAGCTAAGTCTCTTTGTATCAAGGTTCGTCATATGGATACCAGACCCTGTACCGGTGCCACACCAGCATAATGCCGATACGGTATGATACGCAGTACGCTTGGCATACCGATACGCCATCGGTACCCAACTAGTTCGGTACGGTACAGCATACTATGCCTTGTATGCGTAGCCAGTATTCGATTAAACTGGCTTCATAATATCTAAGCAAATTTCAGACAAGAAAGTCCACAAATTTGACATGAAAGCTCATAATATTCTCCAGAACTAAAAGCCAGTGGAACAGTATCATGAATGTCCTCACAAAATTTAGTGTGGTCCCACTATCCATTTAATGAACAGTTCTTTTACAATCGATAGATAAGAAACCATTTTTGGACTAGACAGCTACATGACATTTCACGTACATGGTGTCACAAACTTTCTTTGTTGAGCATCTTTCAGAGGAATAAAACTGAACTTAAGATAACTAAATCTCAATTACCCTATGACTACGGGCAAAAACAAAATCTCGAAACTTGGATTTGATCACTTACCACATTGAATTCCATTGTTGACAACAAGAGTTAGGGTACAAACTACAAAGAAAAGCCCTTATTCCTTATCCCATCTCACTTCAATTGCAACAATATGAGGTCTATGCAACAAAGAAAAAGGCCCCGAGACTTCAATATTAAATGTTTCACATGAAAGGAGCTATATTCGACCTTACATAGTTAAAAAGTAATCAAGTTCAAGCCAGCATATCCAAGTTCCTCTCCAAAATAGCCAGGTCAGGGGAAGATTCTAGGCCAAGCATATTTAAAAAAATCCTTTTTGTTCAACAGTTCGAAATCTCATGTCTTCATTTTTGATCCATCTTCCAACCTGTGCGTCCCCTAAGCTCTCCCATTTGTGACCTTCAAAACTCTCCCCTAAAGGTCATTATCCTACATCCCAAACTTCCACATGTTTAAAGATCCACATACCATCTTGTCAAACTTATATAACAAGTCAAGTTCATATACAAGTAAACAACTGAATAGTATGGAACACCTGCCACTATGTTATCAGATGCTTAAGGTTCAGCCAGACTGCACATACGCATGGCATCTATAAAATGTTCCTCTGAACACCAATGACCAACATCAAAAGAATAAAAATTGTCTCAAGTCATCTTTGATCAAAATCAAATGAGCCATGTAGACTTAGCTGATCAAATTCAAATGACTTATACTAAAATAAAAGAAAATCATTTAAGCATACATCAGAACAAAGAAAACACAAGAAAAAAGGTCAGGAGTAGAGAAGGAGTTAGTTTTAAAAATTCCATTTCTGTCTACCATCCAATACCCAAGTATTTCAATTCCCAGCATTTTGACTCATGTTATATAACCAGTTCTGCTGCTATCTGATGAAATTACCATTCAAGTATCAATTATGTCAACAGTTACCTAACACACCAATGGTGCATCTCTCATTGATCTTAACTTCTCCAACACAAATTAAGTCATCCAGACGCAATCTCCAGACTTCATCCAACAGAAACTACTTCTGAAAACAAATGTCTAAAATAAACATTACTGCTCAAATAAAATCCACACAAGTCACCTATATTCTCTATCTGGTTGTTCAATTTCAACCTTTATTCTGTACAGGCGTACAGCGACATTGTTGATGCAGCTCAATGACATCCATGGATCACTGGATGCTCCAGTGGAGTTGGACCCTCGTGTAGAGACCAAAAAAAGAGGGGCCTGCTTTGTCAAACTACGAAAGTCTTATATTCTCCCTCTCTCTCGATTAGGAAGGGCTGATCCCTATCTTCTACCGCCCCCCTTGCCCAAGTCGCAAGGGGTGATATCATCAGAGCAAGCACTCAGGTGGTTTCTCGCTTTAGTAGACAGTAGTAGCAGAAAATAGAGAGGGGAAAAAAAAATGGACAAGTGAAGGTGCCGACAATCAGCCCCAAAACAAGTATTTCCCCCCTAAAGATGAATTTTTTTCTACCAATTCTTCCATTCATGAATTCCTTTCCCAAGTAGATTGGAGGAAGCCACCTAAAACCCAACAAAGAAGGGTATCTCGACTCCTCATATATAGAAGAATCCAATAAAGTGGTAAAATCAATTGCCAGTATTTTTTTTATGGGCATACGATCAAATTCACAACCCATGAGAAAAGGCCAAGGGGATCAAGGTGCCAAATTTTTTTCTTTTTTTTCTTCGATCTTCATATTTTCATAAACAGCTAAAGAAATTAAGCTTGCTGAAGGCAGGAATAAATGATCATACAATTTCGATTCGAAATAATATTGCATACAACGAATAGAAAACATCCGAACAAAATTCTAAAACCACAAAACGCACAACCATTCGAAAGAACCCTAACTTTCCATGAGGGAAAACTAAAGCCTCGAAACCCCAAACCTACGGTTCGATCAATATGAAATTCCAAGAAAAAAAAGCATAAAATTTAAAAGAATCAAGAAAGAAAAGATGAAGGGTGGGCACGCACATGGAAGAGCGAAGAGGGTCGACGAACTTTCGAGAGCGGGGGGGCTTGGGAGCGCCGGGCCTTTACATCTACATCTAAAAGCGCGAGCGCGACCCCATGGCTTAAAACATTGAAAATGGCTTATCTAATTACTATTTTGCCACTACCTTAGCCGCCTTAAATTCAGTAGTATTTTCTTCCTCCTGCTGAAAAGAAATGCCAAATATTTTGGGTCTGGATCTGAAGTTTTTGCAATTCTGATGGCTGATGGATTAAGATGGTTACTATGAGAAAATATAAATATCGCACAGTTAATATTAACGCATGCCGGCTGTTTTCACTGTTGCAATAAAACATGAATGGCCTTTTTTTTTTTTGTTGATACAGTGGAAGATCAGAGACCACAAATAAAATAAAAAAAATAAATGAATAGAAAAAAATTAAGAGTATTTGGTTAGGAGAAATTGAAGCCTGAAATAGAAATAGAAACAAGTGGCTCCTATTCTAACCGTTTGGTTAAAGAAAGTTTTACGCTCATTCTAATTTTAAAAAAAAATGGGAATGTCCTAACCAACTATTCGATATATATAAATTCTCGTATCTAATTAAATGTACTTAATTTCTATAAGAAATAGGTTGGATGTTTGTCCTTAATAAACTTATAGCTTGTATGGAGTGATATGTAGTTATAGGACACCTTTGATGAGTTTGTCTTTGCAGCTATGGGAGGCGGATTATTTCCATGGGTTCTTGCTAAGCTATGATCAACATTTGATTTGAGTGCCTTAGGGACCCGACTTGACACCGACCGGCGGATAGTCCCGCACAGCAAACTCCGCAAGTTGGTATTCGTCTACGAGAAACACACTCTATGTCTTTTCAGGCTTCTCAGTGTAAGAAAGTCTCAAAAAATTATTCCATCCAACGTCTTCTTCTCTAGATCCGAAAATAGTAGTATGTACTGAATATTCTGCCCAAGCCAAAGAGTTTATTGTGAAAAGTCTCGACAAAGTGGGGCCTAAGAAGCTGAACTGGCTTGAAAATGATGCACTCTTGTATCCTCGCTGGAAAGCGTACTCCTCTTTCTTTGTTTTATTAGAAAGCTTGATTGGCAAAAGCTACTGTCTTGAGAGAACCAAGTATCCTTCTATAATGGAAATATTTTTTCACATAATTGCTAATGTTTCGAAATCAAGGTTCAATCTCTACAATCCCATTGATTTATGTTCAACCATAGATTCAAGAGTCATCCATCTGATATTAGGTATACCTTAATTTAATATTTTTATTTTTATCACAAATAAGTGGAGAGTTGTAAGAGTATTTTAATTAAAAAAAGCCAATAGTTTGACGGTCGGGACCAACCAAAGGCTAATTTCCAATGGGTGCCTTTTGTTTTCAAAATCTTGGATTTTGGGAATCCAAGGGATGGGTCTTGACGAGTGCCTTGGCACTTTGAGACGCTACGGCGGCCTTTTTCGTTTGTCTCGTTTATTTGAGTTTTTGAACTAAATAATATTGTATTAAAATATATAACTATTAAATAAACAATTACTATTTAGATCTTTCTATTGAATGATCCTACTACAAGCGATAGGTTCAAGTTACACCTAATCTAACTTTTTTTAGAGTTACATTTTTTTAAAAAAAATTAAATGACGGAGATTTCACATTAATAATTCAAATTATTGTATATGATTTACTTTTTTTAAAAACACTTTAATATCAAAAATTGTATAATTTAGAACCTCATTAGCTACACATCAAATGGTCAAAATTGATCAATTTAAATAATGAAAAAATTGACCATTGATGCATAAGCAGCCATTGGTTTGTGTTATAATTTATGAAGTGGATGAGGGTTAATAAATCGGTACATCGGTCGCCGTATTTCTTGCGCGACGGCTATTAGCCTATTACCAGCTACCGTCCGCTCACGTGCGTTCTTTCTCCATTCTCTCTACCCTAACTCTGCATTTCCCGGGTCGCTTCCTTTCTTCCTCCGTCCTCCACAACTTGCGACCGAACGACCCTCCTTCCGGCCGCCGCCAACTTCGCTGCCCTCTCCCGTATCACCTCTTCTCTCGAGGTAAGCTTCCCATCTGATTTTGGATACATCTTTTAGTTTCTCGTTCAGAAAAAAAATATCTTCGATCTAGTTTTCTTTTATTATATATATTGCCTTTACTTTTGTTGATGGAATGGAAACTCTTTTTGATGAGATACGAGCATGTATCCTAGTTGTCTTAGCTATTTCAAAAAGATTATTTATGAGACAGTTGGTACCATAGTGATTGTTTCCCTTGCAAATTCGTTACGACTCCAATCACATACTAATGCCTTTGCGATGTAGAAGCACTGTTCAGATTAGAGATAGTTGGAATATTTTTTTTTACATAATTCTCTAGGCAAAAAAAAAAAAATCTAATTCTCTAGGGGTTGATATGGTGCAAATGATAAGGGTGTTACTTTAGATGATCATTTGCTATGTTTCTCATCTAAAATTTTGATGATTCTTCATTATTATAGTTTTGGTCAATAATCATTTCAAGGCCATATATCAATTGATGCCTGTTGTTACTTATTAGAGATTTCAGTTTGACTGCAATGTAAAGATGGTAATCGCATCAAATTCATTAAGATCATGAACTTATTACATCCATGTAGGGTCAGGAACATCAAACAAAAGATAGGAACAAAAACAGAAAACTGTGGAAGAGAGTAAATAGAATTGGGAGCTAACAGCAGATAAGGGAAGGGCTGAAAAACACATTTAGTATAGGCCATGTATGTATTCGACGCCTTCATCACCTCGATATCCATCGAAGGTCCTTGTTTTTAAGGAATGAAATCCATGAAGAAACAAGAATCCACATGTCTCTCCAGAGATCATCTCTACTCTTATTAACAACCTTAAACTCTCGCCCATTTCTTTTGAGACATACACTTACACTCCTGAGCAAAGCTGCAGCAGCCATGTTCCAGACCCCTCTCATCTTGCTGCTGACATTGCAGTCCCTCCATTTTGACCTTTAGTTTCCATTATCGGGAGTTGGTACAGGTGCAAGGAAGCAGATATTTTAGACACACTCTTAATAAGGAATATGTAAGAAGTAGATGCGGGTTCAAGATTCCGTGAAGGTTTTGAAGCGAGTGCATTACCAGGTAAATGATTCCAGCTACTAAGATCTGACCAACTGGTATATACATTCAATCCCCTAAGGTTAAGATTCTATGCTCCGACTCTGAGGAGTTCTTTCCGCAACAAAAAGAGTGACACTTGAAAAGGATTTGGTCTGCTGTCTCATCTTGTGCATCACAGAATTCACGTCTTGGATTGAAAATTGAGATTTTTTAACTTGAGGTTATCCTTCATAGCAACTTGATTTCTTGTTAGTGCCCAAACGAAAATCTTGACCTTCAGCAGGGATGAGATACTTTTGATATAATACATCAAATTTTTGTTGTTATGTTTTATCATTTTAGTTATTATGCTTTTAAAAAAAAAATCAATTTTGACTTAAACTAGTTTCTGTATCATGATTGCGGAATTCATTTGATTTGCTTAAAGCAGATAAGTTGTGGTCATGTTGAATGAGACAAGTGGTGGTTAATAGTTTATTGCCTGTTTTTTCTCTCAAGGGCATGCAATAGAAGTCAGTCGGCTACTCATGTTGTTTTAAATTTATGTCCTTTTGGAGAGTTGAGCTCAGAAATCCTTGGTCATGGTAGTGCTAAAAATAGCTTGTAACCTCTGGTTTCTTCTGTCAAAAGTTGTTGTCGAAATCCTCTATGAAAGCCCTGCAGAACATGTAGCAAACTGGTGTTATTTTATACCCATGACTTTAGCCTCAGATGGACTCATTGATTTTTCTTGACAGGCAAGATGGAGGCCAAATTCTTTCGGTTTCTAAAGATTGTGGGAGTTGGGTTTAGAGCAAGAACTGAATCAGAAGGCCACCGGTTGTTTTTGAAATTGGGCTACAGTCATGAAGTAGAGTTTGCTGTTCCTCCTGCTGTTCGTGCTTTCTGCTTTAAACCCAATATAATTTGTTGTACTGGGATAGACAAACAAAGGGTACACCAGTTTGCAGGTGCTGTTCGTAGCTGTAAGCCTCCTGAAGTCTACAAAGGCAAGGGAATTCTGTACATCGATGAAGTAGTAAAGAAGAAGCAAGGAAAGAAGTCAAAGTGAAAGCGGAAAGAAAGGAATTACCTTTCTTGTAAGCTTATGCTGCTGAGTAGCACCACCATGGATCAAACCATGTCAGGGACAAGGATGGAAGATCGCTGGTGCATGAACTACTTGTTATGACATTAAAATCCTTGAATTTGATTTCCTGAAAAATCATCCAGGGTGATCCTTTTGGTGGGTCAACATATCTAATTCCTGTTTGTTCTTTTGAGTTCCTTTCCATGATATGTTTCTCAAGGTTCTGCTCCTGTAAATTGTGGTAGTTCAGTATGAAGAAAGGGTTACCACCTTCTTGGTCCATGGCGAACCTTCATGGTGATCAATGAATGAAACATTTTGGACTGCCAGCCACACCAAAAGTCATAAGGTGGAGCAATAAGTTTGCGTTAGCAGCGCAGCTTGGTGTTGTGTATTTTCTCCTTTCATGCTTCTGGGGCCGTGACAGCAGCAGGTTTAGTTGGTGTTAACAACAATAAGCTTATTGTTGGTGGTAACAATAAGTTTAGTAACAATAAGTTTAGTTGGCCTCCACCCACAGAACTCCTCAGTAAACTACATGACAGCAGGTGCAAACCTTACCAAGCTGATCTTTTTTCTGTGATAAGGGCCGTGATATTCATCAAGTGAACAGCTCCAAAACCTGAAATACACCCATGATGGTCGCAAATAATGAAAGCCTACTCCACAACACCCTTTATGAGTCATATTCTCTCTCTGTTATGGCACCAATCCTTGGCAAAGCTCTCACAACAAAATCAAAGATTCTTGCAAACAGGTGCTGCAAAGTTGCATTGACCACCATCTATCAGAACATATTGATCTTTGCGAGAAAATATCAACCACTATCTAATCTAGGAACAATCTGATCACCATTCTGACATCTTTTGACATGTCTATGGCTATTAAGCATTAACCACTTAGGCCCCATTTGGTAAAGTTGTCGGTAGTAGAGCTTTGTGAAATAGAACTTTTTGAAGTAGAACTTTTATTAAACTATTTGCTGTTTAGTAACTATATTTTTAAAGTGTTGTGAAACTTTAATACGTGTTTGGTAAATAAACTGAGAAAGTACTTTTGGTATGACCATAAAGAACATTTGCATAGTATTATACAACAGGGCATAATAAAATATAATATGTATTAATACATAAATATATGATATTGTATAATATTATTGTATTGTAATATAATATTTTATAATATAGCAATATAATATTGTATACTATAGCATAATAATATAACATAATTTGATATTATATAACATAACATATCAATGTATTATGATATAATGTAATATAATATTATATTTACAGTATAATACAATAATAAAGATATAAAATATTATAATTGTTATCATTATATATTAATATTTTATTAATATAATATTTTTAGGAACTAATTTTTGAGTTTCTTGTTTTCTTTGTTGGGATATTTTTTGTAATTATAATATTTTAACATGAGTATTTTAGTTCAAAAAGAAAATTTTATAAATCAAAATAGCTTTCCGATGCATGTTAAAAGTGTTTTTTCAAAGAAAAATTTTGGAGCTTCTTTAGCTTTTTGGTAAAGCTAAAACAGCTTTTCGATTTTTTTTATCACACCTCTATTCCATCCAATAGTATTTTTGGAGGGTCAAAAAGTGCTTTATGGCCCATCAAATGCTCTGCCAAATGAAACTTAGTCTGCTAAAGTAACATAATTAAGATCGTTGGCTATTAAGCATTAACCACTTGTCGGCGCAACTACCAGTGGGCACCAATATGTGTCAGCGGCAATGCCTATTTTCCTAGCTCATTTTAAGATTACTACGAGGATTTTTTGCCTTATACTTACTGAAGTTTATAATGAAATTAATAAAAATAGACTCGGAAAATCACAAGGTCACCCATTCAATTAGTTTTGAAGTATTAGGAAACTAAAAAAAATATTTTTTATTAATTTTCTAAATTTTTAAAATATAAAAAATGGTATGGCTAATTATTTTTAAAAATATAAATATGATGGTGGTGGTGGAAGTGGTAGTAGTGGCGGCGAAGATAATATTTGATGAAGATGATGGCAATAATGGTAAGGATAATAGTGATAGTGGTGAGGATGGTGATAGTGGCAACTATAATGCTAAAAGTTGAGATGTTGGCAATATGGCAAAGTGACAACAATGACAATAGTGACTGGGGGGTAGTGCCTTTATTAATTATGTTATAGGCAACACCTTTCAAATTACAGCCAAGGTAGTAGTTGAGTTCAAGTGACCATCTAGAGGCTTCTTTATATTAATTTCATTGGGACGATAAATCTAAGTAATTTAGATTTTCCTATTAAACATTCTTCTAAAGAATAGTATGTATGACGAGCAGCATGCTAAAATATCCAATATGGACTTTTTTTTACTAAGGGTTGCCCTATTTGAAATAACACATTAAAATATAATAGATATATCGAAAATTAGGGCATATAAATTGAGTAAAAATTGCAACTGCTCTACCTATATTTTATCGACAAGCGAAGATCAAGGATGTAGATAGAGAAAATCGATCATCCAATTGATCCTTGGTTTCTTGTTGGCAAGATTTTTATATATAATGCTCATTGGCTTTAGATAACGCATAGTCGCCAGGAATGCTCATTCCAAAGTCATGGTATTGAAGCTGTGTCAACTCAAGCCAAATCAAAATTTCATTTGGGCTATTAATTACATTGAATTTTATAAGGTTTGTTTATGTTTAGCTAGAATTAAATGTATTGGAGTTTTATATTTCGTTTGTCCATGTTGAATCAACTTGAATTGTATCAAAAGTGTGCTACTAATTTTTAAGACCTTTTTCAGAAAGTTGGTATTCAATGGGATTGTGTTTCATTTGGCATTGACTTATCCATGAATTAGAGATGAATATCATTTTTATATTAAATATTACAATTTTTCCTCATAAATCAAAATCTATTCGAGTTTTGCGTGACTCCCATTCAATGCATAAGATTCGATCTTGACCACTATATTACATCATATACTTCTCAACTCATGCCAAACATTTTATGTTGAGGTCCTTCCTAATATCTTGCTGGAAATTTATACTGTCAAGAAGCTCTAACACCACATTCTGGCATGAGCTTGATCCTAGGTTGTCAAATTTGCCCTGTTTTTTAATATCTTTTAATACTTTTATTGTTTTTATTTTGATGAGATATATATCTGATCTGATTACAACGAAAATAGAAAGACCACATTTTATTTTATTTTTTCTTAATGAAGGTTTGTTTTCCAAATGTTGCGGGATTTTCACCCCGGCAACAGCCTTAGTCCCAACCGAGCCGAGCAGAAAGAGACCGCGTCCCCCACGAGGTATTGTCCGCTTTGGGCGCTCCGGTCCGCGCGTCCAGCGCTGACGGAGGGAGACGTTTCCGGCCCGCGCGTCCAGCGCTGACGGGGGGATTGCCCTCACGGTTTTGTCCCACAAAAGGGCCCTCGTGAGGAAAAGGCTTCGCCCTCCTCATTATAAGGCACGGAACCTTTCCGCTCTAGCCGATGTGGGACTAAATTCAAGGCCCCCTCCCCCCACAACATAGCCCCCCCTCCCCCCCACAACATAGCCCCCCCAGCGGGAAGGTTCCGGCCAGGTTTTACCCCAACGGGCCCCCACAGTCCTGGAGGGTAGTCAATGGAGAGAGGAGGCTGGCCCTTCCTCTAGCGCCAACTGTTGCTGGAAATTGGACCCGGGGGCCGCCGCGAAGCCGGGGAAGGAGGAGCTCCGCTGCTGCAGGGGGCGGACGGCGGTGCGCCGGCCGGCTGCGTCCTCCGCTGCGGGGGGGTGTGCAAGTCCTGCAAGGAAAACCGGTGGCCGGGCTCCCCGGCGCCGGCCCTCCGATGCTTAAGTCAGAGGGGGCAAGTATGTGGAGAGAGCAGGGAAGAGAGTATATGGAGAAGACAGCAAGAACATTTGGATAAGATAAAGAAGACGAAGAGGATGATGTCCTCAATTGTGTCTGTGCTTCCCGGCGGGTTCAGTCCCGGGGATCTGTTTCCGTTTTCGTTCAGTCCCTGATGGTTTGCGAACTTATTCCGAGCTCACCAATTTTCTTGATTATCTCATGGCATCAGGTTTATTCTTCTTCCCTAACCACGGTTGGGATGCCCTGATACCTCGGGATGATGGAGTACCTGCGTGGACTCCCTGAAGATGTCCATGAGTTTATGGTGCGCTCTCCATCAACGAGCTCAGCTCGTTCTCCTATCCTGGCCACGGTCAGGATGCCCCGAGACGTCGGGATGCCTCGGTTACCGGGAAGCTCGAGGCGTCGAGACATGAGTAGCGGTCCTCTCTGACCGGACGAGCTCGGCTCGTGCTCCATCGATTATTGAGTAGCGGTCCTCTCTGACCGGACGAGCTCGGCTCGTGCTCCATCGACTATTGAGTAGCGGTCCTCTCTGACCGGACGAGCTCGGCTCGTGCTCCATCGACTATTGAGTAGCGGTCCTCTCTGACCGGACGAGCTCGGCTCGTGCTCCATCGATTATTGAGTAGCGGTCCTCTCTGACCGGACGAGCTCGGCTCGTGCTCCATCGATTGTTGAATAGCGGTCCTCTGACCGGACGAGCTCGGCTCGTGCTCCTACCCCGACCTCGGCCGGGATGCCTCGAGACGTCGAGATGCCCCGGTTCATCGGGATGCCCCGATACGTTGGGATGTTGTCTTTATTGGCCAAACGAGCTCGGCTCATTCTTTACCAGCTTCAACCAACGAGCTCGGCTCGTTCCTTCATCGATGGATTTCTGTCGACGCCCTCCAAGAACGGAGTCCGAGCAGAGAAGCGTCTTCAGTCGCCTCGGCGCCAGGACGCACACGGTACAAGGTACCTATTTATTTAATGTCCTTACATTACCTATTGTTGGATTTCTCTGTCGACGCCCTCCAAGAACGGAGTCCGAGCAGAGAAGCGTCTTCAGTCGCCTCGGCGCCAGGACGCACACGGTACAAGGTACCTATTTATTTAATGTCTTTACATTACCTATTGTTGGATTTCTCTGTCGACGCCCTCCAAGAACGGAGTCCGAGCAGAGAAGCGTCTTCAGTCGCCTCGGCGCCAGGACGCACACGGTACAAGGTACCTATTTATTTAATGTCCTTACATTACCTATTGTTGGATTTCTCTGTCGACGCCCTCCAAGAACGGAGTCCGAGCAGAGAAGCGTCTTCAGTCGCCTCGGCGCCAGGACGCACACGGTACAAGGTACCTATTTATTTAATGTCCTTGCATTACCTATTGTTGGATTTCTCTGTCGACGCCCTCCAAGAACGGAGTCCGAGCAGAGAAGCGTCTTCAGTCGCCTCGGCGCCAGGACGCACACGGTACAAGGTACCTATTTATTAAATGTCTTTACATTACATTACCTATTATTGGATTTCTCTATCGACGCCCTCCAAGAACGGAGTCCGAGCAGAGAAGCGTCTTCAGTCGCCTCGGAGCCAGGACGCACACGGTACAAGGTACCTATTTATTAAATGTCTTTACATTACATTACCTATTATTGGATTTCTCTGCCGATGTCCTCAAAAAGCGGACACCGAACAGAGGAGCGTCTTCGATCGCCTCGGCGAAGAAGTGCTCATGACACCGACACATTGTTGCAAGTCCGGTGAATCTCCGTCACGGGCTGACGGGTATGCAGTCCATTTGTAAGAAAAGAATCCGGTTCGCCCCGGCAACCCGAGGCTCGGATTCGAAATTCGCCGCATTAAGAAGTCCCAAGTCCTAACGACCGCCCTAGGGCTTAGTCGAATTCTGGACTAGGCTCGGAAAGACGTTCCGAGCCCAAACCCTTGGTATAAGCACAAGCGTTGCTATACCATTAGTCGAAGAACCGAGCAATGGAGCTCGGCAAGCCAAACTCTAACTCAAAACCCTGTGGCGGGAAAAGCTGAGGCCCTAGAGCCCATATCCTCGGAACCTAAAACGGATCCGAGCAGAAAAACTTAGGCTACGACAGACAGAGTTTTCAAAAAAAGAAATGAATATTCATTTCAAAAAGGCCCGTAGGCTAAGTACAAAATCCGGGTTTGGCCCTTACAAGTATGGGAAGCCATCCCGATTTTACAAGAAATAACAAAAATTACATCGGAGGCTCAAGCTCGACCACCTCGGCCTCGGCAGTACTAGGAGTGGTTGGCTCGGCTGCCGGGACCTCTTCAATGGCCTCGGCGGCAATAGGAGTAGCCTCGGGGGCGACCTCGGGGGCAACCTTGGTCACTTCGGGGATAGCTGCGGCCGCCTCGGCCCCCGAAGTTTCTGCCTCCGCCTCCGCCCTCCCTGCTCCCGGCTGGAGCAGGTTAACATCAAAATCTGGGAGAAGCCGCCGCAACTGATTGCAGAAATCCCGGAAGCCTTGGATCAGCCCGTTCACGCCCTCCTCAGCCATGAGTTCGTGAAACTCTTCCGACTCACGGAAGAGCTTCACTGCGTTTTGGGCGTTCTCCCGGGCCTCTATCTCCCGGGCCTCGTGGTAAGCGGCTCTCCGCTCGAGGCCCCTCAGCTCCTGCTCGAGCTCCGAATGTCGGAGGCGGGCATTTCCCACCTCCTGCTCGCGGGAGGCCAACGCCTGCTCGGCCTTAGCCAATCGAGCCTCCGCGGCGCGCAGCTCGGACCTTGCCAATGCGTGCGCGCCCTTCTCTTCATCGAGCTCGGCGGTCAGAGCTCGAATCCTTTCATCGGATGCTCCGACCTTCTCTTGGAGCACCCGTTATTCGGCCTCAGAGGCCTGGTACTTCTCTTCGGAGGCTTGGTACTTCGCCTCGGCGGCCATGTACCTTCTCTGGGCCTCCTCATAGCCGCGCTGGCACCTCCGGGCTTTCTCCCGGTATTCTTGAACTAGGTGCATCAGCATCTCCGTCTCGTGCAAATACTGTAAAGAAGACGAAAAGGAAAACATAAGACGCCGCCTATTAAAGGCACCTCGAAGCGCCATCTGTTGCGGGATTTTCACCCCGGCAACAGCCTTAGTCCCAACCGAGCCGAGCAGAAAGAGACCGCGTCCCCCACGAGGTATTGTCCGCTTTGGGCGCTCCGGTCCGCGCGTCCAGCGCTGACGGAGGGAGACGTTTCCGGCCCGCGCGTCCAGCGCTGACGGGGGGATTGCCCTCACGGTTTTGTCCCACAAAAGGGCCCTCGTGAGGAAAAGGCTTCGCCCTCCTCATTATAAGGCACGGAACCTTTCCGTTCTAGCCGATGTGGGACTAAATTCAAGGCCCCCTCCCCCCCCCACAACATAGCCCCCCCAGCGGGAAGGTTCCGGCCAGGTTTTACCCCAACGGGCCCCCACAGTCTTGGAGGGTAGTCAATGGAGAGAGGAGGCTGGCCCTTCCTCTAGCGCCATCTGTTGCGGGATTTTCACCCCGGCAACAGCCTTAGTCCCAACCGAGCCGAGCAGAAAGAGACCGCGTCCCCCACGAGGTATTGTCCGCTTTGGGCGCTCCGGTCCGCGCGTCCAGCGCTGACGGAGGGAGACGTTTCCGGCCCGCGCGTCCAGCGCTGACGGGGGGATTGCCCTCACGGTTTTGTCCCACAAAAGGGCCCTCGTGAGGAAAAGGCTTCGCCCTCCTCATTATAAGGCACGGAACCTTCCCGCTGGGGGGGCTATGTTGTGGGGGGGGAGGGGGCCTTGAATTTAGTCCCACATCGGCTAGAGCGGAAATGTTCCGTGCCTTATAATGAGGAGGGCGAAGCCTTTTCCTCACGAGGGCCCTTTTGTGGGACAAAACCGTGAGGGCAATCCCCCCGTCAGCGCTGGACGCGCGGGCCGGAAACGTCTCCCTCCGTCAGCGCTGGACGCGCGGACCGGAGCGCCCAAAGCGGACAATACCTCGTGGGGGACGCGGTCTCTTTCTGCTCGGCTCGGTTGGGACTAAGGCTGTTGCCGGGGTGAAAATCCCGCAACACCAAACTTTTTAATGATGGTAGAAAGTCTATAGTTGAAGATGTTGTGTTGTTAAGTATATTATCAATAGGATCCAATAATTTACCAAAAAAAAATAGGATCCAATAAAAAAGAAAAAGAAACATTTTTTTTGTAAACGTAAAACAAACATTGAAATCATGGAGCCTTGTCTGTTATATTGGTGATCTACAAGGGCCCAAATGCGAGATTGGCATTGGCTTAACCCCTGCGGCACAAAGACCGCTTTCCATCTCCACCGCGCCGCCTCGAGAGTGTATTCCCCTCTCATCTAAGCTCGCTCCTAACCAACCAAGAGAACACCTCTTGGCGATGGACGACGACGACGACGAATTCGGCGATCTGTACACCGACGTCCTCCGCTTCCCCACCTCCTCCTCCGCCCCTGTCCCCGCGGCCCTTCCGCCGCCGCCTCGCTCCTTCCCCTCCGCCGCCGCCTCCAAACCTCTCCCCGATCCCCTCCTATCCAGCGACGACGATGATGACGACCGAATCTCCCTCGGCGCCTCCCGCCCCAATCCCCCCGCCCCGCCCCGCTCCGTCCCTTCTCAAACCCTAATCCGTGCCTCCGACGAGGACGGTGATGACGATTGGCTCCTCGGCCAAGCGCCCCCTGCCGTGGAGCCTCCGGCGAATTGGGACGACGAGGCACCGCCGGAGGTTGCCGCCCTGTCCGTCCCCGAGCCGGGCGAGCGTAGGGTTTTGGAGGAGGATTACAGGGGTGAGGCTAGGGTTTCTGAAGTCCCCAAGAAGGGTGCCGAGATCGCCGAGGAGGCGGGGGACGGCGATCCGCTCCTCGGAGGTGGGGCTAGGGAGAGTATGGGGGTCGGCGATCTGGATCAGGCCCCGGTCATTCCCGGACTCTCAGCTGGTCCGGCCCCTCCGGGACCTTTTCTCGATATGACCGGCGGAGACGTGAAGCCATCGAGGAGTGAAGATTGGGACACCGACAGCGAGGATGATCTGCAGATCGTCCTGAATGACAACCACGTGCCGCTCGGTGGCGAGAGGAATGATCGAGTGGGAGCCGAGGAGGATGATGATGAAGACGGGGAGGAGGATTTGGTCATCGTCACCGATGAAGACCAACATCACCACATCCCGGCCATGGAGGAGCAAGACTGGGGCGAGGAGGCCATCCAACCTGCTGGGGATGGAGAAAGGAAGGAGATGGCAGATGTGGCAAAGGGTAACGGTCCTGCTGGGACTTCTGCCACGAGGATTGGGTACAGCAGTCATGGTTTTCACATGCAGCATCATTCGACCTACAAGGTCAGTTTTTTTCAATGAGTTTGTCCGGACGCTGTAAATGCCGTTTTCGTTACTGTAATCTGGAACATGATTAGGTGTAGATGAATGGCTTTATGTGCTATTTGTGTATTATGTAAATCTTATTTTGCCTTGTAAAGATTTTCATGCTTTGCTTACTATGTTCGTAATATGTATTTAGTTGGCAATGCACTGAAATTTGCCCTTATAAGTTTGTCACAAATGTATCACCGGATCATTAATTATTCACAGATTGAAAGGAAAAAAATGATTAATTAGTTGTGCAGAAAAAAAAAGGCATAAGACATGTTGCTAAGAAGGGGGCAACTGCACTTACTTTTTGGCCACATAGTTATTACTTTTTGTAAATAAATCATCTTAATTACTGCAATGTTGTCCTGTGTCTCACATGATAATTTCTAAGCAACTAGTGACGAACTCTGAGCTCATGTTCATAAGCAAGAGCTGAGATGCATAAAGATGGGACACTTTATTTCTCTACCCAATAATGTAAATGCCTGTTCTGAGTCAAAGGTAGAAATTATTAGGATAGATGCTGATATCATACAAAGTTTCATGGTTTCAGTAAGCAATAACTGTGGCCAGGTTGTAATAGTTGTTAATGTGCCAATATGGAACCCAAAGAGAAGTCACTCATCATATATGGTGGTTGGGAGAGCGAATGCCTTATATCGTCATTTACTTTTTTAGAAGCGAATTGTTAAAGCTTTATAGATTCCTCTGGAGTTATCCTTTTCACCAAGTTCTTTTGTAGTCCTGAATGCCTTGAATCCTACAGAAGTCAACCAAAGATGCTAGGTGCTGAATTATTTGCTTGCTTATATGTTAATGAGCATGGAAAACCTTATATGATGTCGAACATGCCTTGTGACTTATTAGGTTGACTTAAGACACTTTAGTTTTCACATATCTTGGAATGCTAACACCTTAAAACTGATAAACACTACAAAACATGCCACAGTACTTATTGACTCTCAGAAAATGGCATGTCTGAGCTTCCATTAATCTGAAGAGTAAGCCATTAGCATTGCCATTTGTTATGTATTGACAAGGGATACTTCGGTGTTGGCAATTCTAGTTCAGTTGTCAACTATTTCAAATGCTAAAATGTATTAGCATATTCAGAAGAAACTCTGGTGCAAGTAATACTGCTTTAACTCTCAACTATTTTAATGGTAAACATAGTAGTCCTAATTTGTATAGACAATTTTGGGAAGTGTCTCACATTTTATTTTCTTTTTAATGTAATATGGCATGAAAATAGGTTTTTATGTAGATATTATTAATCAGTCTTTAGTCTGTTACTCATTGCTTTTTTATAACTTGTTTGTTTTTATGTTGGTCTGTAGAATTGCACGTATACCAGGAGTACTTAATATTGCAGTTTTGGACATTTTGGGACACCTGGACATTCGGAACCCATGCAAAGCATTAGGAGTTTTCATATGCATCCACTTTGTTCTCATTTATTTTTGCATATCCATCCATTTTCTAGTCATATTTTCTATCGTCTATCCTTGTCAGAAGAAAGAAATTCTTTAAGCTGCTATGTGAATAGCCTTTGGTTTATGCAATATTGGGGTCTTCTACCCCACTTCTTTGGACTGAAATACAAGAGCAGATCAAAGCATCTAAAACTGCCTTAAGGGCTTTATCTTGACACTCCAAAAGGCTAATTAGTGATCACTGTCACTGGGATGTGCATGAAATGCTTTGATTTAGCATGTGGATGAGTAAGAGTAGATACAATGCAAACTCTCTGTCTCTCTCTGTGCCTCGCCCCTCTCTCTTTCTCTTTTTCCTTGGGGGAGAGGGCTGGTGCCTTGGTGGCATAGTGGTGCACTTGCAGGTTTGGTTAAAAAAATGCTACTATTTAGATGGACACCATCTATTCCATCATCTTTTGATAATGTTGAGAGAGGCAGTCAAAAGAATGTATCTTACAGAAACAACATGTATTTCTTGGTTACCACCACCATATACATATTTTGCAAGAGAGGCAGGTGGAAATGCTATTTGAGTGCTTGCACTTTACAAAGAGGAAAAAATATGGTGTTTATTTACATTCAAGGATTAAGTCTGTCTTGGTAGTTGTTTTACAGTATCCAAGTTCTGGCACTCCATTGTACACTATCTAGTTTCAATTGGTTACCTTGGTTTCATTTGGTTGAAATGCTTTTGTTCATTAAGACGATAAAATCATGGATACAATTTCCATTCGTATCAAAATGGTGTATTGGGATTTTACAACTTCCATCTTAATAGTTTACCATTTGACTGAGATAAATTTTTGCTGTTTGATGGACAATTTACTAAAACTCAGTGCTTATGGTATTTCTTATTACCTTTGGTGGCTTATTTTTGTCTTTTCCTTTTCCAGTATATAAGACCTGGTGCTGCACCTGTATCTGGGGGACCATCTGGTGGCGCTGTAGGTCCTCCTGGTCAGGTTCGTCCTCCTCTTCCCTTGGGCCCCACTGCTGGTCGAGGGAGAGGTGATTGGAGACCTGCTGGTGGCAGAGGCATTCCAAATGCCCCAAAAAGTTTCCATTCTTTTGGAGCACCTGCTTGGTCCAATGGCTTATCGGTCCGTGCTTTTGGCAGTGGATTAGATTTCACCCTTCCTGCACACAAGTAAGCTTGGCCATGTAAATGATTATAGGAAATATTATCTATCTAGTTGATATAATCTCATGAGCATGCACCTGTATTTTGATTTTTCAAACCATTTTACAAGCCATTTTATGTGTTTCTGATCAATCTGGCTAAATGGGGAGGGCAGCTCTTTGTTTCTTGTTTGATTGTTTCTAGGCAACTCACCTATATTTGAACACGAATTTGTTGACAGAAGCTGAACCAGTATGGCAGAACTCTTTGTTTTATTTGGTTTTTGTGTTAACATTACATTTAAAAGTACATATATGCTATATGAGCGTGAATTTTGTTTGAAGTGGTGCTGTGGGAATATCTGGCTATTGATGGAAATGATTGGAGGAAGCCTAGCTGATAGCAAATAGAATTGGGGTAGGGGGAGCTCCCTGCATCATTCATTGTTTACTACACGCAATAACATGGATTGTATTGTTCGAAGATATATCTGTGTATGGGAATGTTAGTGTGGGGAACGTAAAGCTGATTCCAAATATGGAGAGCAGTATTCCCCCTCCCCCGAATCATTCATTGCCCATGAGTACTTAATAAGTTAGACTTTCTAGCATTCTGGCCTAATCAAATATCTGACAAGTTGATATCCATGAAGAATGCCAATACAGATATACCTACATGTGTTAAGTGAGACCTCATGCATCACTGACTGCAGATTTTCCTTAGCAAAGAACAGCATAGCATCACCAAGAACATTTTGTTTCTAAACGTGTGATTTTGAAGAGGCGCATCATTTGGCACCAAGAGCCAATCATTAACATCACTGTACCATAGATAAGAAAACTCCATATATGGACCATCAGATGAAGTTCTCTCGCTTGTTTCAAGTAAATCGAGGCAAATGAGATTTAAGAGAAGCGAATCTGGACAGGAAAAAAATATCCCAATATATATTGCATTTAAAGAGGCAAAAGGGGCAAAATAGAAGAAAATAGAAAGAAGAGGAAGCTGATGAATGGAGCAGAGACGGATAAAAGTGCATATATGGGCTTACTTCTGTCCGATTACAAGTTATTTTATAAAGAATCCCTGTTGCTATTATTACAACTATGTGACATTTGAACCCTGACATAAGATTTACATGTGTTGTAGCTGCAAATTAGAAAATACTATGAATGCTCAATGCACAGAATTAGCTGTCCAATAAAGCCTCAATTGCTAAATTTGTTGTAGTGACAGTTAGGACCAAGTTTTGCAATCTCGTTGCTAGACCCCATACTGGTATCCAATAGTACACCCCATATCTAGGGTCTGTGTGATACATACCTCACTACGAATACTCGATATGAGGGGTGTATCGAGTTTTGGTACTCTACTGGGACAATATGGTATGCCTTATATCGAGCGGTACAGTTCGAGATTGCAAACTTTGGTCAGTATAATTTGACATGTTAACACTTATTTTTTTAGTTTAAAATACTTTATGGTTGTTGTAGAATGTAAGATTTGCTTATGGGTCACTTTAGATGCATTTTATCTCTAGAGGCTTTACCTTGTTGTGTTTGGGATGTTGCCTTTAAAAAATTGTTAGCATGTTTGAGTTATTAAAAAATTGTTCGATGCTTGTGTTTCAGCCAGTTGTTGCTTGGTAGCAAGATCCTGCACAAATTTTGTATTAGTGTTGCTTACCTGGCTATGAAGTGACAGTTGTATGTTCATTTAAACGTGCTTACCCTACTACAACATCACAGCTGTCCACAGATCCTCCTGACTGAAATGAGTTCTACAATCAAAATCACTTTTCTGGACTGTCAATACCTGACTATTTTATTTTTTCAATTGTTTATATTTTTAGGACGATATTTGATATTGACATTGAAAGTTTTGAGGAAAAACCATGGAGACATCCTGGAGTTGATATTTCAGATTATTTCAATTTTGGACTTGATGAGGACAAGTGGAAGGATTACTGCAAGCAGCTGGCAAGCGACGGTCTTGTTATACCACATATACAATGTAAAACATGCTTTTATTGTTATTAATCAAGGGCTTACCTTTTGAGTTCGCAGGACCAACTTCGTTTGGAGGCTACCATGCAAAGCAAAATCCGCGTTTATGAGAGCGGGCGATCAGAGCAGGTAATTGGCATTTTGGATTGCCATATGTGCTCAACTGATTTCTCCCTTTAAAGCTTTAGCTTTAACAGTATGTTGCTTTGGTTGCAGGAGTATGATCCAGATTTACCTCCTGAACTGGCTGCTGCAGCAGGCCATCATGATATATCTGCTGATAATGGTTATCATGGAAGAGCAGGCAATAGACAAACTGATTTTAATAGCCAAGGAAGTGGAGCTGCAAATATACGGGCACCAATAGTATGATCCAATCTTATTTGATATTGCCTAGTCATAAGTTAAAATTTTGCACATTTCTTCTGTTACTCAGGAAAATATTGTGCTTCATGGCCTGTTGATGTTTCTCTTAATTTTTGTTGTCATGTTTCCTTTTTTCCACTTGTCATTAAATTCTGCCTGCTTATTTTCTACGTATTGTACTGACTTCTGAGTATGCATCATTTATTTGGTTTTCTAGCCAACTGGGAGAGCGATACAGGTTGAAAGTGGTTATGGTGAACGCCAGCCTTCTATTGACACAAGGGCACCACGACATCGTGATTCAGATGCAATTATAGAGGTATATTTCATCCTTTGGAGTTGATTATGGAGTTTATTTTATTTCTTTCTTTATTTATTTGTGTATGTCAAGTATTTGATGGATGCTTATCACGAGACTCATTTACAGTACCTCTGGATTATAGTTAGTGCTACTAACAGACATACTGCGATGATCAGATTGTATTGCAGGACTCGATGGATGATCCAACAATAAACAATGGTGCTTTAGAGCAGCCTGAGAAGGATCTCCAAGGAGAAAATTATAAAGGTGTCCATGAATTTGAAGAAGAAAGACATGTTGCATCAGAACAAGACAACCGTTATCTGCATAGTTTAAGTGGGAGGAAGAGGGAAATGGCTAGAAAAGGCCCCTTGGCACCTGACAAGGATGGTATCTTACCCTTTCCCTCAAAGGCACATGGTCATTACCATTCCAATTCGAAATCAAGGAGCCCTGTATATTCTAGTGGATCGTTTGGGGGGCATCATGATGCAAGGTATATTTTACATTGTTGACAAGTTTTTTGTTGATTTTCTTTTTTATGTGAAAATAAATACATATGTATTTGAGGAAACATGAAAAAAAAACTAACGAATGGCTAAGTTTGTTTGAGCTTAATTTAGACCTTGCTTCATATTTATATATAGCTCATAATATATTAATGGTTGTAACTAAGGATGGCTGAACCGCGCTGAACTGGCTGGTTCGTGGTGCTGGACCCATCAGTGATTGGCTGAGTTTACCCTACATTTTCTAGCCAGTTGGCTGGCTTGGGTGTGATGTTCGAGTGGCCCCACATCCCTCCTCGCCCCGCCCTGCCAGCGAACACCTCTGCCCTCCTCACGGTCTCTTGCGATGGTCCAAGAGGGGGGTTTCTGATAAGTCCTCCCTGCGCTCTCTCTCTCTCTCTATTTCGCTTGCTAGGGTTAGGGTTTTCCTCGGCCCTCCCTCTCGCCCCCCTCTTCTCTCTCTCTCTTGCTCCACTAGGGTGGGGGTTAGGGTTTTTCTCAGCCCTCCCCCTTCTTCCCTCCCTCCCTCCCTCTCCCTCTCCCTCTCCCTGTTTTTGGTACACCCTGAAATGGTAAATAGTCACCGGCCGGTATGATCTTCGGTACCGGTTCGGTGAACCTTGTCCATAACATTAGCGTTGGAGTGTTCTAGTTTGTGCATCCTGAATGAGAGTACAATTGAGGTAGTTGTTTCTGTATATCCTTTATTCATCGTAGTTACAGGAAAGTTGCTTTTAGCTTTTCAATTTGTCCTAAATTTTCTTTAGTTCCATTTATTCATAGATTTTTCTATTAGAAATTTATGCTATAAGGCAGGTCATACTTTGTAAATGTTTCTCTTCTAGACTTATATTTGAACCCTTGAAATAATTTATAGGTGCTCAAAAAACTTCTTTGCTGTAGATAGTTTTACAGGTGGATGTATGCCTGCGGTATTAATAACTATACCAAATGATAGACTAGGAGTCCACTACTATGTGGGTTCATAGAAGGTCACCTAAAAATTAAAGGTCCCTGAAGGCATGTCATGTCCTTTTCCATTAACTTTCTTGAGTTTTGAAACATATTTACCAGTCAGGTTAAATAAGCATACTTCAGTCTTATAACTCCTCTGAAAGTGAGATTGTGGAGTATCTCTGGTCAAAAGGATAGCTGAGTCTGGTTATAATTTATGTTGTATGGAACTTGCCCAATATGGTTAAATGCCTCCTTTCACTATGCATTAGAAAGCCCCAAGGATAAACCTGTTATCTAGTAATTCTAATTCGAGTCATCTTATTGGTAAGGGCAATTTATTCCACTTATGCTGGCCACATTGCTCTGCTGATGCAATGTTTGCAGTGCTCTTATTGGAGTTAACATCTTCCCTTACCCTTTACCTCTGGTGAACTGATAAATCCTGTTACTGGGCTGCCTCTTTGATGCATCCGTATAGTCCATTCAATACCTTGTCAGCAATCCACATAACTTAGAACCGCTCCAAATGATGTAAGTAGCTGCAATAAGAGTAACCAAATCATTTCAGGCGTGGATCAATATCAGATTCTATAGTTGCGAACCTGATTAATAAACCCTCAGATATGAACAGTAACCAGCAGTCACTTCCTGCAACAAGTGAACCTAAAGCAACATCTTGCTGTGAATACTCAAGCAGCTAACACCATTGTTCTGATATAATTTTCTGAAGGAGATATGGATCTCTTTCCAGTTTGCAAGCACATTGTTCTAACAACCTAGCCCCTAGTGATACTGTTTATATGGTTTCATCAAATTAAGTTCTCTTATGAAAAACATTTTTTTCCTTGCCATATTCTGTGTACTGCTGCTATAATTCCCGTTAAATCTTATCATTTAGTTAAAGACATGAAAAAGCAACTGTCTGATACATAGGATTTGCCGACGACCTACATTAAAGAGGATGAAAAATTCCGGAGGCTTATTGCCTATGTGGAAAGAACAAATCATGTACCAATTGCTTTTGGTATAATAATTTTATTGCTCAGATCCAACATGCACATTCTTTTTGCTCCGGGCTATGTAATTTTGTTGGGATTATATTCTCTTGCACATTTCTGGATGTCTTTCCAGTCAATTCTGGATGTTGATTTCACTATCTTGCACATTCTAGCAGTGTAGTTATTAGCAATGTGTAAACTAGTAGCCCCCCTCCAATTTGCATAGCAATGACCGCCTCATAAAAATGGCATGGATTATGCAGAGGATTGTCCTTCGATTTTTCACATTCAGATCTCTTATGCCAGATTGTATGTTCAGGGTTTATTGGATAAATGAAATTTGACAAGAACCTATATTTTTCACTTTAAGTTTTCAGATCTGGATAATGTATTTATGATTCCACTGCATAATTCTCAAAAACGTGGTTGTGCATCAGTGTATCTGTTTTAGTGGCTAAAGTTTCCAATTTATATATCTTGTCATGCCTATCTGATTGAAATTTTTCAAATCCTGCAACATTTTGTTTTTATAGAATTTCTTGATAAGTTGGTTTCCATGACTTGCTTTAGTATCGAGTCTTGTTGTCAGCTATAGTGATATCCTATAATAAAGTACTGAATGTAGATTGTTTACCTACTACACCTTCAGGTTGCCTCAAGAGACCTCACATGGAAGGCACTCCACTGCAAGTGGTGAACCCTCAAATGATGTCATTCCTAGCGAAAGTGCCCATTCAAAGAGGCATGATGATCACCAGAAAGGAAAACTGATTGACAGTACGGAAGTTAACCAGACTTCTGAAGTATCACCTGCTGTTGCAGTTGAAATTGCAAGGAAGGTGAGCATTGAACATAAATATGAACATGATGAGAAGCTTGCACTGGCTGATAGCATTGATGTAGAAGGTGAGGAAATCACTTCAGATTTTCACATTTCAAGTGAGACTGTTTGTGATGATAACCTAGTCTATCCTCACAAGAAACAAAAATTAAGTTCACGAGTAGAGCAACCTGCAATCAATGATACTGATGATGAAGATGAATTAAGGACCTCACGTAGTGACAACAATAGAGCAAAAACTGGGAGCAGTAAAGATTATCAGAAACGGCGTGAAAATGGTGAAGAAGTCATGCAAGATGGACGATCAAGGCTGATGGGCAATATAAGCAAGCGCCGTGAAGGAGAGGAATATATTTTTCGGCGAAAGGATGATTATGGTCGTGATGCTAGACAAGAGACAGACAGAAACCGGATAGCTTCCAAAGGAAGGGAAAATATGTATCACTCTTATGGACATAGGGACTGGGATCCCACTTCTGCACACCCAATTCGAGATAGAAGTTTTGAGAGGCCAAAGGAGTCAAGTTCTTCTATTGGTGTCAGGCAAAGGAGACAAGATGACATTCAGAGGAGGGTTAAAGATGAAGACATAAAGAGGGAACGTAGTGAGGAAACGGAATCAAGGCACAGGAGTAAGGTAAGGGCAAGTGACAGGAATGACAGAGATGAAGATCTTCGTTCAAAAAAAAGGATGGATGATGGTGACTTGAGAGGCCGCAATAGAGATGGGACCTCGAGGCAGAGGGAGAGGGATGATATTTTGATGAGTCGCCATGAAAATTTAGATGATTCTTATATCAGAAGAAAGAAGGATGAAGAAGTTTCAAGGAGGGGAAAAGCTGATAAGGAAGATGCCTTGCATGGTCACAGGGGTAGGGAAGATTCCAGCCGAAGAAAAAGAGAGAGGGATGATGACATCAATTACAGGAGAAGGGAGGATGGTACTCGATTGAGAGACAAGGCTCAGGATCATCATTCTGCCAAACAGAAGGATGATAGTTGGCGTCATAGGGAGAGAGAGGATAGGCAGCAGGTTAAGCAACTTCATGAACATGCACAAACACATCGGGAAAGAGAAGAAGGGCGGGGATTGGTGAGAAGTGGCCGAGCTATAGAAGATAAGGGCTTGTGTAGGAATGCTAGAGATAAGGATGAATTGAAAACTACTGGTTCTGATATGGATTATCAGGACAAAGATAGAAAGCGGTATAATGAGCAGTCAAAGAGAGGAGATCGCATTGGGGAGGAGAATGTTTCACGTCACAAAGGACATGGGGATGTGCATGCATGTGAAAAACAACACAATAATGATGAGAGGAGCTCAAGGCATGAAAGGCTACGCACTCATAATGAGCGTCCTTCAAGTGCTTCTGACAGCCATCAGATGTACAGAGAGAGACACAGGGAAAATACAAGAAAAGGTAAAGATAGTGAAGCTAAGGAGCAAAAGAATCAGATGCTTGGCGGGAGAAAGCATGAAGATCACAATATCCACCAAAATGACAAGGTATGCTTCAGTGACATGGTACCATATAATAAGCCTCCTTATATATTACAGAAGCAAATTTTCATGATTGTCCATTGGCATGAAACAGTAAGTTTTAAGGGAAGGACCAATTGCTCATTGAACAGTTGATGAGATATATATTGAGATCTTTCATTTCCTTTTAATGAGAAAAGTTTTAATGTTAAGTAGAGCTTCTCTGCCCCTATAAAAATGTATAGTCTTAGATATGGAGTTAAATACATGGCAGAGAAACTAAGTGGAAGCAAATGTTATTGCAGTGGCTCGTGCTTGAGATTCATGTCTAATACCTGATTTTGGGAAAAATAATGGGTCACGTATTGAATTGTTAGCAACCTTGAGATAGCTGAATAAGTGCGCATATGAAACATCGCTAATTTTTTTTATGCCTTAAAGCATTCAAAACAGTATGGATGAGAAACCTGCATGCATGGATATACATTAGAAGCAAAAATTGAAACAGAAATGGCACTTCAAGAGTTACTTTCCAATTCCATATAATATACCTAGCATACACGGCACACATTTGGGATAAAAATAGAGAGTAAGCTTTTACATATGCATCAATAATTTATCAATTACCTATTAATAAGCTGATTGTTGCATTATTTTTCAGAATAGTGTATAACTACATTTACTATTTTACATTTAGATATGATGAATGTATGAGGCCTATTGTGTTAAGATGGCAGTTACATGTACAAGACGAAAAAATATAGCAAAAAAAAAATAAATTCAGAATTGTATTAAATTTGAAAAGAAAGCAACAGATGAAAAAATCAAAAGAAAATAAAAATAAAGTTTTTGAAAGTCAGACTAACAAAACCAAGAATAAAAAGTAAAAAATATTAACAAAACATAATAAAATAGAATACACTAAAAAATATAAAAATGAAAGATTATTATGGAACTATGTAGTGCCAAAAAAACTCAAAAAGTAACCAGAAAATAATAAAATAAGCTAGTAGACTGCAAATATGAATTTAAATATAAATACCTTGAAAATGAAATTACACAAGAAGTAAAAATTTATTTGACAAACTAAAAAAATTATATTGGGCATGTAGATTGGATGATGAAACCTGAAGAATAAATAACGTATTTATTAATCTGCAAAATAAAATGTTAAAATATATAAAACAATAGCATGAAAATATGATAGAAAAGTGAAAAAAGAATTCATTAATGAGATGTGTCCCAAACCTTATGTTAATCGAAGTCCTCTCAATTGGTAAACCTGCAGTCTTTAATTAATGGTGCTTTTTTTCTAGATTAGTTTTATGAAAGAAGTTTATCATGATTCATGAAACACAAATTATGAAAGTGTTAGGGGAAGAGAGAGAGAGAGAGAGAGAGAGAGAGAGAGAGAGAGAGAGAGGAAAATGGAACTCTGAAGAGAGTGAGTTGAAAATGGAACTAGTGTAGAAAACAATGGCAAGCATATTTATTATTAGGAAGGGGGTTTTGCAAATTGTTCATGGGATCTGATAGAATAATGTGATCTCACAAATTATGAAAGTGTAAAGGGACAAGAGGGAGTAAGAATTGAACATAAGCCTAATATAGGAAGTAGAACTAGTATAGCTAAAACAGGAAAGTGGATGGCTGTTGGGAGCCATGAGTCATGAAATTGAATGCTGTCAAGATTGGGATTATATTGTAAATTGTAGAGGCAGTAAAATCTGACTGAATTGTTGTTCCATTGTAGATCATGAGATTCTTTCTGATTCTTTTAAATACTAGTGGAAAAAAGGGTCAAAGAAATGTACCAAAAAAAGGGGTCAAAGAAGATGGCAAGTAACAAGCATGATAAGGAGTAATTTAAATAATTAATGAATAAGAGACCATCATATAGAAGCATCAGAAGTTCACCTTCGAACGACCATAAGCTCATATTTATATCGTGTCCAAAAACAAATACTGCATGAAATTATGTAGTTTAGCTTTATGCCACCTTGTAAGCCCATATGATAACTTGAATCAAAAAATATATGTATAGGCATATAGAGTAATAAGGATGACATAGAACATTTTCATTATGAGAGTTGATTACATAACTGCTGAACAAAATTTTCTTCCTCATCCGCTAGTTTTTATTCAATATCTCAGAATGAATTTTCTCCCCTTCATGAACCAACAATATCCTAAAAATAACCAAGAAGACATGTTTTACCCCTCAAAATGCATGAATCAAATTTTCTTTTGTGGTAGAAGATTTGTAGAAGCTAAGGAATCAAAATTTGAGTAGTGGTAGAGGTGAGATGATCATTTGACTCAAGTTTTGAACTTGTGGACGGCTATATTGCTTTTTTTACTCTTGAAAGCAAGGTTCGCTCTTGGTACCAGACCTCGTATTGGTGCCACACTAGCACAATATTGGTATGGTATGGTACGGTACGGTATGCCATCCGTAACTAATCGGTACGATACGGTATGCTCCATACTATCCGGTTCGGGCTGGTACGACAGATCTATGTTTGAAAGTTTAAAGCTCTATGGAGACTTCTAACTTTATGTTTGGTAAGTTTAACAAAAGTCAAAGAAATCAAGATTCCTGAAAGATGGGCATTCCAATCGATATAATATGTAAAACATAATCTAGATCTGAATCTTATGATCCATGGTCTGGTACTTCATATCCAAGTCTGAAACGCACATTAAAGGGTCAAATTTGGATCAGTTAAGGCTGTTTTGATCTGAATTGATGATCCCTATCATGGGTCAGAAGATTTTTTAACAATAATAACATAAAATGAACTACTGAGTAATAAATAATTAAAAATACTAAAAAAAGAAACTAAAATGGTACTATAAATAAACAAATGAAACTGAGAAAATATTTGATGGATGTTCGCAGTCTAATCAAGAATTGATAAATTTGGAATTATTTATTTACTTATCTGTCTGCAAATTACTAATATACTCTTGCTTATTTATGTGTATTATGCAACTCCAGGTTTAATATAGTAGTATTAAATGAGAAATTGACGTTGAGTTGTGTGAGTTGATTTGAAACACGAAGCCAATACGATTTTGGAAGGAAAAATATTTCATTTTTGTTTATTATCGTAGAACGTGTAATTGGAAGGATTGGTGGAAGTTGAGTAGAAATTGAAATTGTATAATTTTGAAATAGAAAATATACTTTGTTTTATAGATTCCCTCTCAATATCTCCATCTTAACACATGTCATTCTTTCTATGGTCTGCCAGATTTTTGTTTGAGGGAACATGCATAAATGTGTGATTTTTGGTGTGCCCAATGGGACCAGTTAATCTTTCTAAGATGTCTAAGAATCTGGTTGATCTGATTGACTTGCAAAAAATAATTTGGTGAGGGAAGATCTGTGCTTAGTGCTTGGTATCACAGAGAGGAGGCAATCCCATGCCACCAAATGATTGGAAGGAAAGATAAAAAGAGGAAGAAAGGCTGCACATGATCCCATAAAGGATTTGTGAGTTACACTAGCACTAAGGGTATTTTGGTGAGAGATTTTCAGAGAATCTTTCAAGGAATATTCCAAATTCAAAACTTCTCTTTTTTCTTGCAAAATTACTGCAGACAATATGGGTTAGATTCAGCTGTGTGATAACTCAAAATTAAGGCTATCATCAAATAGATTGACTTTGAGAAAGTGTGGTTTAGGTCGACGGGTTTGAGGTAGACCCATATGCACCTAAAAAGAAAAGCCAGTAAGATAAAAAGATTTAAAAACTACTGACTGTACATATCCTTGAAATCATTTTCATTTTGTTCTCTATAACAGCAGATTTGGGTTAGGAAAAATCTATTGTGAATTTGCTCGTTGTGCTTATGACATTTATCTTTGGATAACAAATTTAACTCTCATCAACCATGTTCTGGATGTTATCTAGTTCTTGAGACATAATTGCTACTTCAAGAATTAGTTCTCTTGTATCTTTTTGGATCATCTTTTTCATTTTGCATACCCTATAACTGACAAATTATCAATTAACATTTCCCCAGTGACTAGCGTCTGGCTCTGTTGGAATCCTTCTCCTCTCATACTTAACTACAATTCGCCCTGCAGTAACCAAGTAATTGATTCAACTCATGATAAAAGGTTGTTATAGATCCCATATATATCCAGTGCACTGCTGCTCTCTCTCTCTCTCTCTCTCTCTCTCTCTCTCTAAAAGCAATTTTGTGGCATTTCAAAGTCCCTTTGTCTCCCCTTGCAAGCAGCTCAGTTCATTAAAAAGGCATCCTAGTGCACTAGGCTCTTCCTACTGTGGGTACACAGCTTTACTGCTGCGTGCAGAGAGACAATTTCCATGTTTTGAATCTGACACCTAGATCACAATGGAGTAGTCTTACCATTGCACTAAGGATTGTTGTCTACAAATTCTATGGTGCTTTTCTATTATAACTAGGACTATCAAAAAATTGAAGCTGCATTTCATGTGGCAATGTGACCCAGTGTTTAACCTATACATTTCTTTTTTTCAGTGATACTGAAGTTTTATTATAAAATTAGCAATAGACATTGCAAATATAAGAAATTAATTATATTAAGATAGATTACTGTCTAGACCTATTTCTTAACAAACACTTCTAATCTGATGCATTCTTGTGTGTGGTTTACCTTGTTCAGGTTAGCTTGAAAGGCACAAATGAGCAGGAAAGCAGTACCTTTTATTCCCCAACACTCTCCAAAAAGGATCATCATCAAATCCATGAACAGTTAAAGGTTCACCAACTGCATGATTCTTTAACAAAACAAGGCGAGGAAGATCTTGTCTCAGATGATGAGAACCAGCAGGATTCTAGACGGGGACGGTCCAAATTGGAGCGTTGGACTAGTCACAAGGAGAGAGATTATAGTTCTATTGAGAATGTACATACACTTTCTTCCATGGAAGATGAAGTCACAAATGCTGATGTGATACATGTGGACGAATTAGCGAAAACTGAAGGTAATACAAATGCTGGTGAGTTAGAGCCCAAGAGTGCTGATATAGGACAAACAGTAGATAAGATAGCAGAGGAACGTCATCTGGACACAATGGCTAAGCTAAAACGGCGAAGTGAGCGCTTCAGACTTCCCATGCCAGGGGAGAAAGAGCCGACACTGAGCAAAAAGGTGGAGAATGAAGTGCGGTTAACCCAGAATGAAGCTGTTGCTGATACAGAGGTTAAGCCAGAGCGACCAGCTAGGAAACGAAGGTGGACTGGTAGTTGACTAATTTCAGATATAAGGTTTTTTTCAAAACAGATATGTAGTGATCAATTGACATCCATTAGTGTGGCCCCTTTCAGGGGCCATTTGCCAACAACCCTCCATGAAGCAGGTGGGAAAGTTGGGGCTGGGCTGCAGCTTCGCAATATTAATTCTAGATCCCCTCTCCCACTCCTCCAGATGCTGTCCTTGATTATGTCTTATACTTGTATTCTGGATATGTAACTTTGAACATGTTCGATGCTGGTTGGAACTTGTTTTTTCTCTATTTTTGTTGGGCACCCACATCTTGTAATGCATGGAGGACCCTTTGGGTGCCATGTAACTTAACAGGATTCCATGATTAAACAGGTTCTGGCTCGTCAGCAAGACATCAAGTTTGGAGGTTAGACCTAAAGATGCATGGAGGATCGATCCAGCCTGCCTTTTCTATCAGTGGTGAGCTGAAGCATTCCTACTTTCTTAGTGAGGTTTTCATCAAATATTGGAACAAGACTGAAAGCTGGGAGGTGGTTGAGAGGAGCTGCATCAGTTCCATCATCCTGAAGCTGTTGATTTGCAAGTTGCTGGGCTCCGTCTGTGCGTGGGCTGCTGTTTCTACTCTCTCTCTCTCTCTCCCTCTTCTTGTTCCCTGTTCCCTTGCAAGAATGATGTGAACCGTGATGAAGGCCCCTCGAGAGCAGTTGGTAACTGACTCTGGGTGATGGCAAATGCCTGATGCTTCTAGGGATCATACATTTCCGAGGTGCCTACCATGGTAGCCCTCAGGGTTTCCTTTTGTCCAGGACATAGCAATCTGCTTAAAGTCCCCGATGGATGACGGTTGTGATGGAAAATAAAGGACCTCCAGGTTGTGTAAGCAGTTGCTAGGTCAGCTGTTTGGTGGATCCATGTACAATTTTAGAGCCTGAAAGATTACTGGAGCAAGAATTATATATGAATTATAGGTCCTATGATTGTACTCACCAGTCAAAAAGTTCCTGCGGCTGATGTCGCGTTGTACCCAAAAGATAGATCGGGCAAAGATATGATAAGCAGTCATATTTCTAATTAATTCTCTCTTGTTTCTGTCAAAGCAAGTAATCATCCATAATTGGTAATGTTGCAAGTTTTCAAGCTTCGGATCAGTTAGATGGCTATGGGTACCTGCTTTCATGGGGTGTGCTAGCGAAAGGAAAGCCTAAAGCCATGTCAAAACCTATGCTGGATCATTAGGGTTTACATTATCAGGACTCTGAGATCGCGGTTCATGGCGCAAAGTATATATTCCTACGACTCCCGGATTATGCATTTATTTGTTGACCAAATCTCAAATTCTCGGTCGCTGTGCTATGAATCTATGGCAACTGGTCTGAAGGTCGACATTAGTTCGCAACGAGACACTCCCACTCAACAAATTTATTGCTATTGAACTATTGTTTGAGCAAAGGATAATATACAGTAGGAGGAACAACCAAATATAGTTCTTAATAATAATGTTATTTTTTATATTAATTTAATGGTGCTAATATATTTTTTTATTTATTATAATTTAATAAGCTAATAAACTTCTTATCAATATATTGTTATATTTTGATTAAAAAATATATTAATTAAAAACTTTATTTATTATATAAAATAAAAATTTTTATTAATAATATTATTAATATAGATGTAGCTAAGAATAATGAAAATTTTGGCGCAAGCAAAACCTACATTTTGAGGGAGAACTGCTTGGGATTAAACGTACATTAAACAGCGCTAGCTGTGCCAACATCACAATGTTTCACAATTTTGGTCACATTCCATTACGTCACTCCGGCTCAACCAAATCAGCACGCTCTCAGTCTCTCACCAGCCGCGACCCACCCCGCCCGCCGCCTTTACCCCTCGGCCGGCCCTTACTAAAATCACGTGCATAATGCGTGTTTTCAAATCGAAGGCGAAAGGAACTAAAAAAAGTAAAAGAACGCTCCGGTTCTCTCAAATGAGAAGAATTCAAAGGCATCGCTGCCTGCCGGAGCTGCGATGAGTGGCGGGTGGTGGTTGACCCGGACTCCGGCGCCCGCGTCTGCGATTCGTGCGGCTGCGTTCTCTCCTCCGACGACTTCCGCCACCAGGCCTTCTCGTCGGACGGTGTGCCCACTGGCTCCCTCCTCCTCTCCGTTGGCGACTTCTCTTACCGCGACCGCCTCCTCCTCCGCGCCCGCAGCATCCTCGCTGACATCGCCGCTCGTATCGGCCTCTCCGCTGCCCGCGCGGCCGAGGCCGCCGCCCTCGCCTCCGACGTCACCGATGGCGCCCTCGGCGACGGCCAGTGGTTCACTGTCCTCGCCGCCGTCAAGAACCTGCTTCCCTGGGGAGCGGACGTCACCGTCAAGAACCTAGTGCAAAATACCCCCCTTTTGATCTGGATCATGGAGGTGAAGTCGGAAACTAGATCGGTGGAGGGGTCTGAGGAGGGAGGTGAAGTCGGAAACTAGATCGGTGGAGGGGTCTGAGGAGGGCTTTGGACATGATTTGGGTGATCTATTGAATTCCTATCACTCAAACTATGGGGAAGATGATGATTCCAAGTATTTCAACAATGTAGGTCATGAAGAGGGTGGTCTCGAGGTGATGAACTGTGATGAGTTGGAGAGTCGAAAGGTCTCAAGGGAATATCTTTCGAATGCTTACAAAAATGTCTTGGAGAGAATTGCTTGTCTTAAGGAAAAAGAGGAGAGTAGGATGGGCATTGGAGGTCTTGATTGATACGTGGGAGGGAAGATTGGATTCCGACAAGAAGCTCACGCTCGAGTAAGTATTACCGCATGTCGTCGGTTAAGATGCTCTGCCTCCATCTTTTATTATTGGTGTCAATACCAGGAGATGGAGGAAAACAAAGATAGAAGCTGCTAAGTGTAGAATTGATGAGGTTATGAAGCCTCCATCATCCACCGCCGGTTCGGGTGGGAAAGAAGAGGACTGTGTTTTGGAGCAGATGATAGGTAGGAAGCAGAGGAGGAGAAGGAGAGTTGAAAAGGGTGGTCTTGATTGGGAGGACTGCATAATGAACTTTTACTTCTTCATGGAGTTACAGATGATGAAATAGAGAAAGGGCACTATAATACATTGCTGGCCTTGCATGTTTTCAATTCCTTGTGTATTTGGAGACAAATAGGACCAGAAAATTCCAAAGTTGGTGATTGCTGGTGATGGTTTTTGGTGTTTGGGGGCCCTTGTCAATATTATACTTACAGGTTGGACATTACTTGAATCGACTCATATTGTTTCTTTAGTGATTCATTTGTTGACAAGAACCCATTCATTTTGATCGGTGGTTGCATCAAAATGTTGATATGTTTACTTCATACTCTTCTTTTCATGACACAGTGGAGTTCATTTGATAAGTAAAGAAATTTATTGACTTCAGCGGTTGCTAGCTAAAATGGTTGTCACAAAAAAGTTTTGGCTTTTAAGAATCAGTGTCATTTATTATATATAAAAAATAGTTTTATATTGTTCCACCTGCTTCATACATGGAGATGTAGGTGCATTACTATTCACTTAAAGGTTTATTCATCAATAGGGACTTTTCTGTCTTCGAACTTGATGATTTTCTAGAAATAATATATAAGCGGTAATTGGGAAATGTAGCTTAACAGAGCTATTGTCCCCATTTATTTTTTAGTTTGTGGACAATCTGAAAATGCCATGTTGTTTGGATAAACAATGCAGACGCACATGAGTACTAGCATCTGTTTTACTTCCTTTAATTTTGCACTTTCACAACTAGTAGAAAATGGAAGAAAGGAAAGCATGAGCTGACACTTTAACACTTATGCATAATTTTTATAAAATCCTATAGCCCTTATCCCATATTTATGTATTTTTTTTAACATCTTGCCACTAAAGTTGCCTGTTGATCCCCGTGGTAGTTTTACAGTGCCGTTTTAACAGACATGTTAGTTAGTTTTAGGTAAATTCAGTTTCTCTAGATCTGTGTTGGCTGACAATCCATAGACAGCCTCAATATCCTTTGCAAGTTTTACTATCTTATTCATAAGCATGGAACCTATCAGGCCTATCAAACTTTGGCTCGTGTTTTAGAACTTTGAGACATCAGAAGCTTAACCACACTTCTGAACCTTATAAATTGACTAGTAATCTGGCATCCATAATGCTGCATAAGTTCTTGAAATTTATCTGTCTCTGATCCCTGTGGAAGTAAACCACATGGCCAAGCCTTTAGCACATCTTGTTTGTGTGCGTAGGTGCAAATGCTTGGGAGGCTTGCTAGCCATCTATCTTCTACAAAATTGTTTGGCATGTTCTAATAGAAGAAGACGTTCATGTTTTGTTTCAATTTACTAAATGACATGGATAACTATTATTACCTTTCAAGTTTCCATGCATTGGTTTCTAGTAAGTGTATATCTTAAGTAAAAGAATAATTTCTTCACTCTTTCATGGTAAAAGTATGTCTTTTCCCTATCTATATAAAACAACTTCAGAATATGTGCTAATGTCTCTGCTGTCTCATCTGTATATTGGAACTTTTAAGCACAAAATAAGAGTTTCTGTTTTATGTATCTTGTACTTTGTCTGGGTCTCATCATGAAGGAAGATTGCATGTGAAGCAATCAGACTGTAAATTTCAAGCTATCTATCCAATTTTACACTTGTTTCCTTCTCTAATTTATGTTTGTGGGTTGGATATTTTTGGGATATTTGCAGTATTATAGCTTATATTAGTAGTTTTATACACATGGCATCAGAGCTAGGTTCAAAGGACCACGTCATTTTTTCTTTGAGAAACCAGTTTGTCCAGAAGTTATTGAGATGTCTAGACTGTTGACGTTTAAATTATCTCACATTACAGTTCCCCAAAATCACAAGCATTCTAAATGCTAAGGAGGCTACTCTAAGCAGGTGGGAAACCTGTCTTTCTTCATATGCATTGTCTTAGTTTGATTTTTAATCTTTATTTAAATAAAGGTTCCTCTGAGATAGGTATGGGATTCACGTATTTTCCTCTAGATCCTTCAACTTTTACAGGTATTGCCCAACAAAATGGACCTAAAGAATTCTTTCAGTTCAAATTTATTCTACTGCCTATTGCAATCCTTCAACAAATAGTAGTCGCTTCCAGGTTGAGCCTAGGAAAATTTATGGCCATCACCTCAAGGTCTGGTTCTTTTTAAGGATGAAATCTTGGATTAGCTTGTGATATGTTCATTTTGGCAGAATGATACAAAAATGTGGTTTCACTTGGAATAGAATACTTATCCCACCAATAGCTAGAATGATGATCCTGATTATTATCATCCAGATTTGATGCTTATGGGTTCTGCACATGTCTGATTCTTCACCATACACCCTATTCTGATATATTTTCATCTAATTCTTCCATGACATTTTGTATAACTAGCATGGTTGATGTATTGACAAAATTAGATTTTCTTCAGGTACGTTTACTTTACCAATCCAGGCTTGTGCCCATCCTTCGCTCTTGTAAAAGAATTCTAGCAATGCAAGCTCGATCAACTGCTGACAACATTCTTGGAGTAACTGCTTAGCAATGCACTAAATATGTCTAACCAATAATCTTCCAATAAGAATTAGAGGAGAAGGAAGAAAAGAGGAAGTATTATCAGTTTGACCTGAGTATCTCTTTGTTTGATATCCTCCATTTAATATTCTAATTTAGTCCTTGAGAACCATCTGTAACGGTAGTTAAATCAAAGCGAAACATTCAGGGACTTTCTAGCATCAAGTTGGTAGACCAGCTTAAAGTTCCCTGTTTTAAATTTTCTCCTCCAGCGAAGAGATTTCTTTTCCTATCCAGTGAAGTTTTATATATATATATATATATATATATGTGCTTTATTTGATAAGATCTTCTAAATTTGATGTACTTTATTATTTCCAACTTCTTCATTTTATCAAAAAGCTCAGTTTTAGTATTTTCTCTTTCATAGCAGCTTTTGGATACAAGGGGAGATCTTTTGTAGCAGATGCGGATATCATGGTGAAAGTGAACAATTTTTATCTTATTGTTCCTCTCTCTCTCTCTCGCAAAGTTATTTTCTGTTTCCTTATGTTATGTGAAATCAAGGCATTACAATTTTTTCATGATCTTTGGTGCCTTTTTAATCGAAAATTGTATCTATATCTTTGCACCACTTTTCTTTCTTTTGAGTTGTCAACTGTCATCATCTACATGTGGATGTTGCAGCATGTGTTTCCTCTATCTAATTTTTCTGTCAACCGAGCCTAAATTAGAACTAAGATCTGATTGCTTTGTTGATGAATGTTGGTATTTATTTATTTATTTCATTTCTTAAGTGTGGCTTTCATGTTTCTTTAAGTGCAAGCTTCTCAATAATTTTTCCATATTTTTGACAATGATTGACAAGTTTTTTAGCAGTGGATGAATTTAGGCTAGGTATCACCACTTTTTGGGCATCTGCTCAGTTTCTTGCTGATGCTTCTTAACAGGAAAATGAGATTGTTTACTTAATTTCCTTACGGTGAAGGTTTTTCCTGAAAACACGTCCCACCTCCCTCTTAGAATGCAGCAAGGTAATGTTCCATTAATGTCGCCATGTTTTATTGTCATCTGAATTCTGATTTCCATGATTTGTGATATGTTTGTTGAGACTGAGTAGCACATTTGCACCTACTGAGTTCGGAGCCAGCTTCCTTGCTTGTTTCATTGATATTCATACTTTTGCATTAAATTGGACTCATACTGCTGATTCTGCATTCCTAAAACATAGCGATCCTCTATTTGCACAACTAGAAGTCATGAGCATCATCGCATTTCATGTCTTTTTTCCATCACCCCTGTCCTACTCCTTAATTTGTAAAAGCAAAAGCAAATATCTTTTTTTGGTGTTTTATATTTACTTCTTTGTCCTTGAGTTATTTTGAATTGCCAAACACTTACAATATAAAATTTCTTGCATTTTTCAAACTCCTCTGTATGCTTCATTTAAATTCCTCTACATGCTTCAAATGCTGCACAATTTTCTGTAAATTATTATGTCCAAACCAGTGTCCTGACCGACCGTAGTGACTGCAGAGGTCTTCTATGGAATAGCTTAGCCAGGGAAGCCAATCTGCCACACTTGTTGGGAAATATTTACCTTGCCAATGTGTTTGTTTGCTTTCTTCTCTTGGCATGTTGGCTGTAAAAGGTACTGCATGTTGCTTTAGAATTAGGGATGATGGATCAGAGAGATGAGGTGCATGAGGAATAGTTATAGGATCTCAAGAGGTATATGATTTGTGTCTGTTCTGTCCATGAGTATTAGTGATTGTTCTCCCAGCTCTAGATATTGCTGCGTCCATTGTCCTCTGATTAATCTGGCGGTGACCATTAAGCTTGTCCATGCAGTATGCAATACCTGAAAGGTAGGGCATGACTGATTTTTATGACAAACTGTATCTCTTTAGTGGTGTTGCTTGAATATGAGGCTGTCCATGTGAATGGTAACTCTTCTGATAGTAGAGAATGCATTTTGTTGCTGATACCCTCTCTTTCCTGAAGACTATTTCAGTCTGTGTCCCCACAATCATGTTGCACTTCAAACATTTGGCATCATTATTGCATCCTATGTTATTAATTAGGGCAAAATTCTATCTACATGGCTGATGCTTGTCCCAAGCCCAGATGGAAAGTTGGGTGGAAGGTTTAGACTATACAAGGAGCATGTTAGAAATGAATCCATATTCGGTATCAGTAAGTAGTACTGTAAACGAGTCGGGACGGACCGGGGCATGCTCGACCCGACCTAGACCCGCATTCTTGTACATGTCTTGATTGGATCCGGATCTTTTTCAATAAATGATTGGGATTGGTTGGGTCCATAGAAAATATTTCAGACCCAACTTTCGGATCAAGTTGGGTATATGATCAGGACCTAAAAAAAATATTTGGATCCATATCAGGTCCGATTTTGGTCTAAGTCTTTATTTATTTATTAACAAAATTTCATGAAAAAAAATTATGAATCAAGCTGAATTTTGACTGGCATAAATTTGTTTGCTAACATAGTCAAAATTTCATACGTTAATATTTATTTAAAATTGTAATCTGCTTTAGGAGGTTAATAACTTCAAATTAGTTTTAGCATTTTTCTATAACACAGTGAAAGGAGAAATGTCATGGAATACTTTCTTCAAGTCAATTTTGGTTAGATCATATCTGGTGACTAATAGAAAAATCCAGAAGAGATTTATACAGTGTACAGATAGGGTTGAGTCGGGTCAAAGTTTATGAAATCTAAACCTAACCTAAGATGTAGGAGGGGTCTAATATTACCCGGCTCCATAGTTCTTTACGAACGAGTTGGATCATATCCATTTGAGTTGGGTCGGATGAGGCCATGGATGCATACGGCCTATTTGCAGTCTTATTCCTAAGTGTTAAGGTATCTAATGTTTCAACTAAGGCTCAAATGGGTCGGATCGACCCGTGACCCAACCTGACCTGAATTTTAGGATCCGCGGGTAAAATTGGACCCGAATCATTTTCTGGGTCGGGTTTGGGTTTACCGAACGGATCCGACCCGACCCGAATGGACCCGAAGTGAGAGAGAGAGAGAGAGAGAGAGAGAGAGAGAGAGAGAGAGAGAGAGAGAAGGAAAAGTGAGGGAACACTCGGCCCATCAGCATTCTCTCTCGATCTACACTGTGTTGTCTGTTGATACCTCTGGTGTCTCGGTAGCTGGCTTTTTTTTTTTTTTTTCCTTCTGTTTTTGGGCTTTTGTTTTTTTTAACGTTTGAAGGGCGAAAGTGAGGGAACACTGAACTGAATATGGGTCATGTGCCAGTTTTCTGCCATGGAATTGGATTTTGGAAGACGGTTTGGGATTTTTTTTTTGTCCTCGTGAGAGGGGAGTTGGGAGACACCAAGTTCCGTCCAATCAGTCATATAGATAAAAAATAGCGTGGTATGACATTTGGCTTGTAGACCGACTTAGTCATCTATTCTGACTCAAAGCCACCCATGACTTAGCAAGTCTTTGGAGTCATGAGTCACCCAGCACCTCATAATTATGATATGACCAAATTAGATTTGTCCAAATCTTTTTCCAAAATCACAAAAAATTGGATCCGATTCGGATCCGAACCCGACCCGATTTTTAACCGGATCGGATCTGGGTCCAAAATTAGGATCCGAACAAAAAATCGGGTCGGATCGGGGTCACTCAGGATCCGACCCGATCCGACCCATTTGCATCCCTAGTTTCAACACATTAAGTTTGAGGTAACTTTGTATAGGGAACGCTTCGGTTTCGTTGTTATATTTATGCATGATAGGCAGTAACTCCACGTTTTAGGAACTTAAAAAAAGGGAAAAATTCTACATTTGACCATGCGAGTGTATGGATGGCCACCCTCCAAGTTTTACGCATTGTAAGCTCTCGGAAGATGCTTGAAAAAATAGTGGGTTGTTCAGGTCAGGCATGTTCTTCGGAAGGCGAACTAGGCGGCTGACTAGGTCGTCTCCTTCGCTGCGCACTATTCCGGAGAGTTTTTTTGGACTCAGCAGTTTTCTATTTCTTTTGCTTTGCGTTGTTTGCTTGACTCTGATGTAGCTGGCTGTGCTCATGTTAGAGTAGTGTGAGCAGCCGATTCACCAAAAAAAAAAACAACAACAATAACAACGGTGGGTGAAATACTGAAATTGGCCGGGACGGAAAGCTTAGGTGCTAATGGCGCAAGCGTGGATGCATCTGCGATCAGGATCTTGCTGGTGGTGTGGAAAGCAGCGTAGACACTTGCGTGACTCAAGAGCGCAGCATTGAGATTGAAGTCTATTCGATGGGTATTATGTCATTTTCGGCCTATATCGGCTGTTGTCTCCATGTGATTTTGTTTTATTTATCTTGTTCCCGACGCAGATTAGTATCTCTACCAAAAAAAAAGAAAAACTGATTAGTACTTTTTTTATTAAAAAAATGTAGATAAGTTTACCACTTACTGATGGCACAACCAATACGTGAGACGAGCTCTCAAATTTCAGTATTTTGAAGGACTAATAGCTAGTGTAACTACTATGATAAATGTAAGGATTCGTATGAATGTGTATTTAGTTCCACAACGGTTGTTCACTGAGAACATCTTGAGTTTTTATATAGAATTATGAAGTTCAAAAAATACTCTTCGGCTAGCTATTTGGGCGAGATTTTTTGTTGTTATAAATAGTATCAGAGTAAATTCGATCTATATTCTTTATAGATTATGGAATACTGCAATATAAATTTACGAAAGCTGATTACGAGCCGATCGTGATACTTGTTTGTGATTAAATTTGAATGAGTTTAAATTTCTAATGTGACGGTAATCCACGCTTGAACTACGTTGTTTATGAGCTGCAGCATCCAAGCTTTTGACGTCCGTATCATTATCAGCAGCGAAACACCAACCTTTGAGACTGCTCGATTGTCCGGGATCATTTGAGTTATTTTTCTCCATCCCGTCCCATCCCGTTCCCCGCTACAATCCAAAAGGGGATTCCCCATTGCTTGTCGCGCCCGGGCGTACTCCCGGCGCGGGCGAGGCGCGTGCCCCTCCCCGCCGTGCCACAGGCCGGATCCCTCCACCACCCATTCCTCGTGCCTTGGCCCTCCCCATCTCCTCCTTCCAAAGGAATGGCTCGCTCGCTGCCTTGCTCTCCGGAAATAAGGGAAAAAAACTCATCTCGATCGTTTTGCTTTCACGGACCCAGTCTCAAACCAAGAGAGCCTCGCCACCTTTTAGCACCGGCTCGTCACGCCGACACGCGTCCACACTCAACCACCATTTAATAATTAGAATTTTTTTATTTTACGAATACTTTTTTAAAAACTCAAATTCACGTGAATATCCTTTTAAAATTTATATGTATTTCTGTACTCTCATGTTTTTGCATAAATACTTTTAATATATTAGTTCTTCTAACATCGTTAATAAAAATCATATTTATTTTTATTAAAAATAAAATAAAATTCTGAAATTATTTTTTTAGCCTTCATCGCGATCGTCTTATAAATATTTCTTATTGCACATCTACTCATTAAAAATATTTTAATTACTTTAATTTAAAATTGTTAATTTTTTAATAGTGTTAGATGGTATGGGTACATCAGAAAAATAAGGATGAAAAAATAGGATAGCAAAACAAATATTTATAAAATATATCTGTAAATATTAATTTTTAAAAAATATTTATAATAAATTTAATATTTAAGTGTCTCTTCATGCAAAAAAAAAACTCTTAACAATTATTCACGATCCAGTGATCGGCCATCTTTTCTTCCTCCCACTGTTTTGTACGCCCCGCATCCAACGGCTCACAACACCCACTGATTTGACCACGATTCCACCATCCTCACCCACGGTTTCTCTTTTCCAGCCCTCGGTCTCGTCCCAAAACTGCTCATTCTCGCCGACCCATCTTTTCACCTCCCACAGAACCATCCTTTCTTCTCCTTCTCCTCACTGTCTATATATACGCGGCAACATAGAATGGATTTCAAGGCCTTCCTAATATCTAAATTTGATGGCTCCCACGGCTGCCATGCTCTTCCTTGGTTACCGCCAATGGAAGCCCAATCCCTCCTCTTCCCAATATCTCATCTCCAATACTCCTGCTTTATTTCATGTTAAGGTTGCCAATAGAATGGCCTCCCGTCCCCCATCAAAATCGCCGCCATCGGAGATCATCGGCGAAGTAGCGAGAAACCAAGGAGCCAGAGAAGAAGGCAGGGAGGCTAAACCTCCCTCCCTGGAAGACAAATTCGAGGAGTCCCTTCAACTCAGCTGCTGGTCCTTGTAAGAGATATTGCAACTACGTTGGTCCTCACCTTTTGTCGGTGTTAATCGTGGAAATAATGTGAAAGCTCTCTACGATTTTCTTCTGATGAATTTATTGTACATCCTCCCTTTGTTTTCCCAAAAGTTAGTTCCTTTGTTCTAATACAAATCACATTCGACACACAATAGAGAATTAACTGTGAACCCAAAAGCCAGGTGAAGCAGCGAGCTCTGCCTTGGATTTTATATTCTCCGGCCGAAAGTCTCCCAAGGAAATGATACGTTATCCAAATCATATCTCCAAGTAGACCAAGGCAGGGGAACGATATGTTAAAATAAGAGAGATTGTTTGTATGTTATTTTAAGTCTTTTTAAGAGAGCAAATTAAAGAATCGAGAATGGAGGTTTGGGGCTATTTGACACCTTTGGAGTTCAGGAATCGGGAGAGAGAGGTGGCAGAGATGTTACCAGAAATGATCTTATCAAGATCAGAATTTTGGTCAACACCTGCAAGAAGGGATGGAAAGTTGGTTCTTCTCATGATAAGCTCAAGGAATGACAATTTAATGTTCCTGCACGGAGTGTTAGTATTGAAGAACGAGCCCACGGCGCTTGATGTTCCATCGAAGATGTAGACCAACTGCTTGTAGATGTTTCACCACCATCTTATCTTTTCTAAATTTTTTTTCAGCCTTTTTTCCCAATTCTAATCAATTGAAAATGAGATGTAATAAATTGATAATGAAAAGGTAGATTGAATGAAGGGATTGAGAAGAGAAAATATCTGAGTAGCGTTTGTTTGTTTTTTTTTTTTTTTGAGTGGTAACAGAGGAAGTAAGGAGTATTCCCCACATTTACAGATGGAAATGTATAAGACGAGAGGGCGGACATGAGTTTTTTTTTTTTTGGCTTTCAACAGTTTGTCTATGCTTAGATTTTCCTGAAGCTTGAACGTGGGAAAAATTTTCCATAGCACGACATGCACTGAGGAATCCCTTTTAAGAAAAATGGGATTTTTCTTCATCCCAACTCTGCCAACAAAATGCAATCACCAATTGGTCCCACGCTTATTTTGATGGATAAGTGAATTTTCTTCCTTCTCCAGAATGTCCAGAGTCCAAAGATTTAGAGGCCATCTTCTCAACAAAGTTTAATCTTGAGAGAACATCATTTTTTTTTTGTGAAACGAATGTTATATATATTTTTTTTTATGGGATCTCTTTCATGGAGGCCAATAAAGGAGATAGGAAGGGGCATGATAAGGAAATTAAGATGGGATGGTCAGTTAAGATGGATAATGAGGAATCAGAAGGCCAAATGTGGGCTGGATCCGGGCACTGGAAAAAGATAACGTGAGCAGAAATTGGATGCCGGGTTCAGAGGAAGCTCTTCAGTTGTACATGGTCGTAATCCCAATCAGCAGCCATCTCCTTCTCCTCGGGCACATATTTTTTGTTAATAAAAGTGTGTTAGGACTTCCTAACTCTTTACCTCAGGAAAAAAGACACGATATGAAGCGTATGGGAACAGAGCTTGAGAAGATGAGATCATGGAGGAATGCAAAGGAGGAAGAAGACGAGGGAAGGGAACGGAAAAGGGAAGGAGTAATTGCTGGATTGAAGTAGTGCTGTATGCCTCTCTTTCTGAATCGGCATTCGGTGGGACATGAAGAAGCCCGTTCGCTTTCCTTATTTTTTTTCTTCTAGAAATATGATTCCTAAAAATATGATTCGTAAGAGAATAATTTTAGCATATTTGATTGATAATAAAAAAAGTGGCATATGGTTGAGCATCTGAAAAAGTTGTATGAAATATCTATTAGATTCTTAATAAAGAAAAGATCTTGTTCATAAATTTTGATGGCTCAAGAGGAGAATATATATATATATATAGCTGCTTCTTTGGAACTATCATGTGCGGAGATGGATGATGATCTTTTGCATGAGATTGAAGCTATTTTAGGGCCTATAGAAAAGCAGTCTTAGCTCTTGGCCCAGCAGCATTCAGCCTGTCAAATTACCAAGGGTTACGAGCCTAGTTTTTTCTGCATTTTTCGAAGCAGGAAAGCTTTCATGTTGCTTTGATGCTGCTGGCCGTATGATTCTTGTTCTGGTAAAGAAACCCTGATGAACGGTAGCTAATGGAGCCCCAGTATAATGTTAGTTATCATGTTAGTCGTTGAGCTTTTTGCCTTAGGAGGTAATCATCTCTATGTCATGCAATTGATTGAATGCTCCCGAAATTCTTAAATAACTCGCTCTGGATGTGCAAATCTTTGGATATTTTAATTTGAACATGGACCGTTCGAAAGTTTATATCACAGAACTACAGGGATACACCTAAGATGAGAACATACTGATGAGAGCAATGCTAGCCGCATCCAGATATGGGATAAAACTATTGGACGGTTGAGGTGGCACTCCGAGGTCGGGTAAAAATATCGACAGGGCGGATTCGCTCCGAAAACAAAAATTGAAACCGATTCCGAAATCCACTCGTTCTCTGAAATTGAAAGAGGAACCGGAATCAAATAGTTTTTGAAATAAAAAAACTAACACTACATAACCGAAAATTAACTATTTCAAAATTTTTATATAAATATTCAAATTTAAAATATCATATATATTTTTTATATAAATCATACTTATTTAACTAATAAATATGTTTAAAAATAATAACAGAATCATCTAATAAACTTAATAATTCTAATATAATAAGACAACCATTCAACAAACCTAATAACCGCGAAGAAAATATAATAATTTAAATTAAAAACAAGTCTAATTACGTTCAAGAAAATAAGTCTAACAAACATAACAACCACAAAGAAAAACTGAATATATAAAAATAGAGGGTTAAATTTATACTAAATATAAAGAATAATAAGAGATATCAGATATGTTCAATTTTGGATTGGGTGTCAGATTTGGTTCCTGGAATATTTTTTTATTTTTAAAGCCATCGACGAAATCATTTCCATTTAACATATCGTAGAACCTCTCCGCCGGTGCTGGTTTAAGTTCTTATGCTGGAACGCCCGATGGGACGGAAAAAGAAGAGCTTTTATCAAATTTCAGATGTGCCCTTAGCTTATCCAGCTAGTCATCTTGTTTGTAGGAAAATTGGAAAATCTTACTGATTTCTTTTTTTTCTTTTTTTGTGTGCTAGGAACCTGACCATAGGGTCGATTAAATGTCATAAAACATAAAACGATCCAGTCACTCTAGTGGCAAGCAAGTTTTGAATTGAACAAAACTATCAAAGTAATACGACCATACATCTGTTTAGGCCCTTTACAGTAAAACCCTACTGCAATTAAGTAATTCAAGTCCAGCAAAACCAAAGATGAAGATAGATGGCACCTATAGACGTTAGATGGCATCTTGGAGGTTAGTTTCTCTTGGGGAAAAACCCAAGTCATACCGCCACGGAGGCGCTCGGCCAAAGGGCGCCGACCAGGAAGGCGCTCGGCCAAAGGGCGCCGACCAGAGAGAGCGCCAAAAAGAGGCGCTCGACCAAAGGGCACCGACCAGAAGGGTGCTCGGCTAGAGAGCGCCGATCAAGAAAAGGCCCAACCAACACAACCAAGTAGGGATGCTCGGCTAGAAAGAGCCGACTAGAGGACGCCGACCAGAAAAGCGCTCGGTTAGAAAGCGCTGACCAGAGAGACAAAAGAGCGCGAAATAGAGGCGATCGGCTAGAAGGCGCTCGCCCAAAGGGCGCCGACCAGAAGCACTAGAAGCGACCCCGCCACAGGGCGCCCCGCTGGGCGACCAGCTCGGCTCGGCATCCCTGCCGAGCCGATGCCTTGACCAATACTTATCTCCGCCTAACTTTTTAAAGGATCTGACGGCTACATACACAACTCCACTACAACCTGCCACCATCTCTGAGCCGTCAAGGCACAAGATCTCCGCAGGTATTTGGCACGGCCTGTCATTAATGCATGAGACCCCCTCGAGTCTCCGATGCACTCAGTCATTTAATGAACACGGCTCAAGACGATCTCCGGATCACTGAACCATCAGAGCGTATGGCTCTTCCTGACCGCCGGTTCTCTCAGCAATAAATGCACTTACCATCTACGAACCCCAGGCCCACTACGGCCGACGGTTCAACCACTCCAACGGGTCTGATCAACCACGACAACTCCCTGACCCCGGCCTGATTCGGCCTTATTCTCCACTACGCCATTAATGGGCCAGATCGTGCCCAATTATCACCAAAAAGGACAAATTCCCCTGTCACCTCCCAGGTAACACAATATCCCTCTATAAAAGGGAACCTGGGGAAAAGGAGGAGGGGGACCGAAGACCGAAGAAAAAAGAAGAAAACAGCACAGACACAATTGAACACAATATTCTCTTTATCTTCTCCACATATCTCTTCCTTGCTCTCTCCACATATTTGCCCCCTCTGACTTAAGCATCGGAGGGCCGGCGCCGGAAAGCCCGGCCACCGGCTTTTTTGCAGGACAGGACAGGACAGGACGCACTCTCCTTCGCTCACCCCCTCCACGGAGGACGCAGCCGGCCGGCGCACCGCCGTCCGCCCTCCCGGCAGCGGAGCTCCTCCTCCCCTGGCTTCGTGGCGGCCCCCGGGTCCAATTTCCAGCAACAGTTGGCGCTAGAGGAAGGGACCGAGTCGCTGCCATGAAGCTAAGAAGCAAAGGGGCTTCCAATGCCTCTCGACGTCCTCCACCCAGTCCTGAACATTCTGTCCAAAACTCGCCGCCTCCGGCCGAGTCAACCCCTCAAGTTCGGCCGGAGCAGTTTGATGCCCTGGTGCAACAGGTGCAAGCCTTGGCTACCGCTGTTCAAGGCTTGCAACCCAGGGGCGTCCCGACGGCACCGCTTCCTCCGGCTCCAGTTCAACCGGAGCCCCCTACAAGCGGGCTTCCCCTTCGAGTATCATGCTCCAAGTCCCAAACGCTCAGTCCAGAATTCACCACCAAGATCTCCGGTAGATCAAGTTCCACAAGTCCAACTCGAGCACTTCGATGCGCTAGTGCAGCAAGTCCAAGCGCTAGCCATTGCAGCCCAAAGCCTGCAACAAGTGGAGGCCCCTCCTGTGCCGCCTCCACGGAATCATGTTAAGCAGAGGAAGAAACTTTCTCCTGACTCCCGAGCCATCTCGAATCAGGCATGGCTCCCGCTGCAACGACGTATGTGGGGGCAACCAGTGAGAAGTAGTAGTCCAAGTCTCACGTCAACGAGTTGGGGGGAAAGAGAAATAAAAGCTGAGGTCTGGAGAAGGAGAGTTATGGAGCTTTAAAATGGGATTGTAAGCCTCTGTGACAAAGGGTACAGCCCCATTAAATCTCATTATCCTTCCAAGTCTTCTGTCTTCCGGCAGCAAGCAAGAAACCAGCATGTACTCCCTCCCTGGGACGGCGCCCGCGACATTGCTCCCCTTTCAGAGCGTCGCCATCACTGAAGCCCCCGCTGAGCTCATGTAGACCGAGCTCAGAAATCCGAGCGCAAAACACCACCTAGAAAATCGAGCCAAAGAAGGCCAGTGCTGAATCAAGTCCTGAGGGACTTCGAAGCTCGAGAGCCATCAAAATATCTCCAAAAGGTACAGGACGCCACTTTGGCTTCAAATAAATTTAATATTTTATCTATTTTCAGGTTAACGAGCTCGGCTCGTTCTCCATCGGCCAACGAGCTCGGCTCGTTCTCCATCGGCCAACGAGCTCGGCTCGTTCTCCATCGGCCAACGAGCTCGGCTCGTTCTCCATCGGCCAACGACCTCGGCTCGTTCTCCTACCCCGACTTCGGCCGGGATGCCCCGAGACGTCGGGATGCCCCAATACCTTGGGATGCCCTGAGACGTCAGGATGCCCCAATATATTGGGATGCCCTGCCACAACGGGATGCCCCGATACGTCGGGAAGCCTCGAGACGTCGAGGTGCGGTCTTCACTGACCAGACGAGCTCGGCTCGTTCTCCATCGGCTTCAACCGACAAGCTCGGCTCGTTCTCCATCGGCCAACGAGCTCGGCTCGTTCTCCTACCCTGGCCACGGTCAGGATGCCCCGAGACGTCGGGATGCCCCGATACTTTGGGATGCCCCGAGACGTCGGGATGCCCCGATACGTTCGGATGCCTCGAGACGTCGAGATGACGAGATGCGGTCCTCACTGACCAGACGAGCTCGGCTCGTTCTCCATCGGCTTCAACCGACGAGCTCGGCTCGTTCTCCATCGACCAACGAGCTCGGCTCGTTCTCCTACCCTGGCCACGGTCAGGATGCCCCGAGACGTCGGGATGCCCCAATACCTTGGGATGCCCTGAGACGTCAGGATGCCCCAATATATTGGGATGCCCTGCCACAACGGGATGCCCCGATACGTCGGGAAGCCTCGAGACGTCGAGGTGCGGTCTTCATTGACCAGACGAGCTCGGCTCGTTCTCCATCGACTTCCACCGACGAGCTCGGCTCGTTCTCCATCAACTAAACGAGCTCGGCTCGTTCTCCTACCCCGACCACGGTCGGGATGCCTCGAGACGTCGAGATGCCTCGATCCGTCGGGATGCCCCGAGACGTCGGGATGCCCCGGTTATAGGGATGCTCGAGACGTCGAGAGGCGGTCTTTATTGACCAGACGAGCTCGGCTCGTTCTCCATCGACTTCTACCGACGAGCTCGGCTCGTTCTCCATCGACCAACGAGCTCGGCTCGTTCTCCTACCCCGACTTCGGCCGGGATGCCTCGAGACGTCGAGATGCCTCGATTCGTCGGGATGCCTCGAGACGTCGAGATGCGGTCTTCAAGGACCAGACGAGCTCGGCTCGTTCTCCATCGGCTTCAACCGACGAGCCCGGCTCGTTCTCCATCGGCCAACGAGCTCGGCTCGTTCTCCTACCCCGACCTCGGCCGGGATGCCTCGAGACGTCGAGATGCCCCGATTCATCGGGATGCCCCAATACGTTGGGATGCGGTCTTCATTGACTAGACGAGCTCGGCTCGTTCTCCATCGACTTCAACCAACGAGCTCGGCTCATTCCCCACCGATGGATTTCTCTGCCGACGTCCTCAAAGAACGGAGTCCGAGCGGAGAAGCGGCTTCAGTCGCCTCGGCGAAAAGCAACCTTGGTACCAGGTACCCATTTATTAAATGTTTTTACATTATCTTATCTATTCTTGGATCTCTGCCGACGTCCTTAAAGAACGGACCCCGAGCAGAGGAGCGTCTTCAGTTGCCTCGGCGCGAGAACGCTCACGGTACCAGGTACCCATTTATTCAATATCCTTACATTATTCTATTTTTGGATTTCCCTCTGCCGACGTCCTCAAAGAACGGAGTCTGAGCAGAGGAGCATCTTTAGTCGCCTCGGCATGAAAACGCTCACGATACCAACAAACTTGGTATAAACCAAGTTTGTTGAATCCCCGTCACGAGCTGACGAGCATTCGACCCATTCGTTGGAAAAGAATCCGGTCCGCCCCGGCAACGTGAGGCTCGAAGTTCACTAACTTCGCTGAAGTTCCGAGTCCTAATGACCGCCCTAGGGCTTGGTCGTATTCTGGACTAGGCTCGGAAAGACTCTCCGAGCCCAAATCCCTTAGGCAAAAGTATTACTGTACCGCTGGCCGGAGGACCGAGCAATGGAGCTCGGCGAGCCGAACCTAAACCCGAACCCTGTGGCGGACTAAGTTGAGGCCATAGAGCCCATATCTTTGGAACCTAAAATGGATCCGAGCAGAGAAACTTAGCAGACACGAGTTTCCAAAGACATATTCATTTCAAAAAAGGCCCATAGGCTAAGTGCAAAGATTCGGGTTTGGCCCTTACAAGTATGGGGGGCCATCCCGACTTAACAACAAAAATTACACTTTAAGGCTCGAGCTCGACTACTTCGGCTCCAGCAGTGTCGGGAGCGGCTGGCTCAGCGGTCGGGACCTCTTGAGTGGCCTCGGCAGCAGCAGGAGCAGCCTCGGGGGCGACCTCGGTGACTTCAGGGATGGCTTCGGCCGCCTCGGCCAGACCTCTCTGGTCGGCCTCCGGGGTGTCTGCCTCCGCCTCCGGCCTCTCGACCCCTGCTCCCGGTTGAAGCAGGTTCACGTCAAAATCCGGGAGGAGCCGCCGCAGTTGGTTGCGGAAATCCCGGAAGCCCTGAATCAGCCCATTTACGCCCTCCTCTGCTAGGAGGTCGTGAAACTCCTCCGACTCGCGGAAGAGCTTTACCGCGTTTTGGGCATTCTCCCGAGCCTCGAGCTCCCGAGCCTCGTGGTACGCGGCCTTCCGCTCGAGATCTCTCAATTCCCGCTCGAGCTCTAAGTGACGAAGGCGGGCATTCCCCACCTCCTGCTCGTGGGAGGCCAGCGCCAGCTCGGCTTCGGCCAGACGAGCTTCTGCGGCGCGCAGTTCGGACCTCGCCAACGTATGCGCGCCCTTCTCTTCATCGAGCTCGGCGGTCAGAGCTCGAATTCCTTCCTCGGATGCTCCTACTCTTTCTTGGAGCACCTGACGTTCGGCCTCGGAGGCCTGGCACCTTGCCTCGGCGGCCAGGTACCTCGCCTGGGCCTCCTCATACCCACGCTGACACCTCCGGGCCCGCTCCCGGTAGTCTTGGATAATGTGCATCAGCGTTTCTGTCTCGTGCAAGTGCTGTAAAAGAGACGTGAAAAAACATAAGGCGCTACGAGTAAACTTTCGTAAATTACACAGACGAAGAAAAACTTACCCGGACGGCGTTGCAGAGAATAGCGTCCATGAAAGCATTATAGCTCATGGACCGCATCCTGGCCTGGTCGGCCGGGAGCAGCGCGACCCGAAACACTTCGCGCGCTACTCGAGGGTTGTCGAGGGCTGAATCGCCCTCGTATACCGACCAAACAGGTGCAAGGGGCACCCGCTCCCCCGAGCCTGATGGGCCCGGAAGGTCAGCATCGGCTGACCTGGATGGAGCCGACCCCGAGGCTCCCTGACTGCTCCCCGGCTCGGAGCTAGAAGGCTGGGGTCGGACAAGCGGCCGATCTGACTGCCGCATCGCTGAAGCGGGGCGCGCAAGCGCGAGACCCGCAGGACTCCTCCCCTGGCCGGCAACTGAAGCATCCTGCCGACCAGGAACTTGTGCCAAGGGCACTGGGCATGGGAGCACCACCGAAGCTCCCTGGGAGCCCGTGCCCCTGGAATCCGCGCCCTCCCCCCGACCAACATCGGGGTGCGCGGGGCGAGAAGGGCCCGCCTCGGAGTACGCGGGGCGAGAAGGACCCGCCTCGGCCACCGCTGTCGCCGGGGTCGCTGGGGTTGCCGAGACTTTCGCCTTCTTTCTCGGCTCGGTGGGCTCTCCCGAGAGCTCGGCCGCCCTCTTTTGGAAGCGGGCGTAGAGGACCTCGCTCTTTGTCACCATCTTTGCGATATCTGCAAGGGCGAGCAGGATTAGAACATTAGAACAGTAGCAAAACGAAAAAGACACTGTAACTATCCTTACCGTGGGGACGCGCCGAGCTCAAGCCCACGTTCACTAGAGCGTCCTCACATATGAGGCCGTTCAGCAAAATGCCGTCCCCGAGGCCGCGGATGGTGTCGATGATCCCCTGCTCACGTGGAGAAAGCTGGGGGGGCTTGTTGATAGACCTGAGCTGGGCCGGCCCCCACCTAGGGTCAAATCCCCAGGTCTGTTCAGAACCTAGGAAGAAGAACTTCTTCTTCCAGTCGTGAATAGACGAAGGGGCACCATGAAAAAGTGGCCGACCCGCCCGAAGGGCGATATAGAGCCACTCTCCGTCTCCCGGATTCGACTTAAAAATAAAAAGTCGCCGGAAAACATTGACAGAGGTCGGAATCCCGTGCAGTAAGCACAATGACAGGAAACCGATCACTGTCCTCCAGGCATTCGGAGCGAGTTGCGCCGGAACCAGCTGGCATACCGTCAACAACTCATTCACGAAGCCGTGAAGAGGAAATCGGAGGCCGGCCCAGAGTGATTCTAGATACACTCCGATCCGGCCTATCGGAGGATCGGTTACCCGATCCCTTCGCCTGGCGGGCTCCAAACGGAACCCGTGAAGAGGGAAAAACCACTCTTCGGTCATTTCGACCTCCAGGACGCTCATAGTAGACTCGACTTCACTGGGAAGAGAACCCATCGCGAGAGAAAAAGAGATTAAAAAGAAAAAAGGAGACCTGAGGAAGACGCCGGAGAAAAAGAACTTCGGACTGTGAAAAGCTGGAAGAAGAAAGCAATAAGAAGAGGATGGAAGGCCGGGGGAGAGTTTATATAGACCTCCCCAACAGCCCGGATCAGCGAGAAAAACGCTGTGTCCCGATTAGATGATAACACGTGTCGGTCCAAAAGGCAGAACGACGCGTTTAATTAGGGCTAGCGCTTCGAACACCGAAGCGCCCCATCGGATCGTGCGGCCCCATCATGAGCCCACGACGCGAGGACGCTTCGCAAAAGGTGTCCCAATAATGAGGCTTTTCGGGAAAGAAGAGACGCCGCCCATTAAAGGCACCTCGAAGCGTCCGATAATTCAAAACGCGCAATAAATTAAAATTTTCGGAATCCGTAATGACCCAACTAAAGCTACTTCCCGCGCTCCAGCTGGTAGCCAGCTGGAACTCGGAAGTCGGGGGGTAGTGTTGGGAAAAAACCCAAGTCATACCGCCACGGAGGCGCTCGACCAAAGGGCGCCGACCAGGAAGGCGCTCGGCCAAAGGGCGCCGACCAGAGAGAGCGCCAAAAAGAGGCGCTCGACCAAAGGGCACCGACCAGAAGGGTGCTCGGCTAGAGAGCGCCGATCAAGAAAAGGCCCAACCAACACAACCAAGTAGGGATGCTCGGCTAGAAAGAGCCGACCAGAGGACGCCGACCAGAAAAGCGCTCGGTTAGAAAGCGCTGACCAGAGAGACAAAAGAGCGCGAAATAGAGGCGATCGGCTAGAAGGCGCTCGCCCAAAGGGCGCCGACCAGAAGCACTAGAAGCGACCCCGCCACAGGGCGCCCCGCTGGGCGACCAGCTCGGCTCGGCATCCCTGCCGAGCCGATGCCTTGACCAATACTTATCTCCGCCTAACTTTTTAAAGGATCTGACGGCTACATACACAACTCCACTACAACCTGCCACCATCTCTGAGCCGTCAAGGCACAAGATCTCCGCAGGTATTTGGCACGGCCTGTCATTAATGCATGAGACCCCCTCGAGTCTCCGATGCACTCAGTCATTTAATGAACACGGCTCAAGACGATCTCCGGATCACTGAACCATCAGAGCGTATGGCTCTTCCTGACCGCCGGTTCTCTCAGCAATAAATGCACTTACCATCTACGAACCCCAGGCCCACTACGGCCGACGGTTCAACCACTCCAACGGGTCTGATCAACCACGACAACTCCCTGACCCCGGCCTGATTCGGCCTTATTCTCCACTACGCCATTAATGGGCCAGATCGTGCCCAATTATCACCAAAAAGGACAAATTCCCCTGTCACCTCCCAGGTAACACAATATCCCTCTATAAAAGGGAACCTGGGGGAAAGGAGGAGGGGGACCGAAGACCGAAGAAAAAAGAAGAAAACAGCACAGACACAATTGAACACAATATTCTCTTTATCTTCTCCACATATCTCTTCCTTGCTCTCTCCACATATTTGCCCCCTCTGACTTAAGCATCGGAGGGCCGGCGCCGGAAAGCCCGGCCACCGGCTTTTTTGCAGGACAGGACAGGACAGGACGCACTCTCCTTCGCTCACCCCCTCCACGGAGGACGCAGCCGGCCGGCGCACCGCCGTCCGCCCTCCCGGCAGCGGAGCTCCTCCTCCCCTGGCTTCGTGGCGGCCCCCGGGTCCAATTTCCAGCAACAGTTTCAATGTCAAAGTTTATCAGAATTGGACTGTAAGATGCCTTAAAATGAATACTATCAATCTGGGCAACCATATTCTACCAACCATTCCTTGGTGCTTCTGCTGGAGGGGTTTCAGTTTCAAGCATGGATATTGACAGCTCCCTCATAAATTTCTTCAAACAAAAACTTGTGCTAGATGCTGGAGAACAGGGAACATGAAATCGAAAAGGAAGCAGATTTAGTAGATGATATCAAACTTTCAATTTCGTTTTCCATTACAATTAAACATTATAGTACAGATGCCATCTTGTAGACATGAGCAAGGCTTGGTATCCACAGATAAAATCCTCAGATAAGCGTGTGGGGGCCAATTTCCTAGTTCGTCTAGGAAATTGAACATGCACGTATTGAGTATTATTCTGACCCATGGGAAGTCCCAGAGTAGGAGGCTCATCGCAGCTTGTCCAGAAAATCTAATAGTCCATTAGTTTTGACCTCAAGCAATGCCAGCCGTAAATCAATTCACTGAAATCCCTGTACAACCTGAAACTTAAATCTGCTCCATTTTCAATAACAAGGATTTGATTGCTCTTCTCTCAAAGAACAAAAAAAAGAAAAGGGGGTGGGGGGGGGGGGGGGGGTGGGATTTGGTTACTCAGACTCAGTTTGCAGCTTGTTCAAGCGATGGCCAAGCAATTTTATCATCATTGTTGTACCCATGAATCAAGAAATCTGTACAGTTCTTTCTGCAACCATGGTTATAGGGATTCCAGATTCGTCCACCTGGTCCTCGAAGATATGAGTAACGAGAAGCATTTGCCAACTCGTTGGTGGTGATGTTACGCGCTATCTGCATACAAATGAACACCTGACTGTAAGTCACTGTAAAATTGGATGTGATTATCTGCAAGACAATGCATGCAACAATGCTCCAAAGTGCACAATCCACTGCTCGGAAAGTTCTAATCGCATTCCGCATGTTTTCATTGCAACAGTGCCCATTATGTTACATTATGTATGTCTTGAAACATGGAGAGAGTTGGTAAGGACCATCCCTAGCAAGGAAAGGGTTCAACAATCATAAGTGAGAGCCCTTTCAACCTTAAAATATTTTGCAAGTCAAGAAGCTATAACAGATCTCCATTCAATCTGCATCTCTACGAGAAAGAACAGGGGCCTCGAATCACAATACCATATTTATCCCCTGCTGCAGAGATAGCTATTCCTGGCTCAATATTTCCTAGTGCTTAGAATCGCATGGTCAAAAATTTCATGACAGGCAGTTTCAAAAGAAATCAAAATTGTTATGCATTCCTGTCCAGTTTCATATTAAGTCATGGGATATGACAATAAAACTTTTCCAATCACTCACAATGAATCCTTACCAACCAATTAGTCATAACAAATTGTCCTTATTGTCCATATTGTTGCCATCAGATGATAGAAGTTGCATAACAAGATATATAAGACAGTGAGTTTCCATAGTCTTTTTTAGCAGAAATATTGCGAGTTCAAGGTGGGCAAACTTGTTTATTTTCAGACTTGCTTCAAACAGCTGATACCACGACCTTAACAAACCAGCATCCATTCAATTTTTGAGCTTATCTGTATAAATCCATCGTCATCTATTAGAATAAGAAACATGTCCTCCATCGGTGCTGATTTCATTGAAATATGCATCCTTCCACAATAATACGAGCCCGCAATTAATTTTTAATATTTTTGGCGGCTGGTGTTGCTGATCAAAAAAAAAAAAAGACACCATACAAGGATTATAATTTACAAGAAGCAACGAAAGGGTCTGCAAGAACCTATAGGAAGAGTTGGGTAGTATTTCTCACAAAATTTTGACTCCAAAAACCCTCAGGAGCAAGGGAGTCTGCCAGTTCATTGGCCGACCTAAGAAATGAGAACAAGGGAAATACCTCATTCTGCAACGTCGCACACCTTGCTGAAGAAAGCAAGCTTTCAAGACACACTACCAAAAGTGGACCAAGAGATGGCATTGCTTACGTGAAACAAATCTCGGTTCGTTCTATATCTACATTCTATCTGCCTATACCATCTTAACCAGTCTTCCACAGCTTTTCCTCAACTAGGGTGACTATTATTCGCTTCAATTCACAAATCATATCTGGCTATATTCTCCGTGGATTTGTTACCCATTCATTTCAACATTCTCATGTCAATGAACATTATCTTGCTCGACATTTTAATATACAAAATACTTTATTGTGCATATGCAGTTAACCATAGCCATACTACTATCTTGTATGTTTTCCTTCACTTTTGGACAGATACAATAGTCATATATCAAAAAAATGCCTCACCACTTCAGAAGCCTCTTTTTCAATATTGTAAAAATGATTGCATAGGTATATTACTTGGTTATCAATTTTTTAACTGGTACCTCATTACCATTTCCACCAAAATAGCAATACATGCATCCCTTTCCTCTATTGCTGCATTTTAAACTCCAAACCTCTAAAGTGTTCTTCCATTATTCAAACTTAGTTTTCAACCATATTATTAATCAAAAATTATCATCTACATCCATGAAACCTCTCTTATATTTTAGCATTTAACTGATTGATGACAAATACAAAGCAGTTAATGCTTTCAGGTTGACCATTGAATCAATTCCATCTCAGTTGTAAATTACTTATCAAGTCATAGTTTTTAATAATCATCATTGCTTCTTTACAGATGTCTCTACAGATCAATGTACAGTTTAGCATGCTCTTCTTAACAATCCTCATCTCTTGTGGCACTCTTAGCGTCTGCTTTTGGCCCTTCTTTAAGATCAATATGACTTGGTGCAGTTTCTTTTTATGTTTATGAGATTATGATAAAGCATATACATGATTAAGAAATGCAGTTGCACTTCTTTTTAATTTAGTTGCTTAAAAAGATTTCATTTTCCCGAATTCCTAACATTTTTTTAATTAATATAAATGTAGTTCCTTATACTAAGATTTCTTTTTAATTAATAAGATTTAGTGTGATTGCATTTAACTCACCCATATCCATATCCAGTGTGGCTATGATATTACCTCAATTATAAAAGCAAATATTCTGAAAAGTTTCTTTTTACATCTATAATTCATGTTGGAAATGCAGTATATTTCCTGCATTTAATCTCTCACCACCATCCTCACAAATTGCTTGGTCCTCCATAAACTGCCAATAGTGTCAGGCAAAAAGTACTCACATTTAATGAGCTTTCCCTGATCATTGCAAAAAATGACAGTGTTCCATCCTGAAACCCTCTACTTTTGATCTCCTCTCTCACCTTTTATCATCCCTCTCCGCTTTGACCTCTCTCCTCTATTTTCTATCACCCCCTCTCTCTCTCTCCCTTGATTCTTCAAGCACCCTCTTCTTCATTCCTTGATTCTTCTATGATCCTCTCCTACAACAATATGACGAAGACCAAGACGGATTGTCCCTTCTGCCATTGTAGCTTTTATGTGGAGTCTCAATGCATGAAACCACCATGAGATCTTGATTAATTCATTATCTTGGCTACATCTACCATGACAACCATCTTCTTTACGAATCTATAAGATCATAAAAAGGCTAGCTCCACTCTTTTCCGCTACCTCCCTTTTCCTTTTTCCAATCTTTGCTGCCCCCACCACCCACCCCCTCCCTTCCCCAACCCCTTCTCTATGAGCACTGACATCATTTTCGGTTCAGACTCTGTTTCCAACTAACTTTTCGGCTTTTAGTTGTGCCTTATAGATGAACTCAATTCCCTAATAATAAAAAGCTGTGTCTATCCGAGGGAATTTGGAAGAGTTCTATTTACTCATACGAGACTGATATGCAACAAGGTGCTTCCCCTGCAACAAGGAACTTCTTCATTCACATCAAAGTGGCCTTAGCAGACCTGTCACTTGCCTATAGTTGTCATGGATTGGAATTTGGCACCAATTCTAAAAGAGCTGATACCAGCTCAGCTAGTCATAAAAACAACAACTTAATCCTTTCATCAAACCATTTTGACCTACAACTATTCTCCATGGCCAAGCTCCTACCAACGGGAAAAAGGCATTGGATTATGATGATGATTGAAAAATAGTCAACTCAACATTTTTCAGGTGAACCAGTCATTTGACCAAAAACAACTGTGATAAACCCCAAAGTCAGGAAATATCCATTTCATGGTCAATTTTATTTTGCATGTTAACTGATGGTCTGCAGAGTTGCTGGATCCCAAAGGATCTGCCATCTTGGTGGTACTCGTGCCTATAGGCATGATGGCGTCACATGAATAGGAGACTTCCATGATTTAGACATCTAGAAGAGCATGATTCATGTCATATGATGGATACATTGCATAAGGCAAATCAAATTATGCCATTATTTGAGCCAGTAGACAAAAAACCCTTGTTAAATTGGATTCATTTAGATATCAAATTTTTGGCGAGGGCATTTTAAGACAAGGTATTAATTAATTAGTTTACATTATGTTTCACTCAGATAATTAGATCCTTTCTGGAATGATTCTTTCTTTAATTCCTTCTAAAAACTTAAATGTATCCAAGCAAGCTAGCAAGCAAGCAAGAGAGCAAGAAAGAAAGCAAGACAGAACGAAAGAAAGAAAGAAAGAAAGTTGCATGCACATATATTGATTAAACAAACAGAAAAAAGAATGAACCAGACAAGTTGTATTTAAGTGCCTGCACACTTTTATACATATTTAATAATCAGTTTTAATCTCTGATCACGTTGTTGAAGCCACTTTAGTCTAAGAAGTTCGGTTTGTTAGAGCACATCATCTTCCCAGTGACTACAAGTAGAATTCTAGGTTTATATTATTTTCATAAACATCTAGCATCTGTTCACACGTATCAGAGTCCCATCCCTGGGACAGGCTCACACTGCAAGAAGCATTTCTCCATTCCTTAACAACACTATGTACTGATGATCCTAGATGTAGCTTGCATCAACATTAATAGAAGAATTAAGTGCCAACAAACCATTACCTGTGATGCTTGTTCCACCGTCAAAGCAAAAACTCCAGATAACAAGATAACATCCAAGACAAAAAATGTAACAGCACCAGGATGTTCCATCACCATATGATGAATCCATGTCTCAGAAGAAGGAATTTTGGGTGACCCTGTCCACATTCCTGTTACGTAGCATAAAATTTAAAGATATCTAAATATGCCAAAGCAAATTAAGAAAAAGACCAGTATGGTTATCCAGGTTTAGAATACTCACTATGAAATGCAATGACAGCACCAAGAAATGTTGTCAATGTTCCCATACAAAGAAAAACAAAAAAATCCCATTTATTTTTCTGCAAAAGAACCAAGTAACAAAAGCCTAATCACTATGAAAAGTTTTAGTACACTATTCAACTACACAAGTAATCATGTAAATACATCTAGTTTTGAAGAAACACAGATTGTATTAAAATGCTGAATTACCCCATTTCTTCCAAACTGCAGCTACAATCTTACAAATTTCATATAATTCAACATATTATTTGTTCCATCATACCCAACTCATGCCAAACTACTACTCACCTTTCCAACACAGTTAGATATCCAAGGACAATGATGATCAAACTGCTCCACACAATGTTTACAAGAAAGACAGTGTTTGGAGCGCACAGGCCGGATTATCTGATGAGAAATGCAAGATTACAGTAAATATTCTTCAAGATAGGTATCTCACCTAAACAAGGACCCAGAAACAAAAGAATTATCAATGCTCAATGGACCACCACTATATGGAGTCGAGAGTGGGTTTTCTAGTTACTGACAAAAAACAGAAAAGAGTTCAATCAAGGTCACTTTACGATTGCGAAACCACCTACCCATCTCTCTCTCTCTCTCTCTCTAATAAAATGCTGTGCATACCTTACACGTAGGGCAGAGTTGGGACCAACTGCCTGTCCAAGTTGAAGAATTGTTGAGATCAATTTCCAACAGAGGATCCTGTCAGATACAAGCGGCAAACAATGGGATGACCGCAATAAAGGTTAATTCAGCAGAAGGTGTATAAGAATTAATTCAGATACAATTTGCAGAAAATAAGCTGAAGCAGAATAAAGAAGGATGAAGTTAATTAAATGAATGGTATATAAGCAATTCTACACATGCTTTTAAGCAAAGGTTTAGATCTTCATATCAGGCCCCATTTTGATTTTCTCCTGGAACAGTACAGTACCAGGATACAGGATGGTCAGGAGTTGGGACATCCTAAAACAGCCAACAACAACAATAAAAAAAAGAAAAAGAAAAAAAATGTGTCATGGTCCATTACAACCATCTGGGTGCATCCCAGGTGTCTGGACGCAACCAAGACAGTCAGGACAGTCACGAAGTTCTGGTTCAAAAGAGAACCATGTTCTAGGACCCGACGTCCTGTTGGAATTGTATGGTATGGATAGCATCATCCTGTCGGCAGGACCAAAGCCTTATTTTTAAGTTTCGATTGAAACTCCAATACCAAGCCAAAACTTTTCAAATTTTGGACCGAGCTAATGCAAAGCCGTGGTTGGTTCTGGAACTTTAGTGAAGACTTAGGGGAGGGACCAATTATGAGCAATTGGTGCTTATTATTGTTTCCTGTTTTTTTTTCATTCCAAGAAGCATTTCATCAAGACCAAAGTCAGAACCTAGAAGTTTCGAAAAAAATTTGAAGTAGTATGATGTTATATAAAAAGTGGAATCTATAGAATGTATGATTTTCCATTAGTTTATCCATCATTGTGCATGATTGTCAAGGATATAGATTGTCATGTATTAGATTGTCTTTAGTCATCAAATGAAATATAATTATCAAATTACATGTTGCATTCTCAAATAACATGTTGATTCAATCATTTCTTAAAAAGAAATAATAAAGTGTGGACTATTTATGCATGAAGCCATGGAGCAGTAAACCTAAAGGTCTGAAGCAGCACAATATATTGTAAGGCCTAGTTTGGAAAGGGATGGACTATGGTGGGGACAAGGTGTCAAACCAGGTGAGCATATGTGAAGGCAGGATAAGGCATAACTTCTGATCAGGAGAAATGCTATATCCTACGTACTGCCATTCAGGTGATGCCCAAAGGATAAGAAAAGAGAGTGATAATTTTTTGATGGAATGGACAAATTTGCCTTGTAATTTAATTTTCTCGAGTCAATTTCTAATAAATAGTAAGAATAAATTATCAATATTATACTATAATATGATATTACATTGAGCTGTAATGCATAATATAATATTATTTTGTTGTAATATTATATTAGAACATAATAACATAATATAATATGCTTTGAGAATATTATACTATCATAAAATAATAATAAATACTATCATTACACTGTTTAAATTTTAAGTGGGTTATTTTTGGATTAAGGAAAAATAAAATGGACCTAACCCACCTAGGTATAGACCTTATCAGCCTACTCTTGGCCTGCAGTTGTACCCCTAAGCCCAACTTTGACTGGATTGCTGGGTTATAGCAAACCTTACTGGTTCAAATGCAAGTTTGGCTGTAAACCCCAATTAAATGGGACAAAAAGGGCTCATCCCTGATCCATGCTAGGCCTACGATAGTTCCTAAATAATTTGCTTGACTTGTTTTGTTTTTTATTGTTTTCTTGTAAATTTTTGAAACACTTTTTAGATTAAAACTACCAAAAATAGAGCCGATTCTCAAAATCAAAACACATTTGATCCAACTAAAGCCGAAACCAAAACTATGTTTTCGGACCTAAGTTCTTTGAAAAAGAAAAAACTCAAGACATCTGCCCCATCATCTACCTATCATTTGTAACCTGATATCACAGTCAGACATTTAGGGTTCGGGGTTTCATTTATTTGCTTGTACATCTGAAAGTGGGTTGAATAAAGTCCTACTTTTTTCAGATCCATATCAGATCAGATTTGGATAGAAAGTCATAATTCAAACAGATCCAGATACGGATTCGGATACAAAAATAGGCTTTTTTCCAATCTGGATACAGTGGATTTCGATTTAGATATCCAAATAGTCAGATTTTCTTGGATTCAGATATCTAGAAAATAAGGTCTTTTTCAAAATTGGATCCAGATTTGGATATCTGGATACTAAGGGTTCTTATTTTTATATTCAGATGTCCAGATACTTGGCATTATCTTAATTTTTTTTTACAAAAAAATCCTTTATTGAATTAATCCTAGAAGCTTGCTTGAAATTGATATGAATATCATACAGTTTTTATTAATTAAATAAATTTGCTATGTAAGATGTATGTCATTCTCCTACCACTTAAAAACCATCAATATGCGTAAATTATATAATTTAGTAAATCCTTTGCCCTTTCCTCAAAAAAGAAAATTTCTTATCAAAGTCTTAAATATCATAGGACAGGGCTATCCCAGCTTTTCCATGGAATGCAGCACTCCACATAATGGCACTCAAGCTGGTTGATGTCTCATCCCATTTGAGTCTACTTCCTGACTCGTCCCATCACAACACTAGGAATAGCCCTGCCTCAATGCTGGAGATGTTGGGATGCTATGCCTTCCTAAGAGTATCCAAACCTTGGTCCTTATCAAATTTTGCTCATAAATCTGATTTACATTCAGAATAACATCTGATTTATATATATATACTCATTTAGAACAAATCAGGGTACCGTTAATTTTTGATTCATATGTATATATGTTTAGAACAAATATGGGTACAAACTTTAGTATCTGTTAATACTGACTATTGAACAAATATAGATATACATATGGACATCACCAATATCCAATCCGTATCCGATCTGTTTTCAGCCCACTTTGCTTACTAACTAGAAAAACTTCCTAAATATAAGCATGTATCAGATTGTCTCAAATGCCATCAACTTTATCGTCTGATGGTCTATTAGCCCATTATTATTCCTCCTTCACTTTTCCTTCTTATTTATAATTTAAACATAAACAAAGTGAATTCGATTCAGGTCTCCTGATTTCGCCGAATCCTCTATTTCCTCTTTATTAACCCTAAGAAAATTTTGAAAAATATTAATATCGATATTACTAATAATGGTCCTTAACAAAAGTATTCCCCTTTCAACACCGAATCATCTATTAAGTATTTCAATTGGTATAAAGGATTTCCCTGGCAAAAGTAGGAAAACACTAAGGAAAACTTGTCTAGATGTGCATAATGATTCGAACCAACACATATGTGAAGCTGACATATAATACAAATCAATTTAGCAACTAATGACTTACATGAGGTAACAACTCAATAAGTCACTGGTAATTTCTTTTGTGATTATCATTCAACAACTCATCATTTAAGATAATGAAAGAAGGTATGGAAATTCATGCCAAACAAAATATAAGAAAAAGCCCATTGGAAATTATTCCTAAAAATGAACTATAATAAAGATGATTTTACTTAGCCTTTTTAATCACTTTAGCATTTCATGTTGCCTGCCAAATTTAAACATATAGAACTAGCTCCATCCCAGATAACTATAACTGGGTTATGGATCCTACTTCAATTTGGTCCCATCCCAGGCAAACCCTTTTTTCCATATTCAGTGTGTTTTTAGCTAAATCTTTTATTACCAATGTGTGTTATAGTTATCAACAATATGCAGAACATGCAACTGAGATAGACAATACATACTCCTGCACCTGCATTCTTTGCTGACCGTCTAATATTTGGTTGGATATAGCCAGGATCCTTGCTGCAATACAACCACTTAATGAGCTCAGAGAATGTATTAAATTGGGCAATAACATGGGAAGTATAACATAGTATCATATCCAGACATGTATTCTATTGCAGATCATCCAAAGGACCTAGGTGATAAATGAGGAAAAAAGGAAGCATACTTATAGATATTTTTCTATTAAGAATATTTTTCAGAGAAACAAAAAGGCTTATCACATGTAAACTATATAACCACCAATGTCAGTTCCAAGGCCTGAATGAAAAGATTCAGAACAACAGAGGAATTCAGTGAAATACTAAATATTGCTAGATGATTGATAACAAGCAAAAGACATTCACTATTTTTGCTTGACGTTTATCAGTTAATGCTATATGTACTGGAAATGTTCATCTGAGTTTTATCTATATAAATTTCAGACATTTTTGAGAAAGTGAGTACAAAAAACTATTGAATATTCTGTTACAAGCTAAGACAGTTATCTACACTTATCTTAAATGAAAAAATACTCTCTCTCTCTCTCCCTCTCTCTTCTCGTGACTGTTTTTGACTTTCCCTATCTGAGGATGGAAGATCGCTGGTGCTTTATATGACTGCCACTAGAGAAGAAGATACGACTTTAATTTTATATTTTTAATTTTATCCTTCTTGGGGCGTATGATTTGGACCTAAGCAAGCCTTAAAAAATCTCAAAAAGTGGGCTATATGCTGCCACCCCAGCTGTACAAGTGCAATGTGTACACGCAGAGTTTAGAACTTTAGATGCTTGGTGCAATCCATTTTGAATTTGAGCAAGCAAGCTAACTTGTTTTGCATCAAGCATTTAGACTGACTATTTAAACATATTATACAATATAAACACTTACCAAGAACATGACTTTATTACATATGATTACAGCTGCCTACCCACTTCATGGAGATAGCAACTGTTTCACTTGCCACAGATATCAAACATGCTAAATACAACTTTAATAATGTCAAATGGCCAACTTGCAAATACAATTTAAGAGGTGTAAACATCTCGCTCGAAGTAGCATCAAAAGGGCACTTTTGCTTTTGCCAGAAGTGTTCAGGGACCTAGGAGATGAAGATGCCATCATAGCAAGAAAAATAAGGTAATGAATTTCTTCTGGGTCTTTTTTATCACCAAATGAGTGAAATGATGTTACATTGTCGAATAGTTTTCATGGACCCAAAAACCTCTAAAAGGTCTGACTAACAATGGCATCATGAATGTTGTCCAGATATAAAAAGATTTTGAACTTTACAAGTACTTGCAAAACTACAAGAAAAACATCCCAGGATTAGCATATTCATCAGTTTGTAACGATAAGGCCATCTAGTAAACAATTGAAGTTATGCCTAACCAACCTAAAGAGTTACCTGCTACATCTGTAGAACATTAATAGTGAACCAGCTGCAAGTGAAAGACCAGTCCATACCCAAAGGCCAACAACAGCAGTAACCTTTGTAAAATTAGGTGCTAGAAAGAGGGAAGTAGAATTAGAGACTAAATTTTGCAATCATCAACTTTCATTACTCATCAATCAGTAAATCAAGATAACAGCATTACTCACCAATAAGGATGGAGTTTATGAAAAGAGTCAATAGGATAATAATCACAAACAGCAAAATCGGCGCATATCCAATTTTGTTAATCCTTCCAGAACAAACTTTATCATTGCAGGAATTTCCATTTGCGCTTGTTGCATTGGACTGAATACAGCACAGTAATTAATACTAGTAAAGTTCAGAAAGGCTTCAGCACATTCAGGTCATATTCAGTAGCACCTAAATTTTTTTTCCAAAAGCAGCATATTACAAATCTTCACAGTTCATAAGCAATCATCAACATATCAAGGTTCATCTTGAGAAGGTACAACATTCTTCAGGTTCATAAAGCAAACTGATTTCTCCATAATCACAACAATGAATTTAATCTGAAGTTCAGATTTAAGTAACGTAGCCATCATAGATGTATTTGAGAACAGTATGTAAGCAACCCCAGACGAATCTCCAACAGAATTTAAGTATAAATATCTTTCAAGTGAACCCATAACTATTAGTTCAAATCTAAAATGGTGAACATTATGTATGTATAAAAGATAAAGAATATGATAACCTCTCATCAGTACATACAAGAATGCGGGCGACATGTCGATGACCTTTATCAGATGCAAGCCGAGCAGGAGTAAACCCTTTATTATCCTTCACCATCAATTCTGCTTTAGTGCCTGCATGTACAAGCAAAGTGCACACCTCTGTGTTGCCTCGCTCTGCAGCCCAGTGCAAAGCTGTGCAGCCTAACACCGTAACATTTAAAATATTATTAGCATCTAAATTGATGAGTAACTTCTGTTTTCAGCATTTTGAGATCCACTAAATTAGTTTCCAAATATGTCATATGATGCAATTACAAATGATATATGTCAATAATATTTAGCAACCAATACCTAACACTGTTTTTTAAAAGATAAATGGTTTATAATGTGTGCTTTTTTCTTTTAAGTATTAGGATTGCCACCTATGAGGAGGTTAGCCAACCTCAGGCAGCAAACATGGCAGAATCACAATTAGAGTTTTAAAATGCCGTTGCAGTATGTGGGTGGTCAAGGGTCTCTATAGCGCTTTTGTGGTATGCGAGCTAATATACAGGTGAATTCTGCAATTAGTACTTCTTAAAATACTTAAAGATGAATGAAATATAATAAAAATAATAATAGTAACAGTAGTGCTTTTTTATATAACAACAGCAATATTAATAACAGCAACTAATATTTAGTTCCTATTAAGTACTTAATATCTAATAGCAAAGTTATATTTACCTGTAGTAAGCCAGCCCGAAACCCCACTTCCACCCTAAACATTAGCTTGAGCCAGCACGTCTGGGTGGGTCACACAGGTGGCTGTACAATGCTAGGTAGGCCATATATGCAGTCAACTGGTGCTATGCTGACCAACTCTTCAGCCTATTTGCAACAGGACCACAAATCTTAACCTCAAATGGTGAGTGTGGTGCAGTTAGGGGACCGCATTCACATACGCAAGCATGTATGTGGCTCCATAGACTAAATCTAACACATACTCACAGTACTTATTACTCTAGAATCTAATCATACATAAAATTCAAGGACAAATGATCGTCGCTCTGCTAAGCTAGGCATTCGAGATAAGACTACTTCCATCTATGAGATGCCTATAGGATAAAAGTGGCTTACACACCTGCTACAGACATAGAGTGAGATGCATACTTTCCATTTTGAACTTATTAAAAAATAAGAAAAAAACTGCATTTGCTCATATCAAGCCATAGATTCACAATATCATGCCACTTCTTCCCATATAAACCCATAGATTCAGAGTCACCCCACCTGACTAGCATTTAACTAATTTTTCCCTATGCATAATTATAGGGTTATCTCACAATATCTGAGAGAGAGGGAGGGAAGGAGGGCTTAACTACTATATAATAGGAAGGCCACAAAGAAATTGCTGCATTTACTCTAAATTACTATCTGTAAATAAACACAAAAAGGAATAATGCTTAATAAGGAGAGGAAACTGCATGAAAGTGTCAATTAGGGATACCTTCTTTATCTTGCCTCCCTTGGTATGCGTCCCTGAACAGAAGCAGCCTTACAGTATCTGCATCTCCCTTGTACACAGCCCTGGACAATGGCATGAGATGTTTAAGATGATTGGCTGATAAATGTAGCAAACCCATAACTTAAAAAAAATAAGTGGTTTTTCCCTTATTGATTTGGCATCTATTGCAGATACATAGCAATTCTAAAACACTCATATAGGTAATCCAACAAAAAGGAGAAAAATGTGATTGCACGAAAATTCTGCAGAGTGATAAACTGATTCCAAAGGAAAATACACTTTCACTGAATTACAAGACAAAATTCCAAGGTGCTCAGACCCTCTTGTCGACTTTACAAGAGATGAGATCGGATGTTGTAAATTGGAATTGTGATAGAAATTAAATTGAAAACAATGTCAAATGAATTCACAATAACAGCAATTAGAAAAGTAAAGAAGTGATGTATATAATGGTCTATATCTCCACCGGTATCTCGGTCAATATATCGGTTTGTATCAGTATTGGGAAGCTACTAATACGGTATAACTTATATCTCCACCATAATTATATTGGCCAATATAAATAGATACAATTGTTATTGGCTAACGTGATATCAGAATATCGGCTAAGATTTCCTAATTTGCTTTTTATGATTTTAAAACAATATTTTAATTATTAATTATTCAAATCAGCAATTAAATATGAAAGTAAATCCAAGTTTACCAATAATAACCAAGACCTCAGAAATCTTGGTTCCTATAATATCAGCCATGATATATTCGATAATATTAGAGAACCTAATACCCCAATTAACATCAACATGAACATCATGTACAATCAAGTACAATAGGCTGGCCTTGGCACAATGGTAAGCTTATTCCATTGTGTTTTTTTTATGAACATCAAGTATATGCAGGTCAGGGCATTAAAACCATAACCAACCACTCTTCTTACTACCTGGGGTTACCTTCTTATAAATATCTTCCACCACTAAACAAGTTCAACTAAATTCATACAACAGTTTGAGCCTTTGTACAGTACAGCATTTACCAGCCTCAACCATCCACCTTTGATTATCAAACAAGACAATGGATCTCACTTTTCTTCTAGTTCTAAACAGTAACTAATAATTGAAACTTCTATATGTAACAAAAGCAGTAACTAATATCGATACAATGGAAAAATAAAAAAGAGCCAATCTTTGACCAAAATGAGACATCCAAGATGTTATATGCTTGCACAACATTTATGTTAAGGTAAAAGGTTAAATTAGAGCATTAAAACAAAAATATTTAAAGCAAAGATATCAAAAGAACTAGGCAGCCCCATAATAAGTTAAACTTGCATTAATCATGAGATTTCAAATATCATCTAAAATGATATCTTTTAACTTGCTAAGCAATCAAATGGCTGTTAATTTAACTTTTTATTTTTTTTGGTTTTAAAGGACTAATTCAAGTAAAGCCAAGCATGCCCTAACTGAAATATGTTGTGGGCTTCCAAAAGTGGAATGGCTCCAGAGCAACTTTATGTATGAGGTTACCTAAACAATGTGTGGGTGTGCATAAGCAACTTTATCTTTGCACTTACAACTGGCATTAGAGAAGTTTTCTCTTAACTAGTCATAACTGTTTTGCAGAAAGGAGGTCATTAGCATATGGAAATGACAACCCACGGGCTCTTAGAAGCTAGTGATTCTCTAAAGGGTAATGGCAGCAAAAAGGGGAGTCAAGAAAACCAAAATACAAAGGAAGTCTAGGTTCACCACTGATCATGAGCCAGCTACAATTCATTTTGGCAACTAAAGCATTGGCAGATAAGGATGACCAATTAGCTGTCCAAAAAACATGAGCTATTTCTCTCCTTTCTTTTTCTCTTTTTATTTTTTCAATTTATTTCTGTGGGGGGGTGGATTGGAAAACATGATAGTATCATCATGTCAAGGATAGTATCATCATGTTAAGGCACCACATGGTATCTAAGCAAAATACCATCCCTTAGGCAGATGCTCTAGGCAGTTCATATCTAAAAACATATAACTTCAGGATAAAAGGTCAACAAGTAGACAATTAGAAACCATTCAGTAACAATCTGAAAAAATAAATAAATAAATAAAGATAAAGGGGACGCATATGCATAGACAGCATTAGAACACTTTCTAAGACACCAGAACCAGCAACTCCAATAACAAAGAAAACCAACTAGATGAAAAGAATGATATACCAATGCAGCGGACTTCTCCCATCATTATCTGTGGCATCAAAATCTGCCCCGTAGTGAGCAATGATGTGATTTAAGAATGTCGTTTGTCCATACTGTGCTGCAACATGAACTACCTGATGCAAATCCATCCACAAATCAAGATATGATCAATATAATCTAATAATATAACACATAACAGCTAAAGGCAATACATGAAGTCCTTGATATGCAGCATGAATTGAACTTTCAAGCATTAGCCTCACACTGCAAGAAAGTAAATGAAATGGTCAACTACTGCTGTATAGATTGAAAATGTATGCATAGGCTAGAAAAGCAAATTAAACGTTGCTAACAGACCTTCTATGAAAGGGCAAAAGACCAAAGCCTTCTTTTTAAGGACCAAACAACAAGCCTCGTTAACATAACAGCAAAGGAAAAAAATACAGTTGAATTGGGTATGTTAAATCGTCAATAATTCTTATTTTCAATACTGAAATGAACTTAATCAACACCCGGGTGTGATTCACTGGCATTCTTCAAAGTGAAACTGAATGAGTGAATAATATACAACTTAAGATCTAAAAATACCCATAAGGACAAGATAGCCAGACGAGCCAACAGCGGCTAGTCTACATATAAATGCATGTACGATATAGGCCAGCAATTCCTGCTATTTCTATACGATGTTAATACCATAGCCCTTCTTTTACATGGCAATGGGGAGGTCATGCTTCATAATCTATATCCAGGAAAGGAACAACCAAGAGTGCCTGGTTAATATTGGAGCTGTTGAGGAAAAGAAGAGTTTCATCTACATTATTCATGCCATAGCCCTTTACTGTAGATAAAGTAGGGTACATTTCATTTGTTGAGTTCAATTAACACTTATTTTAATTCATGAATATAAACAACTCAACATAAGGAGCATCTCATTGCATTGCTAATACTTTTGCAATAAAAAGAAAACACTTCAAAATATTCAAGCCCATTTGGTTGAGAGTAATCTGGTATGGAAAAATAAATTTCATGTCAGATTACCATGTTTGGTACGAAAAGTGGATGAGAGAAATGATAAAGTAAATGGTGGGTCTCATATCTATTTTTTTAGAGAAAAAGTAAAATAAATACCACCAAAAGGGTGGTATTTGTTTTTCTATACCAAATTACCGAGTAGAGAAAATCTGAAAATATCATTAGAAATACCCTCACTTATATTATATTAATATTGTATTACTTATATTATATAATTATTATTAATTATATTTTTATATATTATATTAATATATATTGTATTAATATATTTGTGATTAATAATATTTATAAAACATAATATATTTACTACATTAGTATATCTATCAATAAATATTAATTATTAATAAATAATTCGTAAATATTTATTAATTATCAATAAATGTAACATAGGATTTATTAATAATTAACATATCTATTTATATACCAAAATATACTGAAATTTATTTATAATAAGAAATATATTTTCTAATATATATAATTAACATAAAATATTTATTAACTGATATACATATTTGAAAATTTAAAAATGCTATTACTTAAATTATTTATTCAAAAATATTGTTAGAAATTTAGCAACATTCTCGCAAAAGATTACCTCTAACCACACATATTTTCCGATGCTACTTTCCAAAGTAATTTTTCCACCAATCAAACACGATAAAATTTATTTTCTCCCGTCACATTACCCCCAACCAAATGAACCCTCAGTTCTTTCCTCAGAAAAATTGCTGATGCTCTTACTAATATCGAACAGCTTGACATCATATATTGCATCATACAACCTACAAAGCACAAAATGTTCAAATGTGCGTTTCAGGTATGCACCGCCGTACCTTTGGCCAAAGAAGGATTCTTTTGAATCAAAACAGTAAGGCAAAAAAATCTCTCGCCGCACCAAACTCTTAATCATGCCCCTTTCTTTTTCCAATGTGAATCATCCACAATTTCTCTCTCAACAGAGGAAGGCGATGACAAGCAGTCTCGAAATAAAATATTACCCGGTAACCATTTAAGTCGGCAGCCTCAACCCGAGCTCCATTCTGAAGCAGCACGACAGCCACCGCAATTGAACCACGGACCGCCGCCCAATGAAGGGCCGTCTGCTGCGTATGGTCGGTGGCATTCACATCGCCCCCATGCTTTGGAAATCAAAAAGCTGTAATCAGAAGCAGCAATCCAGGACGCCTTGAGAGAACCGGAAAGAGAAACTAGGAAAAAACTACCTCAATTATGTACTCGGCGATATCAGCATAGTTGTTGAGGGCGGCCCACTGAAGCGCGTAATAGCCGTTGCCGTCGGGCCTGGCGACGGACTGCCCATTCCTCTCCACGAACCTACGGAGCTTCTCCAAGTCCCCGTAGGCGGAGGCGGAGTAGACGTCGACGACGAGGTCCACAGAGGGATTATCCCCGGCGGGGATCCCGTTTTGCTGGGTTTTGGGATCCGAGACGACTTCGATCTCCCCGGCGGCGGACGCCATGCCCTATAGCACGCAAGGCGAATCGGAGAGAAGAGGAGAGCCCGGGTTTGGAAGGAAGAGAATGTGGTTGGGGTCAAGATTCTAGGGTTAGAGTTCGGGTTTTTATTTTTTTGTGAGACTCCGAACGACGTCATGGTCGCCTTTTTGGAAAGACGACCGCCGTCGCTGGAGGAGAGGTTTCAGGGGGAGGCGGCTTCGAGGCCTTCGTTTCAGTGGTCCGCAGAAATAAGATGAGAAGGTAGCGGTCAAAGGTGTCTCGGCACCGGGGCCGGGTTCGTTATGGACGATCTACGGAGGATGTTTGGTGGTCGCACGTTAGTTAAACTTTTCTCGTGGAGAGATGAACTGGACGGCGGATATGGTCTTTTGACCACCGTATCTACTCCAGCGTGCCGTTTGACTTCACCTTCTGCAGTCTTACGTGCGAATCAGGGATGAGAGCAAAAAATTTCTAAAGTTCAACGCGGCTAATAATACTTATCGCAAAAAAACACAGTCAGCATGATTTTTTTTTGACTTCAAAAAAAAAAAAAAAATTAGAACTCGGTGCGCCCTTAACTTTAAGGGCTCGTTTGGTTCGCGGAAAAAGAAGGGGGGAAAGTGTGGTCAACGAAAAAGTAATGAGATGCCTCTTGTTTGGTTGGAGTTTTCAAAGGAGAGAGAAGGGAAAGTTGTATTCCCATGGGAATATGATTCCCACATTTCATGGGAAAGTCTTTCCCATGAGAAACATGGGAAAGTTACTTTCCCATGAGGCGGGAATCACTCCATTTTTACTTTTTCCCAAAAAGTCCCTTCAGCATTAAAGAAGCATTAAAGAGGCATTAAAAACCTAATTTTTATTAAGGGCATAATAGGAATTATATATAACTTTCCTAGGAAAGTGGATGGCCAACCAAACATAAGCATCTTGGAAATTTGTCACTTTCCCATGGTCAACCAAACATGCCAAAAGTACTTTTCTAGGCATCCTCTTTCTAGGAATTTGTTTCCCAGGAATCATATTCCTAGGAAGGAAAATGCTTCCCGCGAACCAAACGAGCCCTAAACATTATTTGTAGAACGAATACGAGACTACTCCATTTTTTTCCCGTCATATTTTATCTTTCGACTTCTATGCAGTTAGTTATACTAGGGTTGTATGATTTAACCATCTTATTAAAAAAATATATAATAAAATATTATATCTGACAAAATAACGGCGTTCAAGCTAATAATTTGAGCAAGTTAAAGAAAGGGTTGAAGCTCCGCAAATCAAAATTCACTCTTATACCTGCTAACCAATTAGCTGCAAAAATTTTCTCTTAAAGACATGCACCGCTGTCACTGAGGTGGTAGCTCAACGGAACGGGGTCTTATTTCCAACCAAGTGGTTTCGAGTTTGAAACGCGCGGGCGTCGATTAAATTGAGGAGACCGAATACTCCCTGCTCAGACATAAAATTTAAAAGGACTACTAGTCTGCTGGTAGTTTCGGTGGTGTCAGGTGTGACGTACTCACATGGAGGGTTCGTGTCGGAGCCCAAAGGGATCACCGAGCCAGCCCACAAATGGGGAGAGTATGAGTAAAACCGGCCGGAGTGCACAACACACGATAATTTTTATCCACATCGAACATTCTCCTGGCGGGGTGGGAGTCCAGTAGGGGCTGCTATGCTTGGGTGGGCTCCTCCCTTCCTCCTCCCTTTCTTTTTTTGTCCTAGCAAAAAAAAAAGAAAAAAAAAAAAAGGAGAAAAGACATGCACCGCTAGCAGAAGTCCAAGATGTTGAGCCATTATTGTGAGTGTATGTACGAAGGGGTGGCTGGAACCTCATGCCGAATCTATTATTGATCTAAGTTACAAAATTTTCAAAACTGCTAATCCTAGCTCACATCTGAGTTTCATAAAGATAAAAATTTGTTATTTTCTTTAAGTAATTATCAAATTACATGGATTTCAGAAAAGAAAAATACTACTGTTAACTGTTAAGCTGCGCTTGGGTCTGCTTCAGCTTGATTCGAAACTGGCCCCACTCTGCGAGGCCCAGGCCCTTCGGCCGGTCGAAAATCTGAACCGGCCTTGATCCGCTTGACCCGCCTGAATTGGCCTTGAACAACCCAGCCGCAGCTGGGCGCGTGCGGCACGCGCGATAAAGCTCGATATCCCACCCTCGTGGGGCGTCAGTTGATCGCTGTTGCCGGAAACGTAGAAAAAAATTTCCCACCAGCCGTCGCCTTTCCTCGCCGTGTCTCCCTTCTCAGGGCCTCGCCTGACCTCACCTTTCATCGGACCACTGTCGCCGGCCGGAATGTCCTCGCAAGATTGCCGGATTTCGATCGGTAAGCCATCCCCTGTTTTATTCTTTTCTTTTCCTCCTCGCCGGCCGCCCGCCCTCACCGCCATACTTTTTTCTTATCGTATAATCTTGTGTTTTAGTATTAATGGTATTGCTTATGTGTCCTCCCCTCTTCTCTCCGTCTTCTTGCAGTATTAGATACAGCGGGTTCTATAAGGTCTTCTGTAAATATCCTCTTGTTCCGTCCCTTTCGGATTGCTCAAAGGATAACATGAAGGTAAGGGTCAATTGAGCTTCTTCTTCTTGTTCGCTTTGAGTTCATAGTCCACTGTTCTTATCCGATTGTTTGATGCATTATCAATATTGAGCAAATAAAAAAAACAATCTCCGGATCTATTCTTTTTGTTGTTTCGGTTTCATTGGAATCAAATGCTACCGGGTTGTAAAATTATTTTGCATTGCAGCGTTGAGATACATCTCTGACTTAGGCCCTGTTTGGGGGAGCTGTTGGCAGTAGAGCTGTTGGAAGTAGAGCTTTTATAAAAAGCTGTTTGCTGTTTGGTAACTATATTTCTAAAGTGCTGTGGCACTTTAACATTTGTTTGGTAAACAAACTGAGAAAGTACTTTTGTATGACAAAATGACCATAAAGGACATTATTAGTATTATACAATAGTGCATAATAAAATATAATATATATTAATACATAAATATATGATATAGTATAATATTAATGTAATGTAACATAATATTATTATAATATAGTACTATAACATTGTATACTATAGGATAATAATTTAAAATAATATTAAATTATTTAACATAACATAATATTATATTATATTATATTTATAGTATAATACAATAATAAATGTATAAAATATTATAATTATTAGTATAAATTAATTTTTTACTCTTTTGATGAACATTTATTTCTCTAACAAATTTTCTAACTAGGTAAAAAAATTGGTTAAATAATTACTAATATTTTTATTTATTTATTTATTTATTATTTTATTTCATTGAAATATATTTATTTATTATTTTATTTATTTATTTATTCGTTCATTTATATACATATTTATTTATTTATTTATTTTTCTTTATTTTTCTTTTTTTTTCCTTTTCTTTTTTTTCTTCTCTTTTTTTCTTTCCTTTTCTTCTTTTTTTTTTCTTTTCTTTTTTCTTCTCTTCTTCTCCTTCCTTCCTCTCTTTCCTTCTTCTCCTTTCTTCTTCTCCCGCGAAGCCGGCGGCGCCGGAAGGGGGACCGGGCCGCGGGAGGGGGGCCGGGATGGCGGGCCGCGGCGGCCGCGGGAGGAGGGGGGCTCGGGACGGGGCCGGGACAGCGGGCCCCGACGGCCGCGGGGGGAGGGGGGCTCGGGAGGGGGCCGGGACGGCGGGCCCCGACGACCGCGGGGGGAGGGGGGCTCGGGAGGCGGCCGGGACGGCGTGCCACGGCGATCGCGGGGAGGGGGGGCTCGGGAGGGGGCCGGGACGGCGGGCCCCGACGACCGCGGGGGGAGGGGGGCTCGGGAGAGGGCCGGGACGGCGTGCCGTGGCGACCGCGGGGGAGGAGGGGCTCGGAGGGGGCCGGGACGGCGTGCCGCGGCGACCGCGGGGGAGGGAGGGCCTCGGGAGGGGGCCGAGATGGCGGGCCGGCCGGGGAGGCAGCGGCCATGGCGGCCCCTTCCTCCCCTTCCTTTTTTTTTTGGCTATGTGGTGGGTCGCAGCGGCGGGGGCTCGGGTGGGGGCTGGGGGCGCGGCCACGGGTGGCCGGCGTGGTGGCTGCCTCCAAAAAAAAAAAAAAAAAAAAGAGGAGGGCCGACGGCATTGAGGAGAAGGAGATAGAGAGGAAGAGAGAGAGAGAGGGGGGGATGGTGAGAGAGAAAGAGGCGGTGGGATTGAGATTTTTGGGAGGAAAAAGAAACTTTTAAATGGGGGTATTTTGGTCAAAAATACAGCTTCCCGACAAAGCTGAAAACAGTGTTTTCGGAAAGCTCCAAAATTGAGCTTCTGCCAAAAAGCTGTTTTCAGCTTCCCGCAAAAGCTGAAACAGCTTCTTGGAAATTTTACCAAACACACTTTTTTCCCTAAAAGTACTTTTGGAGGGCCAGAAAGTGCTTTTTGGCCCTCCAAAAGCTCTCCCAAACAGGGCCTTAGTAAACTGTTTACTGACACTAAGTTCTGCTTTACTTTACTGTTAAAATAATTTACAATATTTGCACAAATCGCTTGAGTCCCAACCAAATGTTTCTCTTTGGCTAGGGAAATGAAATTTGGGTGCATTATAAAAAACAGTACTTCAAACAGCAATTCGTGATATCCATCACTTATAGAGATTTTAAGAGACAAAGCATGAAGGATGCCAATGCTCGGGGTGGGAATGTTAATGTTATTTTGGAAATTGCTGACACAGTTTGAAATGTCATTCTAGATTGGCTGCTTTTGGAATGAATTCTCCCAATTGATCTATAAAAACTGAGCTATTGATCGTTGTTGTTGAACTTGTTCTCTTCCCCAAACCAATATCTATATAGTGTCAGAAGAATCGGAAGAAAAAGAGTCAACATGTCCCACAATATCCATGAAATTGAAGTATGCACATATGGCGAGAAAGAGAGAGAGAACATATCGAAGCCATAAAACTCTAAGTATGCTTATCTCCCAGTAGCCTCCATTTTTTGAAAGTAATAAGAAAAATTGTCCAAAATTGTAAGAAAAATTAAAAGTGTCGGGTCGTAGAGTAAGAAATCTAAAATTGTTCCAAAAATCAAAGGAGTTGGGTCGGGTAGGGCCAGAATTTAGTAAATCTAGACCGGACCCGAAAAATGAAATGGGTTTAATTTTAGAACCCAACTTGACCCCACAGGTCCTTTAAACTGGGTCGGATCGGGTCTCAGTGGGTCGGGTCATGGGTCAACCCGACCCATTTGCAGCCTTAGTCATAGTTTACTGGGGATGCTTATAACATTTTTTTTTTGGTGCAGCCACATTATTTTTTTGTTGTTCAATTTGATCCTATGCAGTAGTAACAGATTATGTCATTCATTCTGTTCACACAAACGGTTGCTAACTAAGTTTTATTCTGCATGATTAAATAGCTTAGCCTAGACGTCAAGCACAAATAAATAGTTTGTGCATTGTGTTTGATAATGCTCTAATTGATTCCTCATTACTATCTTAAAGCTTGATAATTCATGCTCACCCTACTCTCAAGTGGACTTGATTTTCCAAAACGGCAAGCACTCTTCTTTCTATGAATTATCACTAATATTTGTAGTTTAAAGTTATTGACAGAAATAAAATCTATATTGATGCCAAGTATACATATGTATACATTATGAACGTTTCAAAATATTTTTGTCATTTTTTGTGCTTTATTGTTTTATTTCAACTTGTGTTGTCATAAGTGAATGTCTCTAGAAGCTGACACTTCCTGATTTTATATCAATGTTTAGGATTTGAAGTATTTGTTTTCAGGTCCAGAAGAACACTGTAGGTAGTATTCCTGCTGCTGAGTTGTTGAATAGACTGAAACCATCTTATCGGTTTTCCGCCCATCTGCACTATAAATTCGCAGATATCATCCCACACAAGGATGGATCTGTCACCAAAAGTTTCTTGCTCTAGACAAACTGTCTCCCAGGGAACGAATTTTTGCAGGTGTTTGAACTTTCATGCTTTCCATTTGTGATTATGGTACTTGAGCACTGTTCAACTGGGGCAGGAACATCATTTTTATCTTCAATTATGGCACTTCGTCATCAATTAATATGCAATAGATACTAATATTAGAGCTCCGTGCTTGTATTCAGGAGTCTTGATAAGAGGGTCCAAACCTTTTCATTTTGTGCAGACAGTCCCGTCCTTTGGCCATTTTCGGGGAGCATCCAACCCTTCACTCCATGGTAACTTTTCAGTATCTTAAATCTCTGTGTGTGTGTGTGTGTGTGTGTGTGTGTGTGTGTGTGTCCATGTGTAAATTTTATAAGTTTGTTATGTCACAATTTGTCTAAATGTCCAAACATGAGGAAAATGAAAGAAATGCTAGATTTTTTTTTGTTAGGAGGGGGGCTAGTGTTGGGGTGGGGGGTGAGGTGGGAATATTTGGATTCTATTTTCTAATAATTAGTTTGTAGGCATAGTCCATCCTCTAATACATCCTACAAGTAATTCTTAGTTTTCTTTGCAGTAATATTTTTTGCCATATGTTATTGTCATCGAATGTTTATGAATGTCCAAGCATGTGTGGAAAAAATATGAAAATTGCTAGATTTCCTATCATGGATTTTGTTGGATTTTGGTGCATGCTACACTAATGATTTATATGCATACTCTATATCAATCTCAGCCATTCTTTCGTATGTCCTTTGTGGAAATGATTCAAAGGATTTTGTTGTAAATATATACAAATTTCCAAACATGTGAAAAATAAAATAGAAGTTTGTGGGCTTCCTACTATAATTTTTTTTTCATTATCATTGCTTTGAAATTTTAACATTTAAGGTTGCAGTTGAAGCATTAAAAATTTCATGTTAGCTTGGTTAAATGGAATAGGTTGGAGGGTATAGGAGGGTTAAACTTTTCCATCTTTTCGTAAGAATAAATTCTTGGGTTAAGCAGGTTAGATGGGTTTGGTTAAGTGGGATAAATGGGCTTGGAGAAGAAAGAGGTAGATCATTTATGGTGTACCAAGTTTTCCGAAATACTTATTTTGCCCTTAAAAAAGTGATTTAAACTAGTTGTCTATGTTGGTGGTAGGCTGAATAAGGTGGATTAAATGTGTTAAAAAGCTATTATTCGATCTTATTCCCCAAATTAACCCAGCCTAATAGAATAGTGCTTTCTAGGTTCAAAAGAACTTTATGTTTCAAGTTTGAAGCTTGTAACAGTAGGAAAATTTTATCCTGTTTATTCATTGTGATGTGTATAGATTATGCAGATTTGGTTGTGATATATTTGAACGTCCATGACAAACTTGATTGACAAACGTGCCTAGTTATCTCTTCTACTGTTGTTTCTTCATGTGTCTCCTCATTGAACTGAAGGACTTTTAGGAGTTGCAATCAAAGGAACTTGGTAATTTTGGTTCTATAATGTCATATTATTCTAAGAGCAAGAAATATAATATGAGAGGTTTCCCCTCACTACATGGTTTGCAATAATCCTCTATGAGAAAACTTCTAGATTTATCAACTTTTTAACACATACATGCGTGCATACATGCATACACACATATATCGAAGTTCGCTATACCAGTACCTTAATGGTATGGTACAATTCGCTCAGCATAGAATGGTATAACCTTAATACAGGTTCAAAGACTCTCTTCTCAAGCCCAGCCATGGCACCATACAGAATCAGTTGGTATAGGTCGGTATAACTTGAAGTCGAGTCAATCAGTCAGTTCCACCCAGGTCCGATTCGGATCCCTCTGTTGTTTTCCTTTCCTCCCGAACCTTTTCCTCGAAATGAGAAAGAATCTGGACTTATGATGCTACGGACGGCTGTCCGAAGTGCAATGACGGGCTCGGATAGGATAGGATTGTGCGTATAGGCCAGTTGGTTCCATTTCTAGCCTCGAGCTATACAACAACAACAACAACAACAACAACGAGAACAACAACCACCCTTGGGCTTCTGGCTGTTAAAACGTGGGAGAACGTAACACGTCAGGGTTTTGTAATTTGTAGAAATTTGTTTAATTCTTTATAGGTTTGCACTTGTAGGCTTGTTTCTTCTGTAGAACTGGTCCTAATATTTCTAATTCCACTTTTGAAATCATGTCTGCAGAAATGAATACTAGCAGTAGAGTTGAGAAAACTACTGGATCATGGCTTCTAAGTAATTTTATCAACTGCTGTTTTTGGCATTGTCATAGCCATCATTTTTTCATTGTTCTTATTTGTCTTTTTAAATTACTTCATGGCTTTCTTCTTCATATGTTCTGATTAATAGTGGTATACTTTTTTTTGTAAGACTTGCTAGATTTTTACAATCAAACATCTGATGATGATGAGGGTGTGGATGTGGATGATGTACAGTTAAATATAACATCTTATTTGGCAGTTCCACTCTCCGTTGGGCTCTCGGGCGTTGGTTCTGGCCTTTTACATCTTAAATATAACATCGTACAGTTTTGGATCCACTAATAAATCAAGCCCATATAAAATCATAGTAATTCCAGCATGAGAAGAAGTATTTAGCTCAGAGGACTCTGCACTTAGTTTTTTTTTTTTTTTTTTTTTTTTTTTTTGAGGTTGGGTTGGGGGTGGCTATTTTTCTGTAATTAAAATACCCTTGTACATAATCGATTTTGAGATTCAGAAATGACATCACATATTAAGTGGCGTGCTGAGAACATTTTATATTGTTGTTTTCAAATCTCAAAATTGTCGTATATGGTACTGTACAAAGTGTTTTTTTTTTAAAAAAAAAACTTTTTAAGATAGAAATGGAGGGATATTCATCCACAAAATAATTACTCATTCAAATACTTGGAATTTTTGGAGGGGTGTGCCCATTGGGATAAGCCCTGAATCCCATGATTTGCTTGCCGCAAGTGGGTTTGAGGTGGAATCACCGTTTCCGATTCAAAAAACAAATGCTGCAAACAGCATAATATTTGACTATCCACTAACCTCAAAAAAGCATGCAATATTATTTGACTATGTCCTTAAAATTTAATATTCTTTGCAATTTTTTATGGCTATAACTAGAGTTGAAATTGGATCGGATATCGATCATATATTAGTATATTCGTATCCATATTTATTTTATTTGATAAATATAGATTAGAATATAGATGTTAGCAGAATGCAAAAATTCATGTCAATATTTAATTTAAATGGACATGAATACAAATCAGATACTGAAAATATGGATATAAATATAAATATAAATTGGATAATCAAATGTTATGACTACAATTTTAGAATATTACTAAGTAGATGATAAATTAAATTACTATGGTCATTTGTTTTTCTTAAAAGTTTGTGAGTGCTATATAAAATTAAATAGAGTTTCAAATAGAATCGAATATTCGAATATAGATCGGATAATTGTCTATCGATATCCATATCTATTTTTCTACGCCAGATATGAATACGGATGCAGATATTAGTCAGATATTCAAATTTTTATTCATATCTAAATTATTTTGATTATGAAAATAGATCCGACGGATATTATCCGACCCAGTTTCACCCCCAACTGTAAGTCTGTAACTCTTCTGAATAAGTAGCAGAACAAGCAACAAAACTCTTCTACTGTGGATGATCTAGCCTAGCCCCATTATGATTCTTGCCGAGAGCTAGGGCCTATATTTTCCAGCTTATTGGGCTGGGTTGAGCCTCCATTTTACCGGCCCACATAAAATTGGGCCGGACTCAGGCTTGCTATTTTTAATCTACCCAGCTAAGAATGTTTGTATATTATCCATGAATCTGTATGTAGAATAATACTGTTTAACAAAAGTAAAAATAAAATATAAAATATAAAAAGGAAATCGAGTTCGATGAACTTCTTTTCCATTGCAGTGATTTTGATGGGGGGAGTTCCAAGAAACGTTTAACATCTTGTTTTTGTCTTCTCCATTCAGTAAATACTTTGAAACACATGCATCGATTCAAAGTTATCGGCTCTCGGAGGTCCAAAAAATTGGCTGCCGCGCGCCCCTCGTTTATAAATTCTCGGCGATCATCAACGGATTGGTCCGAAACTTTGAACAGAGATTGCGTCTTTCCATTAAAGGAAAGGACTCGGTTTCCATTTTTGTGGCTGGACGGACTCTCTTTTACTCGGTAGTCGTTGAGGTCCACCATGATGCCTCCTCTTTCACTAGTATTTCCCCGGCCCCCGCCTCCAACTGATTTAGATTTTTAATGCAGGGGGTTCCAATTGTCAAACCATCGTTTTTGGAAGCAAGGCATTCTGGTCAAACGCCAGGAAGCCTCTCTTTTTCTTCAAAGCCAAAGATGCTTAAACCACGTGTCATGCAGCTGCTGAGGCACAGGCCAAGCTTTTTCACTCTCCATGGATGTCTCCAGCTCTCTACTTCCATGCCTCCTTTTCTCCATCCCTCGAAGAGATATCTTAATATATTGAGAGTGGAAATGATGATGGAATGATAAGAGTATTAGTATGAGATGTGGTGGAATGGGATTGTTGAAGCCCTTTTTCTTAAGAACAACACCACCGTTGCTTTGAGGAGTCGGTTCTAATTTAGAGAAAAGTGGACGAATACTTTTGTGGTACCCGCCATTCCTTCCAGCTCGGATCACCGTCACCTCAACGGCGGTCGTCCCGTTGGTTGACGCCTAATCTTGCACTCGCTTTTGTTCCCCCCCTTCCTTCGAGGCATTCGCCATGAGGATGCGGTGTCGTGAGATGAGGGGAGCATTGCGCAACTGATAACGTTCATGCTTGCCGTGTTCGAACCTTGTTCAAAGTCCAGAGCTTTGAAATGGGTTGGTGGGTGGGTTGGTGGGTGGGCTGTGTCGATCCATCCTTAGCTCAAAGTTCTCACCTTTTGGAAGCGTAGCTTGTATTGTAGATTCTGCTGTCCTTGAGTGAATGACCTTTGTGAAGCAGTTCACATGCTGATGTGAGATGTCCCTTCTGCAAAGTATTTCTGGACCATTGAGCTAGAGAGAGAGGTCTCAACCACCTCAAATTTTTTCAGGCTTAGACTTTATAGACATCTAGTACGTAGCGTCATTGGCCTGCTGTGGCTAGATAATCCATGTGTCAAGTGTGCATGAGAACCCAAGCATGCGATATATCCATATGATTCTTATAAGTTTTGACACAAGGTCTCACCAAAGGTGAAGAGGACATGGAACTCTAGGAAGGCTACTACATTATGAAGGGAGACATGCTCTGTATTTCCAAGTCAATGAAGCCCACCATGTGGATATTTTTCAGTTTGGGGGGACATGCAGCCCTAGTGTAGCCTTCCTTAGCCTCATGGAAACAAAGCCATAGGAGGGGGAGAGGAGTGTAAGTGTGAGCTGGGGGGACACAGGTGTCACTGCCTGGAAGGGCAGCTCGGCCTCCCCCATCCTCTTTTGAGAGTTTGGTGGTAGGCAACTTCGAGTTGTTTTGGGCTTTTGTGCTTTGGGGTGGGAGAGGATAAGGAGCACTCACTGGTCTACCAAGGGGCCTTGACATGACATCTAGAGGGCATCGGAGGACTAATTCATGCTAGTTTTTAGGTATGGCAAAGGGAGAACCCTAAAGAAACAGCAAAGGATTGAGTCCTCTCTTCTTTTTTTTTCTCACTTCCTCTCTCTTCTACCTTGTTTTCTTCTTTCTTTTGCCTCATATGGAGCTTCCATACCCCACCAAACTCACGACTTCCACCAATTAAGCCCCCCTTGATTTCAATTTATGCATTCTAGATAAGGAAAAAAAATAACATCATGCAGGTTCTTAGCCATATAAACTACTGTTCAACAAACGACACTTGCACTACTGCCCGTCCATTACTTTATCCTGATTACTTAAAGATAAAATAATTATGTTGCGATGTCTAGTGACACAATAACAATACCTTGCTGCTTAGCGACAACGATTCTTATGATTATCTCTCTTAATTAATTTGATTACCTTGGTTGACAAAGGTCACATTAATTTGCTTCATGTGTCCTTTTAAAATTATTTGAATCAATGTTAGGTTTCCAACGACATAGTATTCTTCTGGACCACCATAAGGTCAGAGTTGAGTTAGAGGACCAATCAAGTGGGGTCGTGTTGAGCACCAAAGATGCCTCCAATTGGGGTGGAAAGATGATAAGTTTGTTTAATTGCTAAACTGCAGGCTAAAAATTCGTTAGCTCCTTTAAACTTTGGTCTCTTTAATCATGCACCGACCTTTGGCGCACTTTGGGTGTCAATGTACGAACCATTAGGTGCGAAACTTATCATTACATGATAATGTACTTTGATTCTTTTTATCACACCAACAATAATTTTTATAATTTGAAAGGTGAGATGGCAACTACATTAGACAAATTTAGTGCAAGTACACAAACATCATGAAATCATCAACATTGTCTCGTACGCCTGCCCTAATAGTTATTTGAACTTTATTGGACCATGGTAATTGTGATGGTACATCATTCATGTGGCAAGCATATTGTCAGGATCAAGCGCTACCATTACACCAAAATCCGCAGGTGTTAGTGAAGACGCAACTTTATTTCCTTAAACGCCCATAGCGCCACGAGTCGACTCCGACCAAGCCTCGCCCAACTCCGGACTCCGACAGGGCCTCACCAGTGGGTTCAGGGACCCCCTAGTGGTATAACCCACCCTACCCCTCTAGCGCATCCATGTTGGCAGGCGGCGGGATTGACTCGGCCCTCCAGGCCTCCGCCAACGTTGACTCAGCCCCTCAGGCCTCCGCCAACAATCCCCCCCCAACGTGATGCCTGGGTTTCGAACTCGAGACCTATGGCTCTGATACCAATTGTCAGGATCAAGCGCTACCATTACACCAAAACCCGCAGGTGTTAGTGAAGGCGCAACTTTATTTCCTTAAACTAGGCAACTTTATTTCCTTAAACTAGCGCAGGGGCCCATAGCGCCACGAGTCGACTCCGACCAAGCCTCGCCCAACTCCGAACTCCGACAGGGCCTCGCCAGTGGGTTCAGGGACCCCCTAGTGGTATAACCCACCCTACTCCTCCAGCGCATCCATGTTGGCAGGCGGCGGGACTGACTCGGCCCTCCAGGCCTCCGCCAACGTTGACTCGGCCCCTCAGGCCTCCACCAACACATATGTTTCAATCTTCGGTCCTGATCATTTCAAGATGTGCCCCATTTTGAATCATATGTCATTATTCTAAAATGTTAATGTTAAGAAGTTTTGCCCGTTTTGATAGCACATTTTCAAATCCTGCTTGCTTTGATGCTATGTTCAGGTCCTAAAATCTGAATCCTAGTTAATTGTCAATCTAAGTGATATTGCTTGAGGGTCCCAACTGATATTCTTGCATCAATATAATTACTTGATCAATCTCTCACACATCCTATTTTGCTTTTTTTTATAAAAAAAAAGGAGATGTCTATCAAAAAAGAGAGGAGATCATTATAGGAATCCCTTGTGATAACATTGGACGGATACCACATGAGTGGTGTTTTATGAGCTTCTTCATTTTATCTCCTATAAACCTCCGGTACCTCTCCAAAGAAAAAAGAAAATAGTTAGTTACAGAAGGAAAAACTCTCCATTAGCTAAAATCTTTAACAATAGGATTTGGCTTTTCCACAGTTGGAAATTCCAAACTCAAAGTTACAGTGTTCTCCAAATCATGACGCATTCTTCAGTTATTTAAATTTTTAACTAGCCTAATGACTTTGAGAGCATGTCTTTTATAATTGTAGACAATTTATTATCTCAAAGTTCTATAAATTATTCATGGTTTATTCATAGAGAATAAACATGATGTATTAAGTAGAGTTATATTATACATTGACAACTATCATTCATTCGACCTAGGCTGAGGTATCACCTTTCCAAACCTTTTTCTTATGCAGGCATCTCATATGCCCCATTACTTTTCTCAATAATTTTCGAAAACATCAGATTTTTCGTATTTGCAGGAATATTAAGTATGGGACCTTAGATGGAATATTCCATTTAGTGTCCAAGCGTCTGTTTTTGTAAAAAATAATATAAATTGATTACGGCAAACAAAAAGATGCTCTTTCTTTAGCTTGACATACTTGCAACTAAAAGATCATAAATATCAAATGCATGCATCAGTTTGGGTGCAAATGAGCTAAGCAGCTCGAGCCCGACTCGAGGCCAAGCTCAATTCGACTGGATTGTTACTGCGCTTGAGTCGAGCTTGAGTAGCTCGAACAGTTTTTTGAATCGAGTTCGAGTAGTAAAATAGCCGGCTCCAAGGTCGCGAGCTTAGTCAAGTATATATATGTTTAATAATATTATATTTATTTACAATATAATAATAATTTAAAATATAATAACTATTTTTTTATAATTATGCTCAAGGCTCGAATTCAAGCTCGAACTTAGGCTCGAATTCGGCTCGAGCTCGAGTCTAACATGGTTGATATTCAAGTTGAGTCGATCTCACTTTTTTTTTGTAGCAGTAATTAATTTTTGATCTTTTCAATGACCGTGGTATAACAAAAAATCTCTGCTGACCGAAAGTTCACAAAATATGTCTTATAATTCTCAGTCTCTAATAAGCATTTTAATATTTCAAAATTTTGAAGATACCCCCACAACCGCCATGCGTTCAGTTACAGCAAGTCGATGGAATCCTGAGTTCGTGGGGTTCCCCGCAGGAGCTCATTTTGTTAAGAAAATTCATCATGCACGTCCCCTCTAAATCGCTTCTTCCTTCATGTACGCCCGCCCCAAATCTCTTCTTTCCCATTTAGCTACTTTCTTTCTTTAAAGAAGAACTCAAAAAAATTCTTCTTCTTATTCTATTAATGCATCAAGGGGGTCCTAGGGAAGAATCCTCCCCATTCTATTTTATCATTCTCTTCACATCATATATATATATATATATATATATATATATATATATATATATATATATATATATATATATATATATATATATATATATATATATATATATATATATATATATATATATGTTGCACCTTTTGATCCCTGCTCTTTAAATTGTATTATCTAGCATTCAAACGGTCATGGCTTCAAAGGACATAGGTAGCTCGATTTTCATAGCTGTTTGCTCTTATCATATAGTAGTGAAACCCACATCATTTCCACTCTGAAGACATAAGTCTCGATCATATTTACAATGAAACTTTGGAAAAGTAGAAGCATCTATCTCTTACAATGATAGATATAAAATTCTATGTTCCAACCAATTCTAGAATATTTGTTATGCTCGTGGTCGATAAGGATGTTTAGAAATATACATCAAATACACGTCAAGTTAAATATTGTGATAATTGAGATGGTTGTCAGTCATTCTACATCTTTAACTCAAGCGACTAATGTGGTAATCGATATGAGGTAATGCACGAAATTTTTGTGTTCCTTTTTGTTTTGGTATTCTTAGTTTTAATTAGTCGTGTGTGCATATCTGGTGGCTACTTGTATGTACAAATTATGATCTATATCATGCAATCTATTTTAAGTGCAAAATTGTTGCTAATATGTTGAATTATATATATATATATATATATTATAGGGATAGTGGCCCATCCCTTGAGCATGCATAACCTTACAAAAACAATACAAAAAGTAGCTCATCATGTTTTATCTCTTTTGACAGCTCAGGTAATTTCGGTCGAGTTGTTGAAGAAATAAGAGTCACAATTGAAGAGGAACTAAGTCAAAGAAATACTCTAGATGCTTGGGAGAGCTCTATTGACAGTGTCAGCCCGAAGTTTAAAGATGTGAAAATTCTTTATGACACAATTCGTAGCTTCTACATTGCAAATTATAGAAATTTTGTATTAATAAAAAATGATCGTCGGCATGTGATCGTGGAATATGCATATAAAGAATATGGATGACGTATTCATATTTCTCAACTTGGAATTCATGAAAAGTTTTTAGTTAAAACAATGAACAATGAGCATACATGCGGAGGAGGGTTGCAACTTCGGTCTCATTCTAAGGCTTTAAAACATTGAGTTTCGAATATTATTAAAGAAAAACTTCAAAATATGCCATTATATAGGTCGACTGATATGGTAAAGGATATTCGTTGAGTATAGGGTGTGGAATTATTGTATCATCAAGCTTGGCATGGAAAGAAGATAGACTATGAAAGAGCTTTATGGTCACAGATCACTATGTTATGTCTGGACAATTAGCATTGTGATGTCATTCTTCGGACCAACTCTGGCAGCATAGCGGAGTATGAAACCAACGGTAGTCGATTCACATACTTATTCATTTCATTTAATGTGTCAATCACGAGTTTCATAAAAGAATATAGACCTTTGATTTTCATGGATGGAATATTTATAAAAATAAGAATGGAGGAGTACTACTTGGTGCCACTAGCAAAGATGTGAATGATGATATGTTCTCCATTGTTTATGGTGTGGTCGATACAGAGACTGATGACAATTAGAAGTGATTTTGTCGAATTTTGAAAGGAGCAATAGATACTTGCAGTAACTATCATGGTTAGAAATTCATATTTATAACAGGTAGATATGAAAAAACTTATCAAAGCAGTGTTGAAGTACTTCCCTCACAGTTACCATTCATATTGTGTCTGTCACATAAAAGACGGCTTCAAAAATCAGGTTTGCAGTGTTATTTTTCTAAATTTTAAGCTACAACTTTAATAATTAAGTTCATTATGATACTGTTGGCCCCATGCTTGATCCTTTGATAATTGTCAATGCAAGTGCTTGCCTATTATTGCGTCGCTAAGAGGAAGAGGCTGCTTATTGGAGAATCTCTAGCATGCTAAATATGATTTTGTATGATGAAGTTGACACATTATTCTATTGCTCGCAGAAATTTTTAGGTAGAAAAAATAAGAAAAAAATAATTTATTTTCACTTAAATTCTTTCACATTAAAACTTCAAGTTGAGGTATCTAGGTTTAATCCTAAATCTAAGATTCAATATATAACATGTACTGAATACTGTGTTTTCAATATATATGCATGAAACCGAAATTTAACATACTATATGAAACTTCATGCTCTCAATTTAATTAATCAATTATGCTTGTATTCCTCTTTTTATTTTCAAAATCCATCAAAATTGTATGTTGATCAAGGCTTTTGCCTTCTCTTTATTGAGTGTCTATAGTTGCCACAGACGAAAATGGTGGGATGAAGGTAGTTGGACAGGGATGCATGCTGGAGAGACACCACTTGTAGACCGGAGAGGCAAAGGGAGATAGCAGTTTGAGGGGAGAATGCACTGTTGCAGATGCAGATAGTCATACCGATTGGCCGAGACAACGTGAGGAGTATGAGGACCTTCGAGTCGACGAACGCCAAGGAGATGATGAGTCAACGGATGCTAGAGAGATGACGAGTCGCAGATCAAGTAGATGGAGAGGTAGCGGAGTGAAAGGGATGTGTAGTGTAGTACAGGAAAAAGTAGAGTTCAATAGGAGAGGAGAAGTAGGAAAGAGGGTTAAGGATTGAGAAATTACAAAGAGTATAATTGTTATCTAGCACTAAAAATTAAAACCAATTTTTGATTGTGGACGGGATGCTATAAAACTAGTCAATAGGGGTTATAAATTAAGGCATGACCTACATATGGACACGCTATTATTTTTTTATTTATTGAGTCGAGCTCAAGCCTTTAGCTACATCTCAACCAATTACGTCCCTAATTATATATGTCAAACATCCTCAGGCCCTTTGACATGTTGTCAGATGGCCATTGATGCAAGCAATCACCGTTTTAAGCAGCAGCAACATTGCGAGAGAGGCCAAGAGGCGGCCATACAAAGATCCATCTAGTCCCTTTTTCTCCTAACGTCATGGCAAAATCTGATAACTAGCAAATGGTTATATGAGTACTAAGAATGGTACCGAAGATGGACACGAGAAAAGAGAAGAAAAGTTGAGCAGCACAGACAAGAAGAGAGAAAGAATGAGGTGAAAGAACAAGGGGATATTTTCCTAAATATTAGGTGTAGCATTCAGTAAAACAGCAAATGGGGACCCTTTATCTTTCCTAGTTCTTTTGTCTCATTGGTACAAGTGAGGAAAGTGGGAGGAAAAGGTAAAGGAAGTGGGGGCTACGGGGAAGTACTGTTTGTAATTTCCTCTTCATTGTTTCTTCAGTTTAGACTATTGCCTCCCATCATCATCCATCACTCTCTCTCTCTCTCTCTTTCTCTCTCTCTCTCTCTCTCTGAGTCATGGAACCATAGACATACATTCAAGAGGATAAGCACTCTTCTTATCAAGTGAGATGGGCCAAAAAATGTGTCTACTTTGGCAACATTTGATGCTTTATTTTGAACAATCGTAATTTGACCTTTATTCTAGATTTGGTTCTTTAAAATTTTACATAGCTCTGATTTCAAAAGAGGGGATCTGATTGTCATAAAGAAAAGGATTGAAATTGGAAAAAGAGTGAGATGACAAGGAGAGAATAACATGAAATTGGAAAACACTAGCATAGGTGGAGGTTTTCTTTCTTTCCTTTTTTTTTCTAATGGAATCCAAGGTAGAAATTTTAATTCCATGATTCTAGACTTTTAAGCATTGCACCAACAAACATTTTATATGATAAAAATATAACTTTTAATACAACGATGTGTGAAAATCATGAAATATCATGATTCTCGAACACATTCAAATGCAGACTAAAAAAGTTTAGCGCATTTAAAGGCCAAAAGTGTCGTGGAGTTTGGACTGTGGAAGATAATTTATGCAGCTGGCATTCTGAAACCAAGGCACAGGTCATCAAAGAACAGAATATGACTTAAAAAAAAAAAAAAAAAAACTAAAATCATGTTGTTATTGACTAGATTAGTCATTAGATTGGAAGGGAATGGAGTCATGGAGATAACAGAGCTGAGCTGGGTTTTTTTCCCCCCCTAAAGTGAACTCCTTTAGAAAAACTAGCACGTACAATGGGAAAGGAATGTCAGTGATAAGGGCATCTACTTTCTAATGGGAACAGGCACTCAAAAGAATGTCAAACTATAAAAGGGACCACTTTTAATGTGATGTTGGTATGAGCCACTGTGGCATATTGTAAGTAAGCTTAGGAACAGTATGAAACGCTAGGAATGGCACGTACGGTCTCAAGTATTCAGACAAACATCTCCATTACATCCCTATCAATATATATACATACAAAGAAAGAAAACTTCGGAGATGGAAAAAGAGAGTTTCATCTATAGCGTCACCTGAATACATCAGATTAAAGTAAGGTTGAACAAAACAAAAAAAAAGCTGAAAAATAAAGAAGTGGAGAAGACATCTAGTCTCTTTCCAAAAACAAAGCCCATGAAAGGGAGAAAGAAGCCAAAAAAAAAAAATCTGCAACTCCGAGTTATTCCACGGAAATGAGCGGATCTGTCTCTAAAGGTTCGCTCTTCCCATCATCACCAATGCACAGGATCTCTTCCAAATTAGCTGTCTTCTTGCCATCTTGACTAGAAGCTGGAATTGCATTCCCAACGCCATCGGAATCATTAGCAATAGAAAGGGCAGCAATAGAGGAAGAATTGGAAGCCTTCGTGAGTTCTTTAGCTCTCTCCGCCTCCACGACCCAATCCGTCGTAACGAGCGCATATGCCATTAACGTAGCGCATGATGCCTGCGCCGCAAGCAAGCCCAACCACAGGCCGGCGAAGCCCATGCCAGCGGCAAAAGCCATGAAAATGGCGACCGGCATCCCGACCAAGTAGAAGGAACCCAGATTGATGGTAGCCCCGGTGTTGGGCCTCGCGCTCCCTCTCAGCACACCGCACCCCGTCGTCTGCGGGCAGTTCCCGAGCTCGCAAAGCCCAGCGATCGGCAGCGCCACCGCCGTGAGCTCTAGAATCTCCTCGTCGTTTGTGAATAGCCTCCCCCACCGGTGCCTCATCGAGGTCGTGAACGCCATCGCCATTAGCCCAAGCACAACCGCGCAGGCCAGCGACACGATCGTAGCTCTCCGGGCCTTGGCAGGCCGACTGGCTCCCAACTCGTTCCCCACCCGGGTTGACACCCCAAGGCTCAGTGCTGAGGGGAAGACATACACCAGCGACGTCGTCTGGATCAGTATTCCCATCGATGCCACCGTCGCCTTCGGATTTACCAAGAGGCCGCACAGCATGATCATGAACTCGTACCACCACCACTCGAGGCACACTGAGGCGCATGTCGGGATGGCGAGCCGAAGCAGCGCCGACCACCCCTTGAGGCAGTCGGCACTCGGGCTCACCCATGAGTCCTTGTAGACTCCGGAGACCAGTACGAAGAGAAGCAAGCAAAGGAGCAGATTCAGATTGGTCCAGACCATTGCCAAGGCCGCGCCGGCGATGCCCATTCCGAAGTGGACGACGAGGAGGTAGTTTAACGGGACGTGGAGGATGACGGAGATGCAGGAGCAGTAGGTGACCGGCAAGGTGATGTTCTGAGACCTCAGGTAGACTCTAAGTGGGTGGAGGAGCGAGAGGAAGACGAGGTCCGGGATAGCGAAGGTGATGAAGGTGTGGGCAGTGGAGGAGATTTGCTCATCCTGGCCGCACCACAGGAGAATCCTCTTCATGTTGAGCCAGAGGAAGGAGATAGGAAGGGAAGCAGAGAGGAGGAGGAGAACAGTTCTCTGGAGGGTGAGGCCCAGGACCTTCCACTGCTTCGCGCCGTAGGCCTGGCCGCAGATGGGCTCCATGCCCATGGCGAGGCCCGACAGGACCGAGTAGCCCGTGATGTTGGCGAAGCCGATGGAGAGGGAGCCGCCTGCGAGCTCGAGCTCGCCAAGGTAGCCGAGGAAGAGCATCGAGATCATGGCGCGCGAATAGAGGACTAGGCCAGTTAGAGCTGTGGGGATGGATATCCTTCCTATGGCTCCCATTTCCTCCACCACCTGAACGCAGTTCATATCAGCAGACGTTAGCATCTATCCGCTAGCTTGTAAGTAAAAGTCTTTCAGGTCTCACATATATTATGGAAGAGCAAAAGCTAAACGTATGTCTTGTATGAAGCACCCGTTTAAAGCAAAAAAAAAAAAAAAAAAAAAAAAAAAAGCTAAACGTATATATAATTACTTGGTTAGTTACCTCAGAGACAGTAGGCCATCTTTGGAGGTCCTCTTCCAAGTGTTCATTCCGGGGGACTAGGAGGCTGGACATTTTGAGGGAGGAGAAGGGAAGGGAAGAGGAGGGTGTGGGATTGCCCATGGTGTTTGATTTCCTTCTTTGTGTTTTCTTCTTCCTCTTTTCCACTAGACTTGGACTACCATGAGGGGATTGGAGGCCTTGGAATTGGTTCGGAAGGGTGAGGAGGGACTATGCTTATATAAGCTAGGAGGACGAGGTTCTCGGACACGTGTCAGTGTTGGAAGAATAAGCAATTTTCAAAGCGGCTTATATGCCAAGTCTTAACACGGCTCTCTCTGACAAGGAAGGAATATGATGTGCAGGAACTGAGGGAGTGAGAGCCAAACCAAGGGAACAAAGCAGGTACATGTTCTTGATGAGGGGGTAGACGTGAAGATCCTTATCTATAGAAACGCATAATAAGCTACTTCCAGTGATTGGTGAGGCTGATGTTAGTGTGTTTTGGCCTTTTCTTGTGTTGGGATTTTTATCTACTTTTAAAGCTACGAGGTTTGCATTCTGGCCCATAGAGCTTTGTGTTCGAACGGATTCGTCGAACGGAATCCATCATGCATGCGTGTATGCAAATGCTCGCTTATTTACCAGGAAGACCATGTTTTGCAGGCATCATCTAATTCGGTCACCGAAAGAAGCTAGTTTTTACCTCTCTTTCTCCGTGCCAATTGTTATATAAGAAGTCTTTCTAGCTTTTAGTAGTTTTTCCTCTCTCTTCTTTTCTCTGGTTCTATTAGGACCAAAAAAAGCTTTTTTAGCTTTTAGTATTGTTTCTTCTTCCTTTTTTCACTCTGGATGTTACTATTATCAATATTTTCCTAGTATTTTTCTGAGGGATTTTACTTTACTTCCTGCTTAGAAAAAGCAAAAGCATGTTTTTCGGTGCTCCATTAACAGGGTGATGTTGGAATCTTCGGGCAAATTAGAGTCTCCCGTTCCCCATCTTTAATTAGTGGGATCTTGTTAGGACGGGAGTGGGCCCCCGTTGCTAGTTTTAGCCGCACCTGCATTAATTTGTTCCCTCTCCAACTTGCCCTCAAGCGTTAATGCCCTCCCCAAGTGCCCTCCAACCCCAAAGAGAGCTTCATGTGTCGAAGACGTAGGCTTCAAGCCCCTAGATCTTTTAAGGCTTCAAAGCTCCAAGGGTCACTCTAAAGGATTAGTGTTGAGACTTTAGTGGGTCCTAAAGCTCCCAATTGACTTCCTAGATACTGTCGCGAACACAACCTCCTAACGCATTGGTTATAAGGTCTGTCGAGTAATAATAGTCTCAATGCGAGCATACTCTCGTGCCCATCCATCCAAAAGCTCAAATTTTTAGATAGAATCTAACACGATATCAGGATCCAGAACATCCAGACTTTTAGATAGGATCTTATCATGGTACCCCTCTGGATCTCGTCCATCGGGCTCTACACTTAAGAAAAATTAATCCTACACCGAATAGGTTAAGAACTCTTATATATGGTGCTTATATACTATTATGCCTATCCATCTAAAAGCCTAGGTTTTTGGATAGGATCTTATTAGGAGGATAATTGATGGGGCAAGAGAGCTAGGGTTGCTGCAATTCACAGGAAATGAAGCGGGGAACAAGTGGGAGCATTATGACATTTTTCCCTGAATTGGTACTGTTGGGGGGAAGCAGTTGGAAGATAAGGAACACAGTGGACAATACGTGTTCCAATAAAGACCACTAGTTTCTTGCATCCTTTTCAACAACATATGGAGAGCTTGTGCTGGGCCGTGGAGGAGGAGAAGCAGAAGCCCCCTAAAAGAACAAGAAGAGCAGAGCAGAGAGAGGAGCAGCCCCACACAAGACAGAGGTGGGCTGAGATGCTGCCGCCCAGGGATCAGCTGGTGAAATGCACACGCGTGTCGGGAGGCACGTACGTGTCTTTCCAGCAGGGGTTGGGAACGTGGGGCTGAAATGGAGAGAAGGAAAAGGATAAGAGGGAATTTGTCTCTCTTCGTGCATATTTATATGATGGCTATGTTCATGAGTCCAACTCGGTGGGCACCTTGTCTTGGCAGCTGACCACCTCCTCTTCCACTCTTTCCCAGCTGCAGTGCACAAGGAAGCTCATGATCGCCCTCTGTTTCAGCTTGAATACAATCTGATTCAACCACGCCCACATCTGCATCGACGAGCAAGCATAAAAAATGGTGTATATTAGAGCCATGACTGCATGAGCGAAGCAGCTTATCCACCCTCAAACTGGTCTCACAGAATGGGCACTCTCTTCGGTCATTGACCGAGTTCGGCACAACGTCGTCATAGCCGCATGCAGTCTCCCTTTTTCTTCTTTCCTCCCTCATGCCTCAAGAACGAAGCAAGCATTGTAAAATATGAAGCAAATTTCTAGCTGCGGCTCAGCACTCGTGGGCAGGGGAGGGCTCATTTCTTGAGGCAACTCCCATTCATGGCATGCATGCATGCATATATGAAGAGAGATGTATGTCAGGAGCCAAAAATGAATTAGACAACGCAGTGTATAGCTTGTTGAGCACAGTATATGCGCTCGTCTATTCAGGAAAATGTTTTTGAACATGAGCATGAGATCAAAGAACTATGGCTACGCCATTAGAATCAAGCTGTCAATGGGATATATGTACATATATTTTATAGCATATGACATGACATAACTAAATATCTTTGAAGGTTTTTACCGAGTGCGGATACTGAGGCCAGTAGTCAAGGGAATTTGTAGTCCAGACCAGAAAGCAGCAGCAGTCGTAGAAGGAAAGCTTTAATACCACCAGCTTCTTGCACCAAAGCATGGGCATCGAAGGCAATCAATCAATGAGAAGTTTTCAGAACCTTATGATGGCCTCAAAATCCAGAATTTATTCCATGATGCTGATGCATGAACCCATGAAAATTGAAGTTCACACCAAGGAAAGCACAAGGCTTGTCTCCATCGAAGCATCGATCAGCATATCCTAATCTTGCTTGCTCGCCACAAAGCTCTCAATCCAAACATCCACGGAAGGCACACTGTTGAGGATGTCATTCTGGCTCCGAATAAATGAGACAGGACGACTGACTGAAGGGCCATTCCATTAAGTCATCTAAGAAGAATCTGTCTATGCTAATCTTCAGGCATAGAATTATGTGACCCATTACACCAAGAGTGAATGGTGTTGGAGATTCCATCAAGAAAAGGTGCATTGTATTGTTCTTTTTGTGCATAGCTGTAAATCAATATTTCTAGGATACGATTAATATTCCAACTTCTAGAAATTCCCCATGTTGGTGGGTAAGATGACTTGCTTCTGAAGTAGCTATTCACAGGCCGGGAAGCCTTCTCAGCCCACTCCAGCCCGAAGCCTTTTGAGTGGAAAGTTCTGCACTGTCACCTAAATGACTATCTACTGAGGGGGACAAAAAAAATCAAGTAAGGATTCGTGCTTTTCTCATGTGTTCTATGGTGCAATTATTGCAATTGGTTTTTAACTCAAATGTCATGGCCATGCATGAAATCCTACCAACATTAGTGCAGGGGTCAATAAAAAAATAATCCAGAACTCTCTCTAGCCCTTTTTTTTAATGCTCTATCATAGCTTTCCCTCCGAGATTTGGAAGATAAAAAAATTTGATTTCAGATTGCAGTAATGCTAGTGACCAACAACCAGAGAGACTGAGAGTGTGTGTATCCTGGGGGCAGCCAAAAGAAGCAGAAAAGTGACAGAAGGAAAAGAAATAAGCAGCTTTATTTAACAAATGACATCTAATATTACATCTTTTCCCATGTGAAATGGCTATTGAACAGCAGCATAGATTCCAAAAAAAAAATGATAAAAAGAATACAATAATACACTTATCTGCGACTCTTTGTCCTTCCAATATAGGATGGAGGAAGACCAACAATTGCCACAACTCCGCTGGCAAAAGCTGCAACTGCTGCTACAGCAAAGGCTGGCGAATTGCTGCCTCCAAATAATTGATCCCATGGTCCACTTCCCAGAGAGACCAGTACCTGATGTTTCACAAGTCCCAACAGCAACAGTTAAAAGCAGTTAAACACTCAATTAATATGCATGGTAACCGAAGACTAAATTCATTTTTGATCTCTATATACAAAAGCTCATGTATTCACATGCAGATGACGTGAAAGTACTTCAAGAGGTTGGACAGATTTTGACAATTACCAAATAAAATGGTTGCCGAGTCAGAGTTCTAATATCCAACCCATTTTCGATTTTGTTCAGTTGTCAAATATGTCATTTTGTCAAGCTTAATCTTCGTAATTAAAGTATGAATCTCACAGCTTATGCTTAGCAAGCTCGCAATTCATGCAGTATGGCTAGGAGTTCTTTGATGCTTGGATTATAGTAGCATTCCTTGTCTATGGAACCACTCATTCAAGTTATTCTTCAGATTTTGAAAGCCAATAACTTGGCCCATTATTCATAGGTTTACTAAGATAAACAAATAGAAGTATATCATCCTAAATCGGAAAGACAAATTGATGAAAATTAAAAAAAATATTATGTTTGAGCCCCAATTTAATTAAAAAATGAAAAATATAACATGAAAGGCAAAGATTTTTCTAATAATCTCAGCAAGTGCAATGTATTTTTTAAAAAGATTAATAAATCATAAAGATATGTTGAAAAAATCCATAAAGGAAAGGGGAAAAAAGTAAATTTGGAAAAAGTCGAAGAAATTTGTTAACAAAAAAAAAAGATGTCTCACAATTTTCATTAAATGTGATTATCAGTCATATATACTTCCATTTGTTAAACCTAATTACAATAAAATTTTGCTGAAATTCTCATCATCATCATTATTAGTTCAAGTTAGAGTTATGATGACACAACAGTGTACATTGAGAACTGAAATATTTTGAAGTGCATCAGAGCAATTGCTTCCATAGACTCGCATTGGATTGACATAATGATATGTGATGTAGAAAAGAAAGAACCCGGTTCTTAACTAAGGTTATAGACCCTATACTGATCCTTTGAAAACATATGCTCATGGAAATGAACATGTCACCTCATTACTCTGTTGTTAATGCATCCATCACTTGCCACTCTAAAAAGCTTCCCTGGAAGATCCAAACTTGCAAGTGTCTTTCTTAAAAAAGATAAAAAGTATAAACTGAACAGTAAGACTTAATTCAAATGGTAGGTAAGGACGAAGGGCTATGATATTAAAGAAATGGTAACTCTTTATCTCGTTTGGAACCAAGAAAATCTCAAACTCTCCATGATCATGAAGTACATGAGGCAGGTTACATAAGGAAAATGATAGGATTTGTCAGATCCGACCAGATTACCGAGAGATTGATAGGAATATTTAAATCATAGAAAACGAGAGATAAAGGACTGGAAAGAATGCAATTAGTTTGGATGGCAGACAGGACTAGTGCACTCAGGGAGATATGGCATTGGTTACTAGAGGAAGACAGGAATTGGGCATGAGCACAGTAAAGGCAAATAGGGAAGAGAGATTACATTGGTCTTCCAAAGTTTCAGAAAGAAGTGAACATGAGTTCGGAGAGAGGGTCTATACATTGCCTATTGACCTAATATGGACTTTTAAAATAGTGATTCTACTGCAGTTTGCTTAATAAAAAAATAATGTCATTTTGCGTACGAAAAGAATTAGCTGACAGTACCTCAAAGCTCCCTCTTCTTACAATGTGATGTGTATTATCATGTAATATACCCAAACTTGTCAAGTTAGCTCTGTTTGGGTTGTGTATGATTGGTCCAGGATTAACTTGAAGTGCTATACATGGCAAACCAACATTTTTTCAAATGGGAGAAAAGCATTTGCTCAACTAGTTTACTTTTTAAGTTAGCCCACTAGCCAATGGGCTAAAATGACATATGGACATCCCTACTTTGCAAACTCAATAAGACAAACACCAAAACTAAGACACTTCCAAATATCCAGCTAAGACACACTGATTTTACCCAAAAAACCATTTTTCAACTTCAACTTCCCCATCTGAAATTCTTTATGGCAGTGTAAGTCTTCCAAGACTGGCACATAGGTGGAAAGCAACTGATGCGGAATAAAAACTGATTGACTCTAGATTCTTTTTGAACCTTTAGAACCTTTATATAGATAATTTTTAAATTAGATTTTAATCTATTATTAGTGTACAAGAGTCCTACTTTAAGTACACATTAGGCAGAATAAGTGAAGAAAATCTGTCGAATCCAAAATTTTTGGTTATTTTAGGTGTCTTTCTATACAGGCTTAAGTGTGAATCCTGAATTTTGTATTCTTAGAAAAGGTTTTGGGTGCCCATGTAGAGATTCATACTTTGTTTCCAAGAATCCTAGTTTGTTTGTAGAAGTCATGAAGAGTCTATAAAAGGACTTATTGGGGTTGGCCAAAAAATCATCATACATGAATTTTAGAAAGAAGTGATTTCTTTAGGCCAAATTCAGCATCCCTCTCCCTCCAGCTCCAAGAAAAAAAAGCATCTCTTCTATTATCTTTGATTTCTCCTAATACGATGCTTGTTTTTGCTTCTAAACCTCACTTTACTATTGTTTTCTACACAAATATAAAATCTGTGATCTGAATTTCTATTATAAGGTCACTACATACCACCACCAATTGACAAACGCCCTTTAGAAACTTGTTCTTTGCATCTATACCTCATCAAATCTTAAAAATAAATTTTAGGCCATTTTAAATTTTGTGATTGCCAAAATCAATTTTTCTTCCCTGTTTTCTATGACAGAACAGCAAGGTCATTTCTTGATCCAAATTCTAGTTTTCCAAACCCTTCAAAAGCCTTCCACACATTTTAGGCCATCAATTGTTGGCTCAACACCAAATTTGGTATTGGAGATAAAGGATTCTATCTTATTCTTCCATTCTTTACCTGAGTCATCTTGCTTTTCCCCCTTTTATCAGGTTATTAAACAAGAAGTTGAGTTCCAAAATTAATGCTCTTTATTAGCATAAATACAAGTAGATCTTTTAATAGTTACAAATTAAATTGACATCTCTCAACAATGATTTGATGTTAAGCAATGTTACATCAAAAGCAATTGTAGCAACTTTAGGTCTTGAAAAGCTTCTTGAGACTGAAATATGGATCAAGAATCATGAATTGAAGAAATTAAAGAACCACTACATGAAGAGCTTGCATCAAAACTTTTCCATGTGCAGGCATATGACCAAAGGTCCATTATGCAACAGTCTCCAATTTAAGATATATTAGTTGCTAACCTTGCATGAAGGTTCCATATATTTGCCTGGAATTAGGCAGGTTGCAATCCCAATTGCCGCAGTTGGAATTGCAAGCAGCTAGTGCAGTTGTTTGGTTGCCTGCAATTCAGTTGCAACTTGCAATTACAATTGTCAAAAAAAAGTCCCAAAGTTGCATTTGGTACTGCAATTAAAAAATGATCGTAGTACCAACTGCAACTTAAGTTGCAAATCCTATCCCGTCCATCTTGTATCCTCTCACCCTCTCAGCATAACTTAAACTACAATTTAATAATTATATAATATTAACATGTCAAGATTAATATTATCATAATTACATATAAAATATAAATTTACCATTATAATAGTACATATTCTTATAATATAAAATAATATTTTCATGATATATTACTATAATGATTATAGTTGTAATACTATAATAACCATCTAATAATATCACAATTTTTATTAAATGGTAGCATTAATAACATTATTATTACATTATAATGATTCTTATTATAATCATTATAATTGTGTTGGAGGCTCCATTTAAATCTTATGTTATATGTATACATGACGGGCTTATAAATAACAACCATTATAATGGTAGAATGGTCGTTATTTAATGTTTTCATTATTCGTCCTAATAAAAATAACATTTTTAAATTCAAATGTTATTCAAATTATGAATTCCCATTTTATACCATCAACACCACTAAATGATTTATACCAAAGTTGTCACTTGTTCCTATTTGTTTACCATAAATGCTGATAAGCAGTTCAAACCAGAAATATCTTTCATTTCTATGAGAATGACCATTCATCCAATTTAAGAGTGGGATGGCAATTCCTCTATTTAAGGAATGGTAATTATTAAGAAATCATGATTCCATTCCTTGTTACACAAACCAAACATCAACATGGGGCCAAAGCTGGATTTCTATTTCATGGTAGGCTGACATTCCACGAAGCAAATGTCGCATAAGGAACTAAGCAAAATCCAAAATGGCGAGGTGCTAAGATTTGCACTGAAGGATCTAGAATGAAATGGAAACGCAGCATTGATGAAGTAATGAAAGAGGATTTGAAAAAGTTGTTAGGCTCGCTAGAGCTAACCTTGGATGGAAATGAACTGTAGATAAGGATCCTTAAAATCATCAAAAATACGATGACATGATTTAATGATTATAGTCACATAATAATGTGCCTTTTCCTTGTTATTTCCTTTTCCATATACTATATAATGGGAATATAAAAAAGTTTGAAGTTTCCTAGCAAATTAATGAAGTGGGTATCAGCAGGAGGAGTGTTTGGTGTTTTTCCATCATATTAAGCTACACAATAATGCAACTGGAATTTTGCAGAAAAATTAACTTTATTTTCATTTACAAAAATAGATCAGTTTCATTTTTTTTTTTTTTTTGCAGAAAGTATTCATTTTGGACTTTAGTGGAGTATCATAGCCGTATTCTGAAATGAACACACGTTTAGCTTATAAATACACACTGTGATAGTTGAAGTACACAGATCAGTAATGGATGCATATATAATATCAATCTACATGAACCAAATGTTCACATACTATGCATGAAGATAGAGGTATATGGTCTAAAAAATCCAAAATGGACAGTTCCTGCAAAAAGATAGATAAATGAAACAGTGTGACCCAATAGAAAATTGAAAAATGAGTAAATTTATCCTTACAAAATTCTGCAATGCTATAGGATGTCGTAGAATATATTTATTCTAAATCTTCCCCTTGTTCTATAGGTTTCACTTGATGTGAGACTTGCTTTTACTTTTCAGAATATATATATATATATATATATATATATATATATATATACATAATTATTTTTGTTGCTTTAGTCTCTTGAAAGGTCGGTAGAATTATTTGTAAGTTTGAAGTAAGCACGTGAGTATAGCTTACATATTATTACGCTCAACAGAATTCTTTAGGGCGTGTTTGGATTGCTTAAAGAAAGTACTTTTTGACTTTTAAAGAGAAAAAAAAATACTTCTTACAAAATGCGTTTGGTAACATTATTTGAAAAGTGTTTTTACTTTCAATGGTAGTGTTAATGATAGAGCTGGCATGGGAGGAGAGGGTTCTGTAACTAGAGGCCCGGATTCCCAATTTATTATGGCTGGAGGAAGACAACTATTCGAGCCATCTCTACCTAGAGTAGAGCTGAGGGTTGCTTGAGAGGGGATTCGATATGCTATATATTTCCTAAGAGCCAATCATATTCTACTTGAAGGAGATTCAGCTATAGTGATTGGGTAGATTTTAAAATGACCTGAAACTACCTTTGAATACCCACTGTTGTTGGACATTTGAAAACTATCAGAGAACTATAATTGTTGTAAACCATGTCTACAGAAAAACGAACAGTGCAGCGGATTGAGTGGACTCATTTGTTGTTGAGCATTCCAATGGAGTCTTATGGACGTCGTATTCCAGTATTTCTGTATGTTTCAGAGACATTTTATTTTCTAATTTTGTTGGATGTAGGCAAGTATGAGCCATCCATTTTATCAAAAAAAAAGTGTTTTTACAAGAAGCAAAGTCAGAAAAGTTGCTTTAGGAAAAGCTCAAAAACCAAGCTTCTGGCTTCTCTCTCTTTTTATAAAATAGAAGCCACGGTTAGAGAAACCGGTACCGGGCACCGTACCGGTTCTTCGGTGGCACAAGATGGTACGGGCCGTGCCGAGCCCGTACAGACGAGTGAGGGCACGGTACCGTTGGAGAGAGGAAAAGAGAAAGAGAGAGAGAAGGAGGAGAGAGGGAGGGAGGTGGACCCCGGCGGATGGTGGAGGATGCTGGTGGAGGACGCAGCGAAACAAGATCCGGTCACGACTTAAAAAATTTTAGAATTTTTAAGTGAATTCGGCAAGTCACTTGCCGACTTCACTTAAAAATTTCAAAATTTTTAATTTTGCGATTTTTATGTGAAGGCGGTCGGCGATTTGCTGATTTCACTTAAAAATCACGAATTTTTTTAAGCCATGGCTGGACCCCTATTTCGTTCAAAACAGAGAAACTAGCCGCGACCTTGCTTGCCATAGCCTCTGCCGGCCCCCTGCGGCCCTCCCGACCTCTCTCTCTCCCTCCCTCCCCCGTTCGCTCTTTCTTTCCTTCTCCTTCGCCGGCTCCAGCAACAGATCTCATTTTCATTATCGGAACCGTACTGATGAGCCACCGGTATGACTCGGATTGGCCAAAACCGTCCGATTCGAGACGGTTCCGCCGACCTTGACAAAAGCAGCACCAAACATGTCCTTAGGATACTGTTATTTAGTTTCTTTGTTACTTTTAAGTTCTATAGATCTTTCTTTAAATTTCGCAGCATTATTTAGCACTAGAATTGCCCAATACAGGATGATAACTTGCCTTGTTTCCACCGAAACAATAATTCAAGAAATATAAATAATTTCTCATAGAATATTCAAATACTTCTCCTATAACAAGGAAAAAGATACTACTCAAACACAAATTTAGGAATATTATAGTGAGAGAATGTCTACCTGAGGAATCACAATTGCAAGATTTAGAATGCCCATTGCTAATCCTGCAATTTAATTGTCAGTTAGCATATAAAAAACAAGGGCAACAAAATACAAAAGACTTAGAGATAAGAAATGGAGCATCTACCTTGGCCAAGCCTTAAAGACTCAATTCGAGTAGAAATCATTGCATAAGGAATACTATAAGTAACCTGTAAAAATGAGAACTACTTTATAAAGTAACACGCAAAAATGACTTTACTAATTAATGAAAATGTATATTGAAGCTATTTACTCACTGCCAGAGGTGCCCCAAGTACTGCAAAAGCAATTAGTGCAGCAACAACAATGCCATCTGGAGGAAGTCCACTGCTGGGGTAATCCACATTTTTCGCAATTGAAGATATTACGAGCATTGTTACAAAGCAGAAAGACATGAGAATATTTGAGATTCCCCAAACAAGTCCAGTTCCCAACTTCCGGCACAGTTTTTCCATCACAACTGAAGTAAAACCAAGAAGAATAGAATTCAACATCAGACCAAAAGCCCCCATTCTAACTCCAATTTGATAATGTTGCCCTTCATTTGGGTTGCCTCGATAGATCTCTCGGCCCATCCAATCAGTGTCAAAGAGAATAAATGGAAACCATCCTATCCAAGTAAGTGCAGTAACAATCAGAACCATCCAAACAGGCAATGTTAGGTATCTAAAGGATCCTATCAATTCCCAGAGGAAAGCCTCTTGGCCATGGTTTAGCTGCTCTACTGTTCCTTCAGCAGAGTATGGAACCTCACTGCTAGAATTTAGAGGAACTTCTTGGACGGATGATATACTGATATAAGTAGTGATGATAAGAAGAACAAGGTCAAGAAGAAAAGCAGACTTGAGGTTGGCACAGTTGATGCTGCAAGCTGAGGTGACAGTAAAGGGAAAGATGGTAAACCAGCCACTATAAGATCCAGTAGCAAAGCCTAGTATATTTCCCAAGGCCATGAAGAGTGAAAAATAAGCATTAGCTATCCGAGTCCTCCTGTGATCCTTCCCTGAAATAACAGAAAGAATGAAGGCATCTATTAGGTAAGCAACATGTAGAGTAGCCAATCGACATCTGAGTATGACTGCCCCGACCAGATAATAGATATGCCATTTGCTTGACTTAAGTTATCCTGCCGAATTATGAGCAAGTTAGCTTAAATCTTTTGTTCAAGTCTCTTTAAATATCCGCAGACATAAATTTAAGGAGACAACTTTCTGAAAAGAAAAAAAAAGGGGGAAAGAAAGAAATCCTTTGCCTTGCATTATAACTTCCAGAAACCTCTATCCTGATTAAAATTCCTAAAATCCAAAAAAGACTCAGAAGTGCTGAAAACAAAAAGGCATGCTTGTTCAATAGGATTACATTTTATTTCAAAGAAGATTTAGTCTTGCCAAGGACTGTCAAACAAGTAAGTAGTTCTGAGTAGCTTGTGTTCAACTAGAAATTGAACCCAAACTCGTAGCTCGGTTAATAAGTGAGTCAAGCTAGAGAGGCTTGACCTGCTTGCACTCTGCTCTATTGATCTTAAAATAGGAGTAATAATAACTAATATATATTACAATAGCCACTAGATATAAATAAGAATTATTTTTATACTAAAATTACTAAAATTACTAAAGACTCATATAATTCACATGCAGAACAATGTATATCAACTACAATATTGAGATAACAGTGGAAATTAGCTCAAGGTATATATGCAAAGTCCTTGAGGGACCTCTTGCTCTCACTAGATCTATTAAAAGAATTGTTCATAAGCAGCTCAAGTCTAGGTTGAATTAAATATGCTGGATCAGATTCAGGATAATTAGAGAATAAGCCAAGCTTAAGCTCAGCCTGGCTGGCTGATCTTGGCTAGCTTATAATTTTAGTCTTACCTATAAGACCAACCAGTGGAAGAAGACGAACAAATACCAGATTAACATACTAAGGCATAAAAATTAGCATATCCAATTCTGATAAAACCATAAGATTTTAGAAGTTAAAACCCGATGGTAAAAACCTGAAAATCTAGATTTAACTATAAAGGTTAACATTCTAGAGAAAAAGTTGATAGGAGTTGGAATGGAGAAACCTTCCAAAGGAAACAACTTGCAGGTTATAACTACAAAAAAAGGTGTTCTGCCATAAGTAACATGACACAGCACTTGACTAGATGCTGGCAAACTCAATGGTCTAAAAGTGTGTAATTAGATAATTACTAAGACCTTCAGAATAGCAACTCAAAAGCCACTCGAACAGCAACTTATTCGAGTTAAGAAAAATTGTTTTAGATTAATACTAGGACTGAGCTATTTGGATCTCCGTAAATCAATCAAAAATGCTTCGTGTGAACATTAATGGGACATGAATGATAAGACCTAGTATAACTAGCACTCCTTTGTTCCTACGACTTCCATGCATATAAAATGTTATTTTCTAGAGGTCAGGCTGATGCCATGCCCATGAAATTTTCATGCCACATCAGTAATCCCATATTTCTATTCTATTCATCAATCTAACTAACAGTAGCATACCATTTGGTGTGATTTTTGAGGTTTACTTCCATCAAAGGTAAAATGTGTCATACTTCCCTAAATCTTAAATTACAATTTTCTGTTCTAGAAAGTTCAAAATGTCAGTCATGATTCCTATTTCAGTTTATGATAAAAGCCTAAGACCCTGCATTTCCCATTTCAATTTCCATTTTTCTATAGGTCTAAGAATTTTGTAGTGTATGAATGATAATGCTTACAAGCCATTTATCCTTTGAATCAAGTTAATAGCCTGAGACATTACACATTTCACATCAGTTTTCCTTATTATCAAGGTCTACAGGTTTTCAAGTCTACATTCGGTAATGCTTACAAGTCACCTAAGCAAGTAATAACCTAAGAAGTTGCATTTCCCGTTTCAATTTTTCTAGTTTTCTGTAGGTCTAGGAGTTTAGGAGCTCAAAATTACAATACTTATGCGCCATCTATGCAAACTAGTAAAGTAGTAGGCCTGTAGAGTCCTCCCCTGATCCTCTCAAAGTGGGCTAGAGTCCCTTCTCTCTCTCTCTCTTCCCCCATCCCCTCCCTCACCCCCCTCCCTCTCTCTCTCCCTCTCTCTCTCCCTCTCTCACTCATATATTCTACTAATTGGACATATATAAAGGCATTGAGTCCTAGCAAATTAAGTCAGTTAAATTGAAATAGTCTGACTCGCCTTCTAGTGTGATGGGCACCATCGTGATCCAGACCAGAATCCAATAAACCTCATGAATCATGCTGTTTCCCAGCTACGAAAAGGACACAACAACACGACATTCTCTACCTGGTGCAATTCCATCACGAGGGACCATGGACACCAAATCATCTATATAATTCCAAGAATCATCATGTAGGAATAATGAATTAAGACTTAGAGCAGAAAAAAATTCCTATCAACAGCATTAATCCTATGCCAAAATATATTCATACCCTTGAAAAAAAATGAAACAACTTCCATGCCACTGACAGTCGTTTCCTCCTTCAAAAATTAGCATATCTTCAACTCAACGGAAAAAGACACATACCACCAGTAATCCCCAGCATGGCATTCAAGTAATTCTACCAAAAATTCAATGTCATTAACTCAGCTATTAAAGGAAAGGGAAAGTCCATTGCTTTCAAGATTCCGGAGCCCACATAACCTTCGGCTTCCTCTACCCTATTGAATCCCAAAACCGGGCAAACCCCAGCTCCGCCGCGTCGCAACGAAATCAAGAAGGAAGAGAGAGAGAGAGAGAGAGGGGGAGGGAGAGAGAGAGAGAGAGAGGACCTGCGAGGTCGGCGAGGAGGGCGCGGCAGGGGCCCTGGGTGGCGTTGTTGCCGACATCAAGGAGCCAGAACCCCAGAAGGTAGACGGCGATGGCGCGGGGTCGGCGGGGCCAGGCGGAGAGGTCGCCGAGGAGGTGGCCGAGGTCGGCAGAGTGACTGACGAGGAGGACGGCGAGGGCGATGGTGGCGACGCCGCCGGCGATGAAGGGGCGGCGGCGGCCGAAGGGGCTCGCGGAGCGGTCGCTCAGGTAACCAACGAGGGGCTGGACGATGAGCCCCGAGAGCGGCCCGCACAACCACACCAGGCTCGCCCATGCATGAGGGATCCCCAGCTCCTGGACGTACGGCGTCAGCAGCGACAACTGGAGGGCCCAACCGAACTGAATCCCGCACGCCACTGACGCCACGCGGAGGACCCGCCGCAGCGGAACCCTAGGCGGCGGCGGGACCACCGCAGGCGCCGCCCCGTTCCGATGCCTCTCAGGTACCGTCATCTCCCTCCTCTCTCTCTCTCTCTCTCTCTTGGGGTCGCGTCGCCACGGGATCTGGAGTCGACGAGGGCAGGGGAGCGTTCTTTGTCGAATTAAACGAATTCTTTGAAAATAATAATAAATCGGTTGGGCATCGATCCGGCGAATCGTAGGAGAAGCAGGGAGAGAGAGCGGTAGGAGAACTGGAGAAGCAGGGAAAGAGAGCGGTGCACCAAGTTGACGTTATGGCATCAGCGTCACATGGAGTAAGCGGAACCGTGAAGGGAACGGAAGTGGTGGGTTTCGAATATATCTGAGTTTTAAATAAAGGCTCAGATGCCGCTGAGTTTGGATTTAATGCCTTCGGGTTTGTTACAGCGCCGTCGGAGGATTGGACTAGGGGAACTGACGCTGCCGTTGAGATAGCCTGCGGAGCAGCGTACTGAACGTTATCGATCGGACGGTCGTCATAAGATGGGAATCAGCTGATGGTATTAGCTTGAGTTGTACCTGCGGGACAGTAGGCGGATTTGCTGCGGAAGTGGGCGATCGCATGACGGCACGAGGGTCGATTTATTGTGGATTTTGAGAAGGAATTACGTGGGCAAAGGACAGTGGACGCCTCAATTGTAGTGCGGGCGGAGGAGGTCCTCTTGGGAAGAGATTCTGCGACCATCTTCGGGTGAATTCGGTGGACCTGAAGACGGTAATTACCATCCGCTGCTAAAAAAACATCCAAATCATGGTTTGCAATAAAATGGCTATTCAGATATAGTATATATTTCGGAAGGTCAATAAGATAGCCGATTGGATGGCGTCTTTTGTTTGCGAAGAAACCACTTATAAATGGACTAGACAGAATTATCTAGTGTTCTTCCGAATGTACTGTATTTTAATTTTTTTTATTTATATTCATACACTTATGATACGATGTTTAAAAAAAATTATAAAAAAAAAGGCCGCTGGCTCTTGGTGGATGCGTTCTACGGGTTCAAGTAACGCCCATGTACATGCGGTCAGCGTGTCATGTGGGATAAGAGAGCTCTGTTCCTGGATAGAACCTGGAGTTTCCATGTGCAGTACTATATTTTTTCTCACTATATATGGCGTCAAGTTGACCAACAAATGGAAGGTGTTTCTGAACCAGCATATGATTTGATTGCCGTGAGTTTTTTTTTTAAAAAAAAAAGCTTTGAAGAGTAGGGAGCAAAGGTCTCATTCATACGCATCATTAATCCAAACGTGTTCCCAACGCATGTCTTCATTTGATAACTATAATTTGAGGTTCCACCGAGAAAAAGATACCTATAATTTGAGGAGGCATTTGTTTCTGATGATCTGTGTGGATATTCTTTATCTATATATGCATCTAGATTTACTTTTTTTTTTTTCTTGTCTAAAAGATATAGTATGGATATTTAGGTTTTTATTATAATCAATTCATGCGGACTGCTATAGTTGCTACTGATCGTTACCCAAAAAAAAAAAAAAAAAAAAAAGCAAAGCTAAGCCTAATGAGTTTGGTTGGCAGGAGCAGCCCAATGTATTTAGAGGCCTAACGCCTTTTTGTCTTTGAGGTGTTTCTGCAGTGGGCCGGTCTAAGGCGAACTCTTTCCATTTTGTCTTGAGGCCTTTTCCATGATGGTTTTTTGTGGACTGGAATATTAAGAAATCGCCTAAATCGCTTAAAGGTTGGGCCGACCCTGTTAGTTGGTGGCTATCGTTGATGGCGCTTATCATTTTTGGCTAAGGATATATTTGATTGCAAGAGAATCTATGGAAGAAAAAAAAAAGTGGGGTAAAATTTTTTCAAAAAAATAAAATTTTTTTTGAGGATCTAGATTAATTGATTTTCTATAGAAACAAATAAAAAAATATTTTTTTGAAAAAAAATAATTTATAAATGATTATAATTGTGCTTCCTCTATGATGGGCTCTATTCCTTGCTTCTACTCGATAGGTGATGTTAAAAGAATGAGAATGTTCTTATACTCATTTTACTTTAAAAAAATGTACAGTGGCCTATTTTACCATTTTGCTAAAAGAAGTATTCAAAGGACATGCTCTAGTTTGCATTGTCAATTGAAAGTTGCTTGGTTGTTATCAATGGAAATTGTTTTAATATTTTAGTACAATACAAGTTAGTTTGTTGGTTTTGTGATGTGACTGCCTCTTAATAATGGAAAAATATATGTTAAATGATGACATCCTTAAGTTACAATTGCACGATGAAAGTAGCTTATTGGCACCTTTTAGCTGTTCAAGCAATGACAACTTAGATGGTAATCATTATCTGCTTCTTTTTTTTTTTTTTACCAACCAGTGGGGATTAGATATAGATCCTGACAAAAGTTTATCAACATGAACCTCACTTATTTATTAAATAAGTCGAAATTCAAGATTCAAATACAACCTTTATCCAACTTGTATAGCTCATATGCTAAATGGTTTGAATTAGATTAAACAAGTTAAATAAATTAAAAAGGATTTAATGACATTAATTCCACTATTTCATGCCTTCACCTAACTATCCTATCCAGTACAATCCAATTCTAAAGTATAGTTGCAAGCTGTTATCCTAGATGCTAAAGCATGAATATTTTGTGCCTGTTGAGAAAAAATAAGTTGTAATTATATAGCGGTATTTAAAACATATCTTGAGACGCCTCTAAAATATTTATGGTATTATTATGAATATTCAAGTCAAATCCATAAAAATTTAGAAAGATACAAGCTCCCATTAAGATGTGATATGAGTGCTCTTGGCATGAATGGAACCAAATTCCTGCTGCATTGGGAAGTTCCTGCTCTCATTCTTCCCTTCAAATAAATCCCCCCCATCATTTCCAGGCATCAGCTCAAACATGTGAGATAGATGAGCCTTAGATCGAGTCTGGCTCCGAGATCAGCAGGAACAGATCATATAATGGAGGTATGAAAGTTGGACACAGCAAGACGGAGGAGATGATGATGGAATCAGGAAAACCATGTCATCTCGGCTCCCATCTAGTTCAAATACATGTGCATTCATACCAAAGATTTATATTTTTCTTATTTTTTTTAGTGGAGTTGACACCGGAACAAAACACGTAGAGTAGACTACGTGCAAATTTAAACTCGACAACTGAACCAATCAGGAGTCGCTTGACCTGACCAAACAAAACTTTTTCCTTTTTTTTTTGGTGGAGACCTAACAAAACATCCAAACAGCCAAACCCGAGAATTTGGTTCAACTTAATTTATACATGGATAATACTTAATGATAAATCCACATTTTAATTTTAACCAAAGATCCTAGGCCACAATTGTGTCAACTTGGGTACGGTTTTTTTTTTTAGGCTAAAAATTAAATAACATCCTGCATTTTATCTCAAGTTGCAAATACCTCATGTATCTCCAATTGTGGTAACGTCAACTCTACATTTTTCAAAATATTGTAACGTCCTCCACCGACCTTCCAATATGGGCCAGAACTTGCCGCCGGTGAATTTTTTTTTTTTTTTTTTTCAAATAGACAGGAGATAAGGATGGTAAAGCATCAAACTAATACGAAAAATTCAAGGCTCGCCGTCTTCATCTCCCTTCCTCTCTCCAATGCCCTTCTCATCTTCACCCGTGTCAAGGCCTAGTAACTCCTCGCTGTGTCGGCAACTTCCGCACCCCCAATGCTCTCCATAGCCTCACCCGCGTCGAGGGTTGCTCGATCAACTCTGAATCATATCCTCTTCTCCTCGGCCCCTCACCACTATAAGGAAAACATGCCTTTAACATAAGAGAGTCCATTTCTTTCAAAAAGAAAGAGAAAGTTGTAAGAAACCGTGCAGATGTGTGTTTAGTTTCACATCGGTTATTCGCTGGATAGATCTGAAGTACTTATATAGGATCAAGGAACCCAAATAATACCTTCCGGCTAGTTATTTTGGGTGAGGTCCTGGGTTGTTATAAATAGTATCAGAGCGGATCCAGCTTATAACCTATATGGATTAGAGAACACTGCAGCACGGTTCTATTGGGGCTGACCACGAGGCCGATCATGGTGTTTGTGATTAGATTTGAATGGATTTGAATCCTTAGCCTAACGAAAACGTCAGAGCTTAAATAGGAGGACTATGTGAGGATCCGTGCGGACGTGTATTTAGTTCCACATCGGTTATTTGCTGAGTAGATCTTGGATACTTATACAGAATCAAAGAACCCAAATAATACCTCCCGGCTAGCCTTTTTGGATGAGTTCTGAGTTGTTATAGAACTTGAAACTAAAACAAAAGGAAGTTTGATCTGTCGGCAGCACCAACTATAAGTCTTCACCCATCCAACCCACAACCCGTAGAAAAATATGCAAAATAAGACCATCCAACAACATTAGAGAACCGATTAATGAAGGGAATTGAAGGATGCATCATTACCATTTTCATCCTTGTTTCCCCTTCAAATTCAATTCTATTCAAATCAAGAGATCTAGTAGCTCCATTTTCAATTTCATTTTAATTTCCATTTCAATTCCGTTTTTTAAAAAATAGAAAGAACGATCATCAAGTGCTAGTCCAAGACCATTTAGCCCCCAAACACCCCAAACCCTCCACTAATAACCACAATGGCAAGTACCGTCGTTTCGACTCCATCCAACCAAAAACATAGACTTCTCTACCTAGTTCTTAAATAATCTCCACGAGATATTTGTCTTCCTCCTCACCGCAACCATCGCCCTCTCTTTTTCCTCGGTAGCGCAGGGACACCGCCGACCAGGGGCGGCCCAATACATTTGGGGGCCTAAGGCAAATCCAATGAATGAGGCCTCTTTTTTTGATAATAAATTTTTTTAATAAATATAAAATATTTAAAAAAATGATATAGAAATAGATAGCTATCAAGTATACTATTTCAACAAAGATATATAAATTTAATAAATATAGGTAAAAAACTTTTTTAATTTAATATAATTTTTAAATAAGAGTAAATAAAAGTAATTGCTCGAAAAGAAGAGCCATGAAACTGATTAATTAACTAAAATAATGCTTGACAATAGTGTTCACCATGTCAAGCAAAAGCCGAATAGGAAATGGTTATCTCATGGCACTTCATTGTCAAGGTAATAAAAAAATTGAACTCTCTATAAGAGAAAGTAGGGGCATTATAGGAAATTCACTCCATCCAATAAATAAAAGTCCTATCCCACCATCTCCCCTTCAAGTGAGTACCCAAGCAGCAACTGCAACATCACAGCACAGCAGCCATTCAACTCCCTCTAGCTCCTTTTCTCTCTCTACCACCCAAGAGGGGAGAAGAAACCGAGAGGAGAAAATTAAAAGAATCTCCACCCTCCAAGAAGTCCATCTCCGATCCCCCTATCTTTCTTCCCGATGGCCCAGCTGGATCAGGAGTAATGTGAGGGAAGGAAAACCAAGACCAAAACCAAAAAAGAGAAGGGATGAAAGATAAGAGTGGAAGACGAAGGGGGGGGGAAGACGAGAATGGAAGGAATGAGTGTTTGTATAGCTGCAGCATCTTCCGGTGGGGGCCTTCCCTGGGCCGGGGGCCTTAGGCGACCGCCTCAGTCGCCTAAGGCTCGAGCCGGCACTGCCGCCGACCCTCCTATGCTTCAAAGAGACCCATCTAGATCTCCTATAATTCCATCCCTTCTTTTCTCCTTGGTTTTAAAATGAGATTAGGGTTTCAATTAGAAGATGAAGATGAAGAGGAAGAGGAAGAGGAGGGTTTCAAAAGTATCGTTTTATTTTTCTAGCCAAGAGTAGGTAGGAGGGCCAGTCACAGAAAAGGCCCAGGCCGATAGCGGGCCAGGGCCTGCAGCGGGGCCCAGGATTGATGGGCCTGCCGGCCCGCGCGCATCCCGCGGCGGGCCAGCGGGCTGACTTAGTGCCGGCCCAGCGCGCCCGGGCCCAGGGGACGGGGCGCCGGGGTCGCGGGCCGGCAGGTACGCGGGGCGCGCTCGCAGCGTGGGGCGCGCCCCGTGCCCACTCAGCCCCGGGCCTGCGGGCTTCCCCAGCGATGGGGGAGCGGGCCCGGGAACTGATGGGCCAGGCCGTCCTAGCTGAGGGGGCTGAGGACGGCCTATGGGTCCAGGGCCCACACGTCCAGGGCACGGGGGATCCGCGGGTGCTCCTCAGTGCGGGGCCAGAGGTCCACGTTCTGGTGGGCGATCAGTCTCAGTCCGATCTGGGGGTGGGGGTTCAGATTGCGCCAGACCAGCAGGCCGGCGGCGAGAGGATACCAGTCTTCCGGTTTGGGCCTCTGCCTTTGGACTCGGGTCAGCGAGTGGATGCGGCCTTAGCCGGACACGAGGCGGGGGGCCGCTCCGCCCCTTCCGCGGAGGCTGAGCCACTACAGCTGGGAGGGGGTACGGACATACCCACTGTTGTGCAGCGCGTTAGGGCAGCAGTCATGGGTGCTGCTCTCTCTGCGCACGGGGGGGAGGAGGAGGGGGGCAGCCAGGGCGTTGAGCCTGTGGACGTCCCTGCGACCCTAGGGGAGGATGGGTCAGAGGCCGACTATGTGGACTGTGATCCATGATGATTCTAGCATGGAATTGTAGGGGGGGCGGCCAAGCCGTCCTTCATGTCATCTTTTAAGCGACTAGTACAGGTTCACTGTCCGGAGATCTGTTTCCTATGCGAGACTCGATTATCCGGAGAGGGACTTGGACGTTTAAGGCGACGTTTGGAGAGGAATTGGGAGACCTACGCAGTTGAATCTCGGGGGCTGTCGGGAGGCATTCTGGTCCTCTGGAGGCGAGGAGTGGCGACAGTTGATGTTTTCCACAACTGCCCCCAACAGGTAGTCATGATAGTTTCAGAACCGGGAGCTGCTCCGTGGGTACTGTGTGGTGTGTATGCGAGTACGGATCACAGGGTTCGGAGAGTCCTCTGGCAGGAGATCACCAACATTACCACTCAGGGTGTTCCGGTAGTGGTGGTTGGTGACTTCAATTGTATCCAGGGTGAGGATGAGAAGCGGGGGGGTGCAGCCTTTTCAGATAGGCTGGATAGGAGGGAGTTTCGCGATTTTATATTGCGGAACGGCCTGGTAGACCTAGGTTTTTCCGGACAAAAGTTTACCTGGTGCAACAACCAGTCAGGTAATGCTAGAGTCTGGGAGCGTTTGGATAGGGCCTTAGCATCCCCTGATTGGGTCCTCTGGTTCCCTACTTCCCGGGTCAGGCATCTGCCCCGGATAGCCTCAGACCACTGCCCCCTGCTGCTATCCACCTCATCGGTACATGTCCACCATAGCCCCTTCCGTTTTGAGAAAGTTTGGCTATCATACCCCCAGTCGTGGGACGTAGTTCGTGACGCGTGGCGTACTCCGGTGCGTGGTGATGCCATGCAGCAGGTGTCGCGCCGCCTGGAGTTGACGAAGAGGCGTCTCCGCCGTTGGAATCGTGAGGTTGTGGGCAACATATTCCGACGCTTGGAGGGGGTAGAGTCCTCGATTGCGGAGTTGCAGAGGAGAGAAGACCTGGGGGGTGTACTCCCGGAGGACGATATGTCCGACCTTCGGGGATTACTAGCGACTCACCACTCCCTGCTGCGGCAGCATGAAATTTTCTGGCGTTAGAAATCCCGTGTGCGGTGGGTGAGTGAGGGCGACCGTAATACCAGCTTCTTCCATCGGTCGACGGTTATTCGGAGGCAGCGGAGCATGATCCATTCCTTGCGAGATGACTCGGGCCACCGGGTGGAGGGCGAGCAGGCGGTCCGACAGACCTTATTTGACTTTTTCCGCGCCAGATGGACGGAGGATGAGGAGGTCAGTGATGGGCTCCGCCCTTTGAGGGTGGAGACGGGTATTGGTGATGTCGAGAGGGCATCCCTGATCCGACCGGTGCTGGCACAGGAGGTGCAGGAGGCAGTTTGGGCACTGGCAGCAGACAAAGCCCCAGAGCCCGATGGTTTTCCGCCTTTTTTCTTTCGTCAGTACTGGGGCATTCTCCGCCGAGGTGTGGTGGAGGCTATCCAGTGTTTCTTCTCCCGGGCTGCTATGCTGGAGGACTGGAAAGCCACTTTCGTTACGCTTATACCGAAGCGTCCGGATGCGGTTGAGCCTAGTCATTTCAGGCCTATTAGCTTGTGCACGACTTTATATAAGGTCGTGGCAAGAATAATGGTGGGCAGGATGAAGCCCCTTTTGCCAGGCATCATTAGCCAGGAGCAGGGGGCGTTTGTAGCTGGTAGAAATATCTCACATAATGTTTTGTTGGCTCAGGAGATGATGTGGGACCTTCAGAGAGCACCGAAGCGGCGCAGCTTGATGGCCATCAAGCTGGATATGGAGAGGGCCTATGATAGGGTCAGGTGGAGCTTTCTGGAGCAGGCGCTGGAGGCATATGGTTTTCACAGACAGTGGATCGGATGGGTTATGGGGTGCGTACGGGGACCAAAGTTCTCTCTCTTGGTCAACGGCACGCCCTCACATTTCTTCGAGTCCACATTGGGGCTACGGCAGGGATGTCCTTTATCTCCATACTTATTTATTATTTGTGCTGATACTTTGTCACGAGCTTTGCAGAGAGTTTGCGCTAGCCGGGAGCTGGTGCCGTATAGTCCGGCACCAGGGGCCCGACCCCTTTCCCACTTATTTTTTGCTGATGATTGTCTTCTTTTGACCAGGGCACGAGTGGCTGAGGCACGGGTTCTTCGCAGGGTGGTGACGGACTATTGCATAGCGTCTGGCCAGAGAGTGAACTTTCGGAAGTCAGCTATTACCTTCAGCGCCAGTACGGAGTCCAGAGTTCGACAGGAGATCCGGGGGTTACTGCAGATACCAGAGCAGGAGGGACGCTGACCTACCTGGGAGTTCCCATCACCGGCCGGCGACCGCGAGTGGCAGAGTGCTCGGGCCTGGTGCAGCGGGTACAGAGCAGGCTTGAGGGATGGAGAGCATCTTCCCTATCCATGATGGGAAGATTGACTTTGGTTAGATCAGTGTTGGGATCCATACCGATGTATCTCATGGCCAACACTGTTATGCCAAAGACGACCTTATTGAGGATTGAGCGTCTTCTTCGGAGTTTTTTGTGGGGCTCACACGGTGGAGGCCATGGAGTGCATTTGGTGGCTTGGGAGCAGGTTTGCCGTCCTATTAGTGAGGGCGGTCTTGGGGTGCAGTCCCTGATGGAGAGGCGCGAGGCGCTCATCGCTCGGCATGCAGTTCGGTTTATACTTGAGCCACATAGCCTATGGAGTCAGGTGATGGTAGCCCGATATGGACGAGTGGGCCTTGGGGGGGCATGGAGGGGCCGCCGAGTCTCTTTCATGTGGCGTGAGATTGTGAGGCACTTACCGACTACATTAGCGAGCACCAGGTGGCTGATCGGCGACGGGCGGAGCATTGATGTGACCAGCGAGCCATGGGTGGACACTTTGCCATTGAGGAGTTGGCCGACCATGGTCGATGTAGAGGCAGTAGAGGGACTACGGGTTAGCGACCTTTTGGCAGGAGGTGGAGCAGAGTGGGATGATACTAGACTTCGACAGCTATTTGGGGTACACCTCGCAGCGAGGATCCGGTCTCTTCCGTTACCAGGATGTAGGGGGCGGGATGTCAGGGTATGGGGCACATCGAGCCAGGCCAGTGTCAGGCTAGGAGACCTCTCCCGTGTCATCCAGTCAGAGCGGGAGAGGGGGCCGGATTGCACATGGATCTGGAGGCACGGTCTCCACCCGCGGGTAGCCCTCTTCTTATGGAAGGTGTTCTGGGATCGCCTTCCGACGAGAGCTGCGCTGAGCAGGCGTGGTTGGGGGATCCCTGCAGAGTGTGGAGCGTGTGGGGCTGTGGAGTCGGTAGACCATGTGCTCTTTCAGTGTGTATGGGCGAGATTGACATGGCAGTGGGCCGGGATCCCGCAGGAGGCCCGGAGTGACAGGCCACAGTTCCTTCACATGATACGACAGGGGCTACCCAGTTCCGGGACGTGTCAGGAGGCTATTAGAGCGACTTGCACAGCGCACCAGATTTGGCTGGCAAGAAATGCTCGTACTCTCGGCGATCGCAAGGTGTCACCGAGGTTTGCTGCGGAGTTTGCTCGTGTTCAGGCCTTTGAGTTTGTACCCACCACCTCTTCAGATAGACCTTTGACAGCTCGGGACACCTGGGGCCCCCCCTCTGCTTCGGCAGCCCACCAAATGGTGTTTTTCACCTGGGAGCCCCCACCCCCGAGTTTCCTCAAGGTCAATTTTGACGGGTCGGTGCTGGACGGCGGTGCGCGGGGTGGTGCGGGCTTTGTTATACGAGGCCCGCACTCCAGGGTAGTTGCAGCAGGTGGCTGCCAGCTGTTCGACACGTCGGTTCCGGAGGCAGAGCTTCGAGCAGCCTGGGCGGGCGTGCGCCATGCGAGGATGATCCTGCGAGCCAGGTCGATCATTTTGGAGGGCGACTCCACCACGGTCATCGGATGGATTCGGAGGGGGGCGACGGGTGATGGTACAGACCACCCTTTGATCCGCGACATAGGGAGCATGACGGGAGATGAGAGAGCCTTCCAAGCTCAACATGTATTTAGAGAAGCTAATGGGGCAACCGACTGGGTGGCGGCCCATGCGGCTCATCACTCAGGGTATACCCTTTGGTCGGGGGAGGAGGAGCTGCCACATGCGCTCCGCGAGTTGCTTTATTTTGATTTTCTTGGATGTATTCGTACACGTATTGTATGAAATACCCGTTTTCAGCAAAAAGAGTAAGTAGGAGGATGATGTGTCAAGTTTTTATTGGCTAATCTACGGAGGTGTGGTAGTCTATGTCTACCCAATAATTTCTTGTGTTAGTTGATTAGTTTGATGCCTTGCCATCCACGTCAGTTTTTTTTCTATTTAAAAATAAAAAAATTTACCACGTCAGACTATATATCCTCTTAACTTGCCATATAGGCACCGACGGCGAGCGGAGATGCAGAGATATTTGCAAATTAAAATAAAATGTGGAACGTTATTTATTTTTTTAGCCTTTCTTTTAATTTATTTGCAAATTAAACTTGCCATAGAGCCCCGCCCAATTCGCACCCTAAAACCCCATCCACTTGAGCCCTTTCACGTTCTTCTAGTTCTCCCCACCCAACTCCGGCCGAGCTCGGGGCCTCCGGGGACCTCAAAAGCCCACCCTCCTCCGTCCATGGCCGCCGCTGACCCTCCCTCAACGGCCGCCGCCGCGGACGGTGGCGTCACCCCCTCCATCCCCCAGCCCTACGTCCTTCGCGAGACCCTGACCGGCCACAAGCGCGCTGTCTCGTCGGTGAAGTTCTCCCCCGACGGCTCCCTCCTCGCCTCCGCCTCCGCCGACAAGACCCTCCGTATCTGGTCCACCTCCGACCTCTCCCTGCGGGCCGAGCTCTCCGGCCACGACGAGGGCGTCTCTGACGTCTCCTTCTCCGCCGACGGCCTCTACCTCTGCTCCGCCTCCGACGACCGCACCGTCCGCATCTGGGACCTAGCCGCCGCCGCCCCTGTGAAGACCCTCACCGGCCACACCAACTATGCCTTCTGCTGCTCCTTCAACCCTCAGTCCAACATGATCGCCTCCGGCTCCTTCGATGAGAGCGTCCGCATCTGGGAAGTCAAGTCCGGCAAGTGCCTCCGCGTCCTCCCCGCCCACTCGGAGCCCGTCACGGCCGTCGACTTCAACCGCGACGGCAGCCTCATCATCTCCAGCAGCTACGACGGGCTCTGCCGGATTTGGGACTCCGCGACCGGGCACTGCATGAAGACCCTTATCGACGACGAGAGCCCTCCGGTGTCGTTCGTCAAGTTCTCGCCCAATGGGAAGTTCGTGCTCACCGCCACTCTCGATAGTACCTTGGTATGATCACTAGCTTCACGCTCTTCTAGTACATTTTGCATTGATTGATGAGAATTTCGTTGCGGTAGCAAAGAACCTATTTTATTTGCTGAATCCAAATCAAGTTGATTGTGGTGTGGTGAATTTGAAGTTCTGGTATCTGATTGACAATAAAATAATATAATGGGATGTCCAATAAACACTAACAAGCAACACATACAGTGAATTGTGAAGTCTTACTTCGAGCATCAACTCTTTTTTGAAATAACACGAGACATTTAAGTAACTACATGCAGAGAGAAAACTGAATTGCTTTTGGGTAGGAGCGTGTTCATTTGTCGAGCATGCGTTTAGGTTAACTATGGTGAATGTTAAGATCTGGGATCACTGTTTTGGTAGAAGTTTTTATTGTATCTTGAGTGAATCCACAAGAATCAATATTTATCATGAAACATCTACTCTTATTTTGAGCATCAAATCTTCTCAAAGATAAAATGGGATAATTTAGCTACCTAAATGCAGAGAAGTGAGTGGGTTATTTTTCTTTAGGAGTGCCTTTCATTATCAAGCTTATGTTTGGGTTGACTAGTGTCACACCCCATTTTAGTTCTTGTAGTGCATTTCATTACATTTGGCTAGCTTACACATATAGTGTCTAATGAGAAACGATAGTTATTGAGATATTAATTTTCACTTGGATACCCTGTTTTGACTGGCCTAGGCTCTGAAATATTCTGAAAATTAGCTAGTGGAATGTGCAAGTTTGAGTTGCTATCAGATTTGGGTTGTTTTGCCATTCCTGAACAACCTATCTTTGCTTCATATTTTCACCTATTCTTAGATTCTGATGTAATTCTTTGTATTACATCAAAATCAGCGATACTCATCATTTCCCAATTGGTTACAACTGAAACTAGCAAGAACCTATTGGCCAATGGGTTATGACTTTTTTGGGCATCTATTTAGGAATGACAATTTGCTTCCACACTTGCACCCACTTCTTGTAACTAAGGGGGAAATTACAAGTATCACCATCGTTTCTGTTGACTAGATAATCCATATGATTGAATATCATTAGAATAAATTTTCTCTGAGGTTTAAATGAAATGTCCTATGATCATAATGGACACATTGAAGGAGTGATGGATGGTGTAAGAGCAGTGAGTTTGGTTGCGGTGGCTGGGCATGCACCAAGGCAAGCCTGTCTTTTTACACATTATCAATTGCTGACATTGAAGAGGAGGTGCTTTGGTTATATTATTTGTGGATGATACTGTTGATTCTTAGACAAGAGTAGAATTTTATGTTAGTTGGAGCAATGATTAGTTGGATTAACCATGAAATTCAACTCTAGTTGGAATAGACAAGTGAGTGAAAATTCCAATTAAATTCATGGCCTAGATATACCTCAGTGCAAATATTTTAGCTATCTTGGATTGTATCGGAGATGGAAAGATAGAGTGATGTATTTCTGATAGAATTAAAGTGAGCTTCATGATTTGGGGACTTTCTCCTTGGTTTTTATAAATTACTGTATCGCTTCAAGATCTATAGGTAAAATGTTGCATTTGAGAATAGGGTAAACCATGTTCTACAGATCCACATTAGGTAATTTAGAAGTTTTAAGCACGTAAGATAAGTCTAGGAGATATGAGAGTAGTAAGATTAATGAGAAGGGAGACTAGGAATCTTTGGATTAAGAATGAGTAATTTAAATAAACTTGGGAGTGAATTAGATAAAGTAATAGAGAATTGATTTAGACAGTATTAGCATATATAAATTACAATAAAGCTGCAAAAAGGCTGCAATGATGAGCAGGTTTGTTTATGCTTCAGGGTGGAGGGGGGTTCCAAATATAGTTAAGGAACCTGTGTAGAAGTTGTGCTAGGGAAAAATTTTGGAAGGGTTTTCATTGACAGTATGTAGCCTCGGTGGAAATGAATGGTGAAGTACTTATTTTTAATTCTTCTGAAAATCTAGTGAAGAGACAATGGAACACTCCTCCAACCTGTCTACTGTGTCAAACTCAGCTGGAAACCATGGATCGTTTGCTACTTTCTTGGACCTTCTCAAGATCATTTTGGAATTTCTTCTATCAGACTCAATCACCCAGCAGGGCCTATGAGTCCATTTGATTTTCAGATTTCTTGGATATTAGCTTCTATTCCTACAAACTAGGAGAGGCTGGGATGTCTTGGTGGTCATAAAACTCTGGTGTAATTGGTTAGAGCAAGATGCAGGAGTCTTCGGAAGAACAACAAGCTCAGCAGCAGACCCAGGACAACATTCAGTTTCTTCTTGCAGACTAGTGTAGGGTGGCTTGCAGGAAAGAAGTTGCAATTAATTAAGCTGGTGCTTCATGCTTTAGGGTCGAGTTCCTGACTTTCTGATTTTCTTCTCTGTCCTGGTTGTTCTATTTTATACTTTGATCTTTTTCATTTTCTTAATGAAAGATCATTAGTCCTCACATAACCTTTCAGGCAGAGAGAGAAAGAGAGAGAAAGAGAGAGAGAGTATTCATTAGCTTGCTCAAATCAGTTGAAATAAGGTTTGTTTTATGTATTTGGTTTGATAAGTTCTAAACCATGCATGATGTAGGAACACAAAACATACTTGTTTTAAGGTTTTAAGCATTATAGCCACTTAGTCACTTCTTGTAGTTTGTTAATAAAAAAATCACCAATTTTGTCTATAACCAAGCAATGAATTTGCTCTCTAGTTGGTATAGCAGGCACACCTTACAGAAACCTTAGCTGGAAAGGGAGGATGTTTTAGACGTTCAGGGGTTAGCTCAGTGGGATATTATAAGCTATATGCATTGTAGATCATCTTACATTCTGTAGCTGTTGGTTGCTTTATCGAGGAAAAAGGTTTACTGGTACAAAATATTTTAACAAATTATCTTGCTATATGAGTTGATCATTCAGTAATTTGTGGCTATTTTGTTGTTAGGTAATACTAAAATGGGTTTATACTAAAACTAAACTGAATAAGTTTTATGAAAGTGCTTGGTTGTTTGCTTTTCTTGAAACCTGTTTTGTAAAAACTTAAGGAAAATGAGTTTTTATGAAAAACAGTCTCCCCCTGCTTTCTGTAAACTAATTTTCCACTTTAAGTTAGGTATTGTATTAACTGATTAAGAAATATCATATATGACCTAGGGCACTTACAAAATTTGATAATAAAGGTTATGATACTACCCTGATCCATCGGATAAAAACAGGAGAGAATGGCCGGAGAGTGGTCTGAAAGGCCTGCGGGAAGGAATTTGACTGATGCGTTAGGAAATCGCTAACATAGGAGTTGCCTTTATAATAATCAAGGCTCGCATTCTTGCTATCTGACCCTGTACTAGTATTGTGTTGGTACGTCCGAACTGAGTCTCAGTCTGGTATTGGTAGGGTATGGTAATGCCTAGTACGGGGCGATATGCACCAATGTTGTAAACCTTGGTAATAAATAAGTTAAGTTGTTCAAACGCTTACTGATTTTCTGAAATGGGCAACTTATGTTTCAATAACCACTTAAAGCCCAAGTTGCACATGCCATGCATTCACTACAATTGCTTGTGCTTAAGCAACTATTTGGACTTTAGAGGCCTTAGGCAAATATTCAAGGCCCATGATTTTATAAATATTTTTTTCCATGTTTATCATTAAATCAGTGTCGTTACATTAATTAAATGATCTTTAATATTAAAGTATTTATATGTTCTTCCCTACGCCATTCTGTTGTTCTCTATCCTTAAGTTAGGGTTGCCAATGAAAATTTGTAGCCTGAAGTTCTGATTTTTGTTTGATCTGGCAACATCAACCCTTACTTTGATGATTTTATCAGTATTCTTGATTGTTCAATGCCATCTTATCACCACTCTCTGATGACGAACCTTTTCTTTTTGTCACGAATTTGTTGGTATGCCATCATATTCAGCCATCATACTGCAAGTACGATGATCAGGTAACTATAATCTCTTTTTGATCAATTTCCCTATGACTTACAACAGCATTAAGACTAAAAGGTTCATTTTGCACTGGAATCTTAACATAATTGTTGCATTGTTAACTTCAAAAATTTGCTTGGTGGTTGAAATGGAGTAAAAATTTGATAATGGCAAAGTCCAACTCTATCATCTGCCTGAAACTATACTTGAAGAGGATCCCATTTGTATCCTTCGCGCCGTAAAAGAAGGATTCACCTTCCTTTGTGCCCATCCACCATTGGATCATCCACTGCTTGCTTTGATAGCTGTGCAGTGGATGATCCAACATTGGATGGGCACAAAGAAAGGTGATCCTTCTTCTGCATGAAGGATACAAGTATGATCCACTTGAAGAACATATGTTGGAGCTTAACAGTTTAAGTAAAAGGGCTACAAAATTACAATCTGGAATAAGATAGAAGGTATTTTGGATAATGAGTGAGAACGAAATTTTTTACACAGTGAAGGGGAAAGAAAGTTCTTCACAGAAGATATATGAGTGATTGGCTTATGTTTCAATGTAGCTAAAATTATCTTTCTTTTGGCTATATGGAAAGAATTTTTCAGATGGAAGAGTGTGTATTTGTGTGAGGTGCAGGATCCTTGCTGACGGGATGATAGTTTATTTTTCAAAAAAAAAAATTCCCTCAGTTCACTGCCTCGAGGGAAGTTGATATGTAAGATGTTAATGTTGATGTGCTATTTGGCTGATGCATTCTTACCTGATCTTTTGAAGTTTACTGTAAGTTGGGAGGTGCTTTGTCTGTACTTGTTTGAGAAAGATTTCTCTAACAGTTGGGACTTCTGCAGGATTTCAGCAACTTGGAATTTGATGATTATATTAACTTTATAATAGTCTGTATTTGGTTCATATCAGTTGCATTGATGATGTGCTGTACCCTTTTGGTCTCTTCTTCCCGAAATCATTTTTCAAATTTCCACTTGTGGAGGAGCTTTTAGAAAACTCTAGCTTATGTTTCATGTGATTGTATCATACCTGGAGTGAAATTGCTTTCTTGGTTACTGCTAAACTTTATGTGACTTGTGAAAATTATTGAAGTGTAACCAGTGTAAAGCCTTTGCCCCAGTATTGTACTCTGTTGGAAAAATGGTGGAAAGACCAGTCATTTTAGATTCATTATTAAATGTTCAGTTTTCTGTTTTTCCCTCTGAGATGGCTATGCATATTTTGTTGGGTTTATAAAATATAGAGGACATGCTTATTGACTGGAGCAGGATCAATTTGATTCCATCAACACTGATGTGGAGTTATTGGAAGAGAAGCAAACTTACATTTTCTGGAGGTCAAGACATGGTCAAGCTTGTAATTGAGAATAACAGGAAACATCTTATTTTTATTGTAATGGATCTTAAGAAGAAGCTGTTTTCCTTCATGTGCCAATTAGATTTTGAAATTCATGCCATGATTGCATATCACATCTTGTATACTATAATGATAGTTCACTCATTTCCGGATGACTGAAGCTCAATATTGGTGGCAGCTTGATTGAGAAATTGGGTCCTTCCATTATTAGTGGGGAAGTAAAGGGCTCCTAGTAAAATATGTCAATCCTTTGATTTAAAAAAATGTACAGACAGTTACTCTCAGTTGGACACTGAGGTGACTATGTGATCTTGCAAAAATGAAATTAGTGTGGTTGGTTGTTCCAGCAGTGTCATTTCCTGTTTCAAATGGTGGAATGCCTTTTAAAACTTTGCCTCAGGTGATTGCATTTCCTTCACTTATATTCTTAGGGTTGCCAACAAAGTGGCATTTATTGGTACCTAGAGAAGGTATTGAGGGAGAATAATTATAGTGAGTTGTATTTTCCTGTAAGATCTCACCTTCTTTGGGTCCTGTGAGATCCGTGTAATGATATGTTATCTGTACTATTTACTGCTTATAACTAGGAGGAATAATAGGGTAAAACTCTACTACAAAAGAACTGGAAGTAAAATCTTTTGGTGTGTTTTTTATATTGTTGTTATGAATGTATTTAAGTTTGAAAGCATCTCCATTTCTTCAAAATTCCAAAACCAAAGTGGTTTCACTGTATTTGAAATAGGCTTGACTCTTTATAGTTTCTTTGATCTGATCCTCTCAGATTTTCATCCTATGTTGCTAGTAGGTTCCTAGATTGTGGTGCATCTCGTCTCATAATCATATCTTAACATTTAGATTATGTTACTTTCAGAAGCTTTGGAACTACTCAGCAGGTAAATTTCTAAAGACATATACTGGACATGTGAATTCGAAGTTCTGCATTCCAGCCGCATTCTCCGTTACAAATGGGAAGTACGTTGTCAGCGGTTCGGAGGACAACTGTGTGTACCTATGGGAACTCCAAACAAGAAAAATCATCCAGAAATTGAAAGGTCATACAGACACTGTGATTGCTGTTTCCTGCCATCCATCAGAGAACATGATTGCCTCTGGGGCACTTGGTAATGACAAGACAGTAAAGATATGGGTTCAGAAGGATGAAGATCAGAGAGAAGCCTGAGTGAGTTTTGTTGCAACACTTGCTTACTCTATAAAACTTGGCTGATGGTGGTCTGAGTTTTCTTGTCGATCCACCATTGTGTAATCTTCATCAGGGAACTTGTTATCCTAGGGCAAACTTGTGTAAATGTCAAATATATTTATATTATCTATTATGTATTTGTCGAATGCAGAGTTTTTGTATTTGGTTATGCGTGTGATGCAGCATATGTTCCAAGTGGTGGTTCTAGAATGGTGAAGCTGATATCTAAGGCATGGATGAGCTCCTGTGGTGTGGTTGATGCTTCCTTCCTTATTAAAAACATTTTTCAGCAACTAGCTGGTGTCAATACAATGATGAAAAACCTCTCTCATGAGTGCTTTGATAGCAGCAAGCATAACATAAAAGATTATGCAGCCTATCTTTGGTGGGGAAATTTACATATTTCCCCTTCTCTGCTACTTACCGTCAAAGGCCGATCTTTTTGTTCCTCATTATTTCCATCAATTTCATCTCTAATCTTCGGCATCTAGCACTTTTTTTTTTGACCTAAAACCGAAAGCTGTTGGAGAAATTATTTTAGATGTCGAACTCCCTGTTCCCAATTATCATGCCAAGCATTCTCTAGTACACTTACATTTAGGCCTGTCCTTCTTTTCTTTTACCATAGATTTTGCTCCCATCAAGTGCAAGTTCCAAGCCCTAGAGTATACAGGACATCATCCAAACTAGGCATTGCATTTACCTCTCTCATGATTCTGAGACTCGACAAGCCTCCAATACTTATTCCCAACATGTTTTCAGATCCAACCTGTACACTGATATCATCAATATAATTAGTTGACCACCGCAGACTTTGTCGTAATGGATAGATTGGCATTCATGCAACCTCACACCAATTAAACATCATAGGATTGATTCCTGCGACATTAGCCCATAGGATTGTCTCATTTCCATCTCGTAGCTTCGGTACAACCAATGCCATGACTATGATCACAATCTGCCAATCCTGTCCTTAATCGCAAATTGGCAGATTTTATAACTGCTGTGACCACCTGCCTCCTCTTGGTTAGAGGCAATCCGGCGCGGCTGCAATGTGAGCAAAGTCTGCGCCTATTCATTGATACGAGAAAGAGATGTATAGAAACAAGTCACCTGCCATAGAATCCACAAAATCCAGCAAGTATTTTCCAGCTTGTTGTGGACTTGGGAGGTTTGATTTGGTTGGGAGACATTAATAAAACAAAAATACGACATGAAGTTAGTAGCAAAATTGTGTCCTTCGCTGGTTGGAGGGGTGATGTGGTGGTTGGCTTGAGGTACACTTGTCGGTTGGTAAACCCACACCAGCCTGTTTCTTGCAAGTTGGTGACCACGTTGGCATTATTTTTGGGTCCAGAATCTATTATCAATTGCAAGGAGGTAAGAGTCTGAGGTCTTTGGGGTCTTTGTACTGAACCACTTCATGGCCCAATTGGAATGCAATGGAGATTTGACTTGACTGCACCAAATCATTTATTCTAATTCAGCACCTTGGTGTTTTGGACGCTTCTTCGTATGTACGAGGATGAGATCCTAACTCCGTATGTACATGCTCGATGCTTTGATTTTCTTTTTCCGTTAATCAAAGTTTCATCGTAAATTCGGAAATCTGTAAAAAGTTACAAGTAGCTTTTTATATAACTAATTCGAGTCACATTGTCACAAATATATGCAATTAATCTTCAAAATTGTGAAGGCGTAAATTGGGTAGGTAAATCAATGTGATAGGAAGCAAGGGCATTTTTCATCGTAGTGCAAACAATAGAATGTTAGAAATTGTATAAGTTATGTATTTATAAGAATCTAATAAGGAAATTTTGACCAAGTAGTTTTATTTCTTTTTCTTTTAAAGATAGCTTCGGAACATTGTTTACAGAAATTTTGAATAGAAGTTGCGTAATTTTGTTTGACCACTAGATGAAGGGCTTAAGCAATTCATCAACATGATAGAGGCCAAGATCATTTCTCTCTAGTGGGATTAGAAAAAAAAAAGGTTGTTCTTGCAAAATAGAAAAAAATTGAAGTTGGAGCTTGTAAAGCTAGCTCCTTTTTTTTCTATTTTATAAAAATCTGCAAAATCCTATCCAAATTTTACCATTTTGTTTTTTGAGCAATTCAAGCCCAAATTCGTATCTTTTCTTACTGAGTGTGCTTGCTGCTAAATTTAACCTTTTCAACCTCGTAGTTTCGAACTTTTACTAGCCTCTACACTCGGTGATTTTTCTTAATGGAGCCTAGATGCTTCAATATGCTATCATACTAGCACATATCCAAACTTAAAAAGATCTGTAAGCCCAAAAGTACATTTCCAATCCAATTTCACCTGAAAATGGTGGCTTGAAAAACATAACAATAACTTTCAAGTAGATATCAATAAAAAATTTATCAACAGATCTCTCATGATTTCCCTAATCACAACTCCACTATGATGTCAACTTGCAACAATATAGGTTTCCTGGTCGCCAAATCTTTAGCATGGCTATTATCTACTTCGTCAGACTTGAACTCTCTTGGGGATTCTCCTGCAGCTAATGTGCGCAGAAGTCAAGAAGTAGATGCTTTCCATTCATGAAAAATAGGTTGCTTGATAGGATATCCGAGATGCGTAATGTCAAAAGAAGGCCAGAAAGGTCTATGGTGGTGATATCCCCCATTGTACTTCTCAAGAAAAGAAACACAACTTGTATATCTAGTCCATCATCTATTGTACTTCTCAAGAAAAGAAACAGAACTTGTATATCTAGTCCACTATCTAAGAGATGGATGAGGGGTACCTAAAATCTCCTATTGCTCAGGTGGTAGTCCATTTGGTAAAAGTCACCATTTCTAAAATCAAATATCTCCTGCATTTTCAGAATTATCTCAATATTTTTTAGATTTTGCGAAATGATTAAAACCTGAGTGCAAAATTTTTTTTTTCTCAGTGCAAAAACATGACCTAAGAGAACTTAAGCATAAAATTTCACATATTTTATCATATTTATAATGTAAGAATTATTTCTAAGAAATAATGTTAAATACCCAGGCCAAACTGAAGACCTCCTAACGTTTGAACTTCGAATTTGAAGCCTCCTTCAAACGGATCAGATGCAGCCACTGGGCTAGCCCAGTTTTCTGCCATATTATCTTTATTTTTTCCAGAACCACTTGCCACCTCATAATTATTACAATAACATAAGAAGATACATAATCTTCTGAATGTTTGTCAATTATTTTCTCTTGATATGCTTAGTTGTAATTGGCATTCTTTTCTCGTATAAAATCCAAGAGAAATCAATGTCGAATCTCTTGATATTCTACATAATTTTCTGCGCCAACTTCTGTTGTTATTACAATGCGATCTCTGGTGTCATTAGGGTGGTGGATTAACTTGGGCTTATGATTTGGTGTACATACTCAATTTAATAGTGTTCTTTCCTTCCAGATTACAACATCACTCTCCTTCCATCAAAGCTAGTCACAATAATTTTTCTCCCCGGAGAGCTTTTATTTTAGCACACCAGTGGTCCTCTTGTTCTATTTTGAGAGTAAGAGAGCTGGAATAAAGGGCTCTTCTATGAAGGCCCTCTCAATCGTTTTGCTCATGGAGAAGGCTATTCCCACATGCCTTACTTTACTAATCGTCTCAGAATAAAATAAACTTTAATTGTTTCTTTTAATTAAGCAGATGATTCGTACATATCTTGTATCATAGACCAAGTGGGAAAACAAGGGTAGACCACAACCTTTAAGTTCAAGGGTAGACCACAGCCTTCAAGTCTTAAGAGCCCCATCAATTAAAGAAACGGCCTCATGGTGTCTTTTTTTATTCTCAAATTAGATGATTGGTTGTTTATGGGGCTGAGTCAGCGTCAGCTTTGTTGTGTTTTTATGCATTTTAGACCTGGTCTTCCAACTTATTGGACCTCACATCAATGACCAGGCTTTGTTATAATACTTGAAATATGACATGTGAAAAGCAAGAAGGGATGACACTTAATTAGGGTGGTCCCCAAGGCTAGTTGTTAATCATGTTGAACCATTGTTAACATTTAATGCGAATTTGGATGGAGCTTTGAAATCCATGATGAAGTATTTTTATATTTTTCTTCTTTCTCTCAAAAAAGTATGATTTATGTTTTGGTTTACTTTTACATTAAATAAATGGTTATTTGTGCCACGATGTATAACTATATGATGAATAGTTTTAGAGAAATATTTTGTTTCTATTTAGTGGCGCACCTAATTGACAATGATTTTTCACCGATATCACCATGTTTATGGTGTTTGTGGGCATAAAAGCTCATCCGCTCTAAGATAAACAAAAGATGGAAATTAATGATATACTATAGATAAAAGAAAAATTGTATGTATAAGTTTCACTAAATCTAATCTCTTATATTTATTAATTGAATGGAGTTTATCATTTTGAGATCGTGATTATTGCTAACACCTTCAGTCCCTTAGCCATATAATGCACAAGGGTACTTGATATTTTTGAAAAGGTGAATGCCCCTGTACACACACACATGGTCATCATCATTATTGCCATCTAGCCGAAATTTAATCCTATCCCTAATCACAATATATAGGGAACCACTTTCGCATTTCTTGCATATCTACTTTATTTTCTATAGCGACTTTTAGATGACGCTAATGATATATTCCTACCTTAAAGAAAAAACTAATGACGAAGTTTGCTATAACCAAATTTCTTATATCATCATCCATACTCTTGGCATCTTTTTGATAAAATGTAGATATCGTCGGCTAAGGGCTTGTTCTCGAGAGAAGAACAAAGTTTAAGCCCTAATGTTAGCACATTATTACTACACTCCTCAAAATAAAGGATGCAAATTATCCTTAACATCATGTGTGATTGAAAATATAATAAAGACAAATTAGGTTCGGTGGTGTAGCAGCAATCCACATTGAGTTGGAAAACTATAGACCTCTGTCGGTCTTAATCAATACAATGTGCTCATTATTGTTCATGAAAAAGAGGAATTATTAGCTCTTGTGGTACTAGAGGATCATCATATTTGATGTAAATCTCTCTAACTATTATGGAGTGGATTTAATAAATTTCGGAAGTGAGATCTGGTACATTAGGAGGTCAAATCATGTGGTAAACTTTCAAAAGCCCTAACCTACCCGTAAGACATCCAATTGAAGTACTCTATTTTACAATCAGTAACTTTTTGGGTTTTATAACATGGTGCTACGAGATAAGGATGTGGTGCATCAAACAATCATGACCAAATTCTATAGTTTGGATCTTGAAATGGACCAATTAAAATAAAAAAAAATTTACAAGAAAAATTTTGATTGGGCTTATCTCTCAACAAGAAGAAGTAGAAGCATCTGAAGACAAAGCTGATATAGAAGTAAAGATCTACTTTCTGTTAAATTTAGCTTTTCCGTAATTATTTTTACTAATTATATCTATTTCAAAAAAAATATAATCTCTTTTAACTAGAGGCAGAATTTAACTCAAAATATAAAATGCAGCCTCACTAGTATAAATAAAAGCTTTGTAACTCAGTTTTATTATTAATGAACAAAAACAAAACCTAGGCCCTACTTTTATTAATTTTTTTATTTTCTATTTTTTTAAAGATATTTGAGTTGAGAGAGTTGCAGAATTTCTTTCTTCTCTCCGTTTGGATTATTTCAATTTCAATTTTTTTTTTGAAGAAACACTATGAAAATGTGACTCCCTAATTTCATAATCATGGGTCTTTATCTAGTAAATATATTGGAGAAAGGGTTGCTACCCATCAGTCTCCCATTGGTTGGTTGCCAATTATAAAGTGACACATGGCATCAATCTAATTACAAGTCTACGTATCTTAATGTTATTAGACAATAATGATGTAATGTTGTTAGCCTAGGTGCATGTAGACTAGCTTAATTTAGCATCTTGCCAGGTGCTTAATTAGCAGCAACAAATATATCGCAACCCTGCATTGGACAACAAGACAACACCTTCAACACTGCATAAAATAAGAAAGATGATCAAGCAAAGCAGCGACGTAAAAGATGAGTAAAATAAAAATATCAATTTTCCTAATTAAAAAAACCAAGAGAAGAAAGGGAAAATAGATACGGAAACCCTACCTAACTCCGAAACGGGTTGGGGTTGTATCTTTCTCACGAAAGAAGAATGATTGATCTTCTTCGACGACGTCGACCGTTGGATTGATCAATGCAGAGCTCTGAAAGCCCTCCGAACTCCCTCATCTGTGCAGGCCGCCTGCAATCCAACGGTGGATTCACGCGAAGGAAGGTGAATCCTTCTTTTGCGTGAAAGATACGACCCTCGTCCCTCCGAGGCTCATGTGAGGTCAGCATTTCACAAGCAGAAGGTGCATATGATTGAAGTTGGAGGACCAAGACTTCGCAGGAAGGGGGTGGCGTGGGGAGAGTCTTCTTCTGAACAGCGATAGGGAAAGGGAGCAGGAGCGTTCCCATGGGTATACAGGCCCCCAACCATATGAGGAGGGAGAAGAGAACGTTTCCCATGACTTGAAAGAAGAAAAGCTTTTGCATGTTCGTTTGAAGAAGGTATGCTTTCCTCTTCCTCCTTTTGTGGAGGAGTCCATGGCTTTTCCTATATATCCTTCAGTTCTCCAAGATCTTGGCAGTCTTAGGATTATCAAGATTATTATGTGCCCGGGGTTTCATCTCGAATGCATCTGCTTTTGTACTTAAAAGGACTGACCTTGTGCTTACAAAAAGAAGGAACCCCTCCTCCCCCTCCCTCTCCTCCTCCTCCTCCTTATATTCGAGAAATAGAATCCTGGTAGGTTTTATATTAATACTGGCCTAAATTTTTTCAACATATGATGATGGAATTCTTTTCTTCTTCTTTTTGCGGAAAGAAAGATGTTTTGATTAGTTGCCATGCCATCAAAGCCCAACTTTTCATTCTTTTGCCCAAGATCTGAAGGAGTGTCAAAGCCTTCTGGTGCTCATCTTGTTTTCTGCTACCTTGCATGTTGAAGTCCTATTCTAAATAGAAGAGTTTGCTACGTGATTATTTCTTTTTCTTGGTTGTCCAGAAATCTACATGTCTTTCTTTTGTATTTGCATAAAAAAGTTTTTCCATTGGTCTCCTTTTATTCGGAGCCTGGAAACATGAGTCTATGCTCCTTCTCACATCATCTAAACGCATCATGCATATCTGATCTCAATGGGTCTGGTCCAGGATCTCTTTGTCTGTCATAGAGGCAGCATCACAAGAATGGAACCATCGCCTGTTCCATATATGGCCATCTGAAGCGGTAAGGATGCAGCGATACCCTTCTTGGGATTTCATCAATCTTATAAACTTTTTTTTTTTTTTAAAGAACGATCTTATGGATGTAGGACCAACAGTTTTGTAGTGTTTCTTGTTATGGCATGACACCAGCTAACACCTTTATGGATAACAATGACAGGAAGACTCTACCTTCATCTGCCTATCTGAAATGAGCTCTCTAGATCACTTTGATGCGCAAGAGATAATAGGTTCCCCTGGCGAGGACTTTGAATACCCTCTCTCCTTGGAGAACCATTCCTCTTTTTCTGCCTTCGATTCGCCGGGGATAACTGAATTCAACGCCTCCTTCAAGTGCTCATCCATGGAGGCCTCTGAAAGGCCCATTAATGCCTTCAAGGCTGAGGGAGTCTCAGGAGCAGTGCCGAACGCATCGTCCGCCAGTTTTATCTCATTCGGCAACGTGGAGTCAGCGCATGATCCCCTCCAACCATGGCCAAGAACTGAAAGTTTCTACTCTCATGATTCAACATCGAATGAGACGACCCTGGACTTCCAAAGACCTGAGAGGAACGGCATGGTGAGTAGACCAACTTCACAAGACCATGTGATTGCAGAGAGGAAGCGACGGGAGAAACTCAGCCAGCAGTTTATAGCACTATCAGCTATCATCCCAGGCCTAAAAAAGGTACTTAAATTATGTCTACTGTTAAAAGTTAAAACTAATGAGCCTCATTTTTGTATGTTGTTCCTTCCCTCAGCTAAAATGAACTTTTGAATTATGCTAACTTTTAACTATAGAAAGTGATCCAAAAGCATCGTTTTAGTGTTTTCAACGAGTGATTTCCATAACTATTTCATTTCATTTTCTCCCTCGTTTTATTATCAGTTGCTGCTGAGTGTTTGTTCTCGTTATATAAATTGGACGAAGCCTTGCTCTTGCATCCTTCTTTCGAGCTCTCACAATAAATTCAGACAAAACTCATGGAGAAAATAAAAAATTAAAAAAATTAAAACATACGAGCAGATTAAATCAACATATATACCTATCAAAAAATATAAAATATATAAATAAATCTACCTCATTTTAAGCTTTTGAGCCAAATGATGATCTCAACATGGTACCAGAGTAGAGGTCCTGAGTTCGAACCCTGTCTCTGCATTCTTTAATCCCATTATTAAAAAATTTTACATGTTGGGCTCACCCATTAAAAAAAGGTCCAGTCTATATGCGAGGGGGAGTGTAAGAAAATATAAAATATATAAATAAATCTACCTCATCCTATTAGCTTAAGTTTTTGGATCATTCTCTAATACATTAAATGGACATGCTGCCACTGGATTCGAACGAAGTCAGAGCGCAGCTCGAATGACCCTAAGATCGGCTGGAGACGAGCTGAGCAGGCTGGTTGAGGCATCGGACATTGGTCTCCTCCGGATATATCCTGCAGAAAGTCCACTTACTGGAGAGTTTCCAGTGAAGGATCCTCCAATGCTTAAGTCAGAATAGAGAGAGACAACAACATGGAAAAAAGAAAATTTCAGTAGAATATGGTTCTGATATCGCGTAGTGCGTGTCAGTACGTACTTGAGATCTTTCGGACTACTCCTTTATATAGGAGAGCCGGATTTATCATTATCTAGGTCGGCATGCACAAGTGGTCAGGTGGTGGCTAGTAGTACGGCCTCAGCATGGGCGATATAGGCAATGACCGCGCGTCGAATGCAAAGCTGTTGCAACGGCCAGTCATTGTCACGATGGCCGATTATCAGGATCGACAGTTTTTACCGACACGTGTCAATGGGCTCTTTGGTTAGAGGTGAAGTCGCTCACTTTAGTCGGTTGGCTCTTCAGTTGGAGCCGAAGTTGTCTGCTTCGATTTGTACCGAAGTTGTCGAGGTCGGTCTTGTCCGAGGTTGAGGTGTCCAATATTTCTCCCATCAGGACCATATATACCAATGCTTCCCATGTAAGTTTAACTTGGTAATAACAATAACGTATTATCTCTAATTTGGAACCCAGTGTAGCCATTGTATTTCGGTGGCAGAATATTTTAAGTTCAGGTAAGTAATTCTTGCTAAGCGGTCGTGTAAGAGCCTCTCAGTATGCTTTCTCCAAGTTACAATGGGGGAGGAATCTTCTAACAGCTGATGCTGAACTTGCAAAGATTGAACCCGGTTCTTTGGTTCTCATATGATGAACTTAACTGGTTTACTTTTTATCATGGACCTCCCAACCCCCAACCCTTCTCCATTATTTTTCGACAAAAAGCTCTTCGCTGCAAAATTGTTGTTTCTCAAGTTGAGTCGCATCCTATTTACTTCATTTTACAGACTGAAAATTGTAATGAAGTCAAATAATTCCAAACCACTGATATGATGATTCAAGTTAATATTTCAAATAATTTCTTATCACCTATATGATAATCTTAAAAACTTTTCTCATAATAGATTTGCAAATGACTAGCATGCTGACATGCCATTTATGCAATGCCTTACTAGCATCTTATGAGGTGATTTAATGCCACATTGTTTGGAATCCATATAATATATTCAAATTCGCATAATATTTGACTCTTACAAACTGATATCATCAAAACAAGGATGATCATGAAACGGACATCTCTATGCCAAGGTTCAGGAAGTCTGTGGACCAAAGGAACTCTTGCGCTGCTACCCAGAAATCAAGACAATTGGCTTGGTTCTGATATTAACAAATTTGTTTCATCATTTCTTAAATTTGCGCTTAAAGATACAAAGTGAACTTACCTCTCTGGTAACTAGAATCAAAACATGCCCAACATGACATGAAAGGGCAATGATCTTATTCCTATTAAGCCAGTCTTCACTTGTTTGATGTGTTATATAAACTGTAATTTATCTTCTATATGTTAATATAATTACTGAGGTTTTATCAGAACAGGTGGAGACATTCCCTCTTTGAGTGGTAAGTACAGATGAAAAAGTACATTTGGAGGAGATAATGAAAGCAATAGATTTGGCTATTAGTTATCATCGGAATATAATGAATAAATTAAGCCAAGGACATAACATAGGTAGATAAGGGCAGCCTTTTTTAAAATTGAGGTGTCCTTTTCTTAATAAAATCATATCTTGCCAACTAACCATGAGGAAGAGACTTAAAAGACTTATAAGCTAAATTAGTAGTTTTCATTAGTCGGGAGTACATTAGATAATGCTTGGTACATAAATTAGTTTCTATTCTTTTCCTTTGGAAAAAAAATCTTGGAATAGTAGATGCACATATAATAAAAGGTTACTTATAGATTCCATTCATGTAAAACAATCAGGATAAAGAAGTGATCCTAACAAACACAAGCAGAAGATATAAAATTCTTCAATTATGAATCCAGCCTAGAATATTGAGTTTGAGTTAATGTTTATAGCAGAAAGACTAATTCTCTTATATCTCATCAAACAACAATAAGATGGTGGAATCTGAATAAAAAAATGCTTTTTTTTTCCTTCAGGTGTACTGTGGCAATAGATGACTGAATTTATAGTGATGCTCTTAGAGTTTATAAAGATATAAGATGCCCTTCTCAACAAAAACAAAGGAGTAAGATGCACAAACGAAGAAAATTTGATTTTCACAGTGTACGGATCCAAGAGGCGGTTGATAAAAAGGTTAAAATTTCAATTGCTGCAGGATTTTAAAAAAGAAAGGTATAAAAGCAATTACAATAAAAATCATATATAAACTTCTTACGTTTCTTTTAGAAAAATAGTGGGAGCACCTCCAATCAAGTCATACAAATGATGAAAGAATCACCCATGTAAAATACTTAAAGAAACACATTGGAAGGATCCAACACTAGATCACTTCCAGTCAAGAGAGGGTGCAACCTATAGGGCTATATATAGTTGTATTTTGTCATTGATCTTTACAATCTAAACTCAAAAGAATTGAACAGCCTTGCTCCAAACTCATAACTCAGGTCAGCCACGGGCCGTCATGGTATTTGTATTCAGATTTATGGTACTTATGTCGGATTTGAATAAATTTAAACTTTTACCTTAGGATGCAAAAGCTTAAATAGAAAAAGTATATGAGGATCCATGCGAGTATATATTTAATTATACATCGGCTAGATAGATGTTATGCACTTATATAGAGCAAGGAACCCAAATAACATCTTATGGATAATATTTTTGTGTGAGACCCTGGGTGGTCATAAATAGATATTGTGTTTACTGATGTGATTTTCTTTTAAGTAAAGAAAATTAAGATTTTTATTGATATTGCTTATAAGAACATAAGTTTAAACAGGATTCCAATTTTAACTGATGCCTGAGTTTATTCTTCCGGCAGACCGATAAGGCTTCACTTCTCGGAGATGCGGTCGACTACCTTAAGCAGCTTGAAGAGAAGGCGAAAACCTTAGAAGAGCAGGCTGTCAAGAAGAGTGCTGCTGAGCCTATCATCTTTGTCAAGAAGTCACTTCACATCTCCAATACTAATGGGAGCTCACCTGGCGAGGCTGTCCAAAAGATCGAGGCTAGCTTGGAAGGAAAGGCTGTTCTCATGAGCATCCACTGCGAGAAGAAGAAAGGAGTGTTGGTGAAGGTGCTATCGGAAATTGAGAAGCTCCACCTCGGTGTCATCAACATGGGCGTCGTGCCCTTTATTGACTCCTCTCTAAACATCACTGTGACGGCACAGGCAAGTGGCTGTTGTCCTCAAAACACCATGGATTATTGGATCATTAGTATAAATTGGCATGGAACAAAAGTCTGACTGCAATTTTTTTTAAAAATAGTCCCAATAGAAAAAATAAAAATATATGCATTAAAAGAGCGGCGTCTGTACTTTATACTTGCAGAAGCTCCACTTAGCCTATGATACACTTTGGTGAACTACATACATATATATATTTCATAAACTTTTGTGAGTTTTTGTTATAGAAAGGGAACAAAATTATGATGAATGCTTGGCCTTGGCCATCAAGAATGTGTGCCATTTTACTGGAAGAGTTCATGGGAAGAAAAGTACATTGAACAGTAAGTAGAATGTAACATGGATGGTTACAAAAGCAAGCTATTAATCTATGGTCTTTTTTTTCTCTTTGGCTGTACAGATTGAAGAAGGATTCTCTATGACCGAGAAAGATCTTGTAAAGGAATTAAACTCAGCTCTCAGCCAGTGGTTGTGAAGAACATAGAGCTGTTGTACGAAAGAGGTTGTTGCGTGTTCCTTAGAAGGTGGTTTCTAGTTGTGTTGTAATGCTTTTGCTAAAGTTTTTTTCTGAGAAAGCTAGAGATATTGGGTTTGTTAACTTTTTTTTTAGTTCTTCAAAAGCTCCTCTTCTGCTCGAACTTGTCCTGCAAGTGTTGGTATCTTTGCAAGGTTTCACATGTCCTTTTGCCGACAATCATCCATGTTTTTCACGTGGTCAACCAAGTTTCACATCCGTTTCACATGTCCTTTCGCCAACAATCATGCATGTTTCTCCCGTGGTCAACGAAGTTTTTTTTTTTAATGTTTTATTATTTTTTAATGTTCTTTGACTTCCAAACATTCTCTCATGCCTCCACGCGGGCGCACAAAACACGAGCTCCTTTCTAGACGTTTTTAGAAGGGTAATTTAACACCTAGGCCCTTGCTATCTTTGATATGTAGACAAAATATTTTATTTATATGCTGGTCCTTGTATATAATTTTCTTCAAGAGAGAGATTCCTACATTTTCATGCTTTCTATCTAACGTTCGAAGTCGGAATCTTTTGGTTACTAAGCAAAGAAGCTAGACCCTTGGGATGAGCCTCAATCCATGGATATCTTTGAAATGAAGAAAGATGCCAACCAGTTGAGCTAATGTTGATTGGCAGCCCTTTTATAGAGTTAGACTTATTTAACATACAATTATGCAAATCAGATACATGGATGAGGGGTTAAACATAAAAATGGTTATTGAAATCACTGATTTAGAACAATATTTTCAGTCAATCTTGGCACAAAATATTTCTAGCTAGCATACTATTTTACACTGAATCGCCATGGTTGACTCAAATTATCTAATGGGTTAGGTCGATATGAAATGATACTCAGAGTCTACCAATTTGGTAGCCCCCTAGTCCGCAATAGAGATAATTTGCATTAATTTTTTTGGAAAAAACTTTTTTTTTTTTACTCAATAGATTCCATCTATGTGCTAACTCTTGCCGCCAAATTATTTCTAAAGCATACTTGTCGAGAAATATTTTGACCGCTAAGGTTAGGGTTTCAAGTAGTTATGTTTGGGTACAAAATCAATGAAATCTTTCCAAGGCAAGAAAGGTGTGCAAGAAAATGTAAATTATAACACAAGAAAAACAGACTCTCTAGATAGAGAAAATTTTTGAATGATCCTTATTGGAAAATAAAAAATAAAAATAAAAACAAAGAATGGCCAAGCAAAATAGTACAAAAACCAATTGGAGATCTGCAATAATCTCTACGGATTTCAAGAAAGTACTGCTATATTTCCTCAAAACCATTAGGTGTAAAATCGGTTTTTGATGCAACACATAAGAACATTGAAGATCATCTTGGGCCAAAATGGACAAGGGTTGTATCTTTCGTGCTAAAGGAGGACTCGCCTTCCTTCATACGAATCTACTATTGGATCTCACACTGGTCATTTTGATATATGTGCAGACTGATGAATGGAGAGTTGGGCTACTTTGAGATATGTGTAGTGCATGATCTGATGGTTGACATTGCAGAAGAAGATCAATCATTCTTTCCTGTGAAAGATACAACCCAATCTCAAAATATCAGCTTCATCCCTAGCAGCTCCAAAAAAACATGATTTATAGCAGTTTCGGCGAGCTTTCAGGGGAAGATAAATTCTCCCATCCAATCTTGGTCTCCCATAGTATCTCTTTATAGATGTGGCTGGGTATGCCGAATTAACTAAGCCCAGCGGTGCCTGATGAGTTGAGAGAAGTACTTTTAGCCTGATCTAATTAGGAAAGCACCTTTCTGAAGAAAGGAGTCAAATAATTGGGTTTTGATGCACAAATGATTTTTTTAATTAAATGAGGTGAGCAACCAGACTAATCTAATAATAGGTACATGCTAGGTGGCTAATCTATCCCGAAAATTGAGCATGATCAAATAAAATCTTAGGGAAATCTTAATCAAGTTGCGAGAAGAACAAGCCTTGGCGGTGGGTGTCTTGGAGTGTCATGGAATGGTTTTACATCTAGAAAGTCTTTCATGGTTTTTAATATAAAATTTCTTAGCATAAGAGGTGTTCTAGTCTCTAAAATCATTTTTCTTATAAAGGGCATAGCTCAGGTTTACAAAGCAGCAAAATTTTTATTTCTAATTTAAATTTTCTGTGTTAGATGATGAATTTCAATGCTTAAGTCGGTATCAAAAATATGAAGCCCATTAGGCCTCCATGAATTCCTATTTCTGCTCTAAAACATACATAGAGCACACTCTTCCATAGAAGCGGCAAAAGGAATAACGTATTTTGAGGGTGCCAACTAATTTAGTTGGTAAAGCCACTGGAGGTTGGATACTAATAATCTAGTCCAGATCTCACTTCCTTTCCCGATTTCGGTCAAACCTCCTTTCTAGTTCTCAACAAAAGAAATGTTTGGCTATCAAGCTTATAGGTTAAACAGAGAAAAAAGAAAAGAAAAAAAAGGCTTACTATGTTAAGAATTGGAAATTATTCACCTTGGAATTCACCATTTTATCTCGGCTTTTCAGCTCAGCTTAGAATGGAAAAATTACTGTTGGTTCTCTGTAACTCTTCATTTATTTGATCATTTGGTAGGATCTTTTTTGCTTCGTTTCTAAGCATATATATTTTTTTTTTCAGAAGTCCTCGTCAACTATTCACATAGCTAGACGAAACTTATTTAATTCAACAACGAGAAATCAGAAAAATTATCTATTGAAAATGAATATTAGAACCTAGATTTGGAGGATTTTGGAGTTATAAAACAAATAATAGTCAATACTTATAAAGTTTTTGAAAACAATGATGCTAATTCGCCATTTTCTGGTGACTGCTGAGAACTAGAGTTTTATAGAGGTGAGTGTGGCATCACTTGTCTATATATCTAATTAAACCTCATCTTATTATAATCTTACTCGACGCTCACCTAACAATAATTAATTTCACCTAAATTATTTCGAATTTTCAACTTCACTTGAGTAATGAACAACTTCCCACCTTCTTGGGTTCTCAAGCTAACGTTGGAACTTATAAAAATCCTACTAGACACGTGATAATGCCTGGATATGAACTAACAATACCTTCTAGAATGGTTTAAATAGATTGGTTTTTCATTCCTTGCATAATAATATTAGACATGCAAGGATGCTACGAGTCAATTTTTTATGCAAGGATGCTACGAGTCAACCCTAATTCGTGTCCTCGGAGGGTACACGAATCCATCTTGTGATCCGAGGGAGGTATATTTGGTGGATTTGTGCTAGATCATGCTAGCACTAGAAGACATGTGGACGCAAAAGTAGATGCTGTCCGCTGCGGTTACGGGTATAGGCTTGCCTACACTTGGATTCCACCTCATGAATTGGGTTTGTCTTTAGATTTGATCTCAATTATTAAGTTTGAGTTGTTTCTCCAAGAAGAAAAAAAAAGTTTGGGTTCATGATTTGATTTGTTTGAGTCATGTTGCATAACATGGATCAGATTAAGATATCTGAACTACTAATTCTAATTGAGTTGTGTCAAGTTTGCCAGATCTAGACTCGACCGAACCGTACCTTGGGCTTCATATCCAACCAAACCAATGATGTTAGATCAAGGTCAACTCAAACAATAAGCAATGAACAATGAGAAAGATATGATCGACAAGCTGCATCCATCAAGAAATTAAGTTGACCATATGGAAACCTTAAAATAACCATTGGATCCCAAGTTGTGGCGGAATTGCTCCCTTGGGCATGACATAGGTCGGATGTGATGGTATGGCTAAACTTATTACTTAAGGGAAGAGATATGGCAAAGAATTGACTATGAGGCCTTGATAGGAATTATTTATGCTTGACAGGAATTATTTACAAGACAAACTTTTCAACGTTAACACCTAAAATGTTGGGCTAAAGGTTCGTCATCAACGTTAAAATTCAAAAGAAAACAAAAATCTTGTCGGTCATGAAAGTTCCAGAGAGATCAGGCTCTCTCTAGCATGGATTATTTCTATCCAATTTATGCAATCACTTGCTGCCGATCATACATGATGGTGGGGGGTGGGGGTGATTAAATCGAACCCTAAATCATGGTTGATGGTGGGTGATTAAATTGGACCATAAATCAAGCTGGAATCTTTTATAATTCTAGCTGTAGAAAATTTCTACTGTTTAAGAACTTGAGATCTGAGCTAATTGACTGGTCTTAAGCTGTTTCCGATTAAATTGGGATTCTAGCTCCAGGTTTTGGACTTAGGGAAAGAAATTTTGGCACAAAGGACAATGATTTCAAATTATGCACACGTAGTGCTTCCTTCCTTCTTACAAATATGTACTGGCTGGAAGAAAAGCTAGATATTAAAATAAAAGAAGAAGAAGAACAAGAAGATTTTTTACTTGCTACTAGAATAGATCACGTTAAGTCTAGCTGGTTTTAGGACGGTCGGAGTTGGAGACTATTTTACCATGCGTTTCCTTGCACCTTATAAAGCTTGGTATGCGACTTGGATGCTTTAGCTTTAGGTTGTAGGCATTGTTTAATCAATGTGTCTCACACCCTTTTATAATGGTCAAAAAAAGGTGGCTGAAAGAGAACGGGCTTGGTGCGTGTGGACAGAGAAAGACGCTGTATGTGGATTTTTGGTAGCCCAAATTACAAGTTAGATAATATTTTTTTATTCAATCATTAACCTCATTGTTCAATAGCTGTAGAGAAAATGGGCCCATGGCCATGTTGGTGCTAAGCTTACTTCATTGAATTCATTATCTGAAACAACATTGTATGCTCATTAGTAATTTCGGCGCGAGTTCCCCACCATTCATTAACCAGGGGTAAAATTCTTGATTGCTGAAGGATGATGGTGGCTCTGGTAGATTATTCAAACCATGCGAAATCAATGGATAGTAGTGACTTTTCCTTGTCTTGGCTGCAAGATAATAATTTCTTAGTTAAGTGGAGTATTCTATGGGCAATACTTAGCTTATTAGCCCATGAAGATGCATGGGAACTACAAAACTATCATAGTTGTTTATTTCTCAAAGGCCATTGCCTTATATTTCTGCTCTTCTCAGCCAATTTGCCGCGTGCAATGAATGCCTAGCAGTTTGTTCGCAGTAGTGATAAAAAGGATGGTTCCAAACATTGTTCACAATAATGGAGTAGCAGCTGCTCTGTGAAACTGTTCTCTCATAAAAACAAAACAAAAAAAATGGTAGAGAGTGAGAGAGATGGCGAGAGGGGGGCCGAAAAATGCACAGAACAGGGAGAAGATTCGATATTTGTATTTGTTTAAATTTTTTGGTAAGATAGGCCAAATGACAAACAAGAGTTTTTTTTTTTTGATTGAAAAAATGACTAACAATAGTTAATCACATGTTTAATGCCAAACATGAAAGTATTAGAACTAATTATGTTTGGATAGTTACCTACCAGGTTAGCCTCAAGCGAGGAAAGGTTAAACTGATTGAGTGATACCTAACCTACCATATGTAGGTAATGATAGTTTGGATGTGAGTTTTCAATTCCATTTGTCCATCATGTTAGTTGATGATGACTTGTTAATGAGGAGGATTTTTGTGAGAAAATTTAATTAATTGTTAAAATTTGTTGATCGACAACATATAGTAAGATATAAAGTTGTGGACAATTCATTATTACATTATAAGTTTTTATTCTGGAGTGTTTTTATTCCTGTTAAGACAAAAAAAAACATCAGCTGCTTGATTAGTCTCCTATAAGTTTTCTTCTGCAGCACAATGGACTCACCTATTCGCTCCTGCTTAAATATTTTGGTATTCCACTTAAAACAGGACAAGAAAGTTATCGGCATTCCTTTATTGCTGAGATCAGCCATGAGGCCATAATACTTAGCAAAAGCATGCTATCAAAATATTAATTAAGAGATACAACGAAAAAGGAGAGGCAGATCCGAGGAGAGGAGGGAAAGAGCCTCCATTTGAACAGTGATAGGTGAATTTGTCAGCGTTCACACCAACAGAAGCAGCTCCGAGGCCCAAAGACAATATAAGAGGGGAAGGCTAACTTCTGCTGCTCTGGAGAAAAGGGACCTAACCTTCTTCTATAGGTTGGTTTTTCTCTTCTTGCCTTTGAACAGTCTTTTGCATCCTTCTCAAATTTTTGGTCAGGTATTGTTCGCTGCATAGTATCTATGATATGTATGTTGACTGGTTCTGTTTTATCTTTCATATCAAGTGGCTTAGGGGGAAGCTTTAGTTTCTCAATTCGATCTTTTTTGAGCTTTAGTTCTTCATGCAGTTGGCATCCCTCTTCTCTTTCCATTTCTCAAAATCATCGTAACAATTTGATGAGCTCATATTTTTGTAAACCAAATGGTTTGTAATTATTCTGTGACATGGATATGAGCTTGTTTCTTCTTTGAATCCTTATTAACTTGCTAAATTCTTTGCTTGGACAAAAAATAAAAGAAAAAAAAGGAGATATCCTAAGCTTTGACCTTAGAAACACTGAGTTAGTAGTACTGATTTCTACAGCATTAATGCTGATTCTTGATTCAGGATATTTTTTTTTTCTTAAAAAGGGAGAACCAATCTAATGGATACATCGGTTGCGAGGTGGTTTCATGATATGGTAAGGAAATCACAAGCAAAACTTTTACAACTTCAGCTTAAATTCTGTTAATTTTCTGAAAGCTTTGTGGTATAATTCATGCAGGGAATGGAGGATCCTAGCTTCTTCCATCAGTGGGATGTGGACTCCTTGGATCAGTTCAGTGCACAACAAATTGCGGTGGCTCTTGGGCAGGACTTCCAACGATCCCTCTCCTCTGAGAGCTACGCCTCATACCCTTCTTTCCAACCACCGGCAAGCACCATATCCAACACTTCTAGCTGCTCGTACATGGACACCAAGTGTGTCCAAAGGCCCAAAAAAGTCCTCAAGGCCAATAGCTGGAATTCTTGCACCACCGAGCAGAACTCATCTCTAGCCCCTGGTGCCTCGTCTCCGAGCATCCTTTCCTTCGGCAACCCGGGCTTGCCAAGGCACCAATCTGACTTATATGAGAGTTTTGTTGGGGCTGTGAAGACAAAGGAAGAGATGGAGATCTTGGTTCCTCCTGGCTCAAAGAGGAGCTATGGAACTATGGTTGAACAGGGACCTAAGAGGATGAACATGGGGGCTAGGCCAGCTTCTCATAACCAAGACCACATCATTGCAGAGAGGAAGCGAAGGGAGAAGATGGGCCAGAGATTTATTGCACTGTCAGCACTCCTTCCCGGTCTCAAGAAGGTATGTTTCTGATTGATCATCCTTCTGCCTTACTAATTCTTCACTTGTTAGCTTTCAGCATATACTATTTATAAGTTTGCATTAGCCTACAACCCCTCCAACCCCGCTGTGTGTGTGTGTGTGTGTGTGAGAGAGAGAGAGAGAGAGAGAGGGAGGGAGAGATTTGGTAGAAATTGCTTCACGATTTAAGCTATTTTCTGTATCTGGCGGTCAATCTAAGCAAGGGAAGGCTCAACCCATGTAATGGTTATGGTTGTTGTAGAAATTATTCAGGATTCATCTGTTGGAGTTCAACTGAACAACTTCAAATTTCCAACATGAATATATACTAAACTATGTTTTCTATAGATTTAAATTAGTTGTGAGAGTAGTAATAAACATCATCACAAGAAGTGAAATTGATCGATCGCAATGTTAAATGGAAGGATGCAAACAATACAAGAAAGAAGGCAATCACAAGCTGTGGAAGGGAACCTTGTAAATTCTTTTGGATTAATCCCTTCTTGCTCAGTGTTGCATGGTAGGACTAAATACACTAGTCGAGAGGTATTATGTAGAATGGCAGCTACCAGCTTGTTCTGAAAGATCTTCTGTTGAAATTCATAGTCAGAGTTTGTGATATGAGTGCGGAAGCTCCATGAAATAATGGATCATGGAATAATTATTTCATTGTCATAGATAATTAACCACAACTACGTACACTGAGTAAAAACAATTAATGAATTCCCCTGCATGGCCTATAATTGTCAGTGATCTCTACATTAAATTCTACATAGGAATTTCTCAATGGAACTATGATATATGGTCCTACTTTTTTCGCGCTCAGTCATAAATCTCTCATGTATATACAGAAACCATTTTTAAAGTAAATTACACTACTAAGCACTAGTTATATCTCCAACTTTTTTTATTTTTTGAGAACTTATATGCCTATCTTGTTAACCCCTTTTGGCAGATGGATAAGGCTTCTGTTCTTGGGGATGCAATCGAGTATGTGAAACAACTCCAAGAGAAGGTGAAAACTCTCGAAGAGCAAAATACGAAAAGGACCGTGGAGTCAGCAGTTCTAGTCAAGAAGCCTCAGCTTTCTTCCGAGGACGATGGCTCCTCCTGGGATGAGAATTGTGAGGGGCTCCCATCTGGTGAATCCCTCCCAGAGATCGAGGCCAAGATGTCCGAAAACAGCGTCCTCGTCAAGATCTACTGCGAGAAACGCAGTGGAGTATTGCTGAAGGCACTCTCTGAGATCGAGAAGCTCCACCTCAATGTCATCAACGCAAGCGTCATCCCCTTTGCCAGTTCCCATCTTGATATAACTGTTGTGGCTCAGGCAAGATTCAAACTTCTTCGTAGTACTCAGTAATGCAGCCTCTAAAATTAAGGGAATAGCAACTAGAGTAGAAAATCCAGATAAACCTTATACTTAATTTTTGGTTCTTTTCCGTCTTGCTTAAACCTTTTTTCTTTTTTTTTTTTGGTTGATGAAGTGCTTAAACATTAAGTAACCTTTAAACTTTGTTCTTTAGTACAGATTGATGCAGATTTCTCCATGACAGTGAAGGATGTAGTGAAGAAGCTAAACTCAGCTTTCAGGCAGTTCATGTGAAGATGCCAAGACAGCCTTGTATAAAAGAAGGTGGTGATGGTGGTCTTTCTTTTTTTCATTAGACTTGAGAGAAAACTAGGGCTAATGGTTGGCTAGCTAGTGTCAGTTCCTAGTCTTTTTAGACTTCCTTCTACTTCTGAAAACAAGGCATTCGATCCCCTCACACTTTAAAGATCACCATTTTCACTTGTTTTTGCTGCATGGGTTTTTTTTCTTCTCCTTCCTTTTTTAAGCTCTCTCCCCCCTTTTTGCATGGTTGAAGCACTTGGCCATGTTGTTCTAGGAGAGAAGATGACTCGCTGTTTCGCTTTTCTTTCTTTCTTTCTTTTTTATTGCGGTGGGGGGAGAGGGGAGGGTTGGTTTTGTGGGAGAGTTCTGACTTTTCAAAACCCTTTTCCTTCCTTCCCTTTCTATTATGCGCTCTTTTCTGAGAGGTTTGACTTTTTCAGCCCTACCTGTTGCCTTTCTTTTCATCTACCTCCGTTCCCAAAAGCTTGTCTGAAAAGAAAAATGGTGGTCTTTTTTTGTTTTATGAGCAGAAATAAGCCTTGTTTCAGTAGCTTGGGGTCCTTTTTTTGAGGGTCTTATGAATAATTCCTACCTGTGTCCCTTTCTCCTTCTGCTCTCTCTTGTGAAATGTCCTTTTAAATTTGTGAAAAGCTCTTTAAAGTACCAACCATGTTGTTGTACTGGAGCAAATGTACAAATAAAAATACCAAATTGCTTCGGTGGTTGATATTGCAAGGATCTTCTCCTGGTGGCGAAACTGTATGTCATGGGTTGTGAAGCACATGCACACTATTTCTTTTCCTTGAGTACTATACACTTTGTTTCTTATGCTTAGTTTCTTGGGGTCATTGTCTCTTAGTTCAGGCAAGTCAAAGATTATTTTTTTTTTATACGCAGACAGCTAAGGAATTTGTGGTTCGGATGAGTGACGAGGTTGGAGAAACTCTTATTATTGGACACCCAGTTGTTATATTTTGATCAATTTTAAGTAGTGCAGTCGGACAATCTCTTTCAGGCCCTACCAATATTTTGATCTTTCCTGGAAGACAAGCAAAACACTCGCATTCTCTCTCTCTCTAATAATCCACCCTGACCCCACTGAAACAACGACAACAAAGTCTTTAAGACCTCGTTAGTTTTGTGGCATGTTCCCCCACCTCCTTCTTAATAAGGTTGTGCTTAATATTTGACATGGAATACTAATAATACCTAGATTTACATACACCTTTTTTATCATGAAAAGTCTGAAAGTTAGATCTCTGGCATCATCCTGGGTCATTGAGGAAAGTCTTATGGAAATCCATTGGAGGAAGGGGAGCACAGGACCTTGGGTTCCTTGGATGAGTCTGCGAGAAATTGGCTGATTTTTGAACAGCAAATATATATTACATTGGCAGTGGCTGATATTACATTTGGAAAGGGATATGATGCTTCCTAGGGGTTCTAATTCACCCTCAAATCTCCTTTTGGAATTTTTGGATGGAACAGAGAATTAGAAATTCCTCAAAACAATTTTAGCCTATTATTTTCATGCCATTCGTGGCGATGATCCGAGTTGTTTGGAAGGAGAAAAATGCATTGTTTTCCCCTAGCAAGATTGCTATTGCTTATGCTGGCCTTCATAATTTCAATGAGTGATCTTTCCATGCAATTAGAAAAAGGTACGAGCCTTCAGAAGAATTTGGAGCAAAATCAAGAATATTCATATTATTCTTCCATTTTGTTTTCTAATTGATCTTGTTCTCTTTTCCAAGTTGTAAATCTTTTGTCTATATTAATAAAAGATGGATGGTGCCTTTTAGACTCCCTCTATCATAAAAAAAAGAAGAAATATTTGAGAAAATCTACTGTTGGGCATTAGCTGTGTATTATAAATTTAGCCGAGTCCTCTGCCTCCCTTTTCATCAATAAATAAATAAATAAATTTAATCAGGTCTTTATCTGATATCTCACCATCTTATGGTAAATAAGTAGTATGATGTTCAACTTTTTTGCATGAAAAACAGGGTAATATGGTGTTGCTGGATAAACCTGGCTAATATTGGTTATCCAGTTATCCATCCAAACATGCCTACCTTTTTTTTGTTAGTTATTTCTATCCTTTCAATGCTCAAAAAGTAATTAAATAGGTTAAAATTAATTTATCCGGAGGGGTGAAATAAATTTAACCCACAAAGATTTCTCTTCTTTCTTTTATTTTTCTCTGCTCTATTACTTTTTGTATTTTTCTGCAATTTATCACGCTAATCCTCAAACTTCAACCATACAAAGAATAATGGTCATCCTGGAATAAAGTGGATAAGCGAAGGATATCTGAAGTTAAGTTTAACCATCTCTTGATTGGCTATCCTGCGTCAAACCCTTATGTTGCATTGGTTAACCCCAATTGTTAAAGATGTACATACCAAACCTACAATAGCTAGTCAATGAGGAAGTCAATCTATCAATCCATAAAGGAATTAAAAGTATAACATGCTAAAAATAATGACAACAATCATATTGCTAGTCTGATTGTCATAAATATTAGAAAATTCAGCTTTGAAAATTGTTTATTAAAAGTCAATAGCTTTTGGAGTATGGCATTGTGAGCAACAAGAAAATGCTCTTTTTAAAATTAATTTTTTCCCATTTTTGTCATACATATGTACTATCATATCATTGTTTAAATTTAAAGTAATCCCTTAAGTATCAAATTTAGGAAGCTAAGGTTAAAAATTAATTTAAGATAATAATACCAGCCAGGCAAATTATAATATATTCATCGATCAAATAGACAATAGATTCCATACGTTCATCTTATCGATACGCTTTATTCTCTTCCCTTTTTTTTTCTTAATGTATTTTGGTAGCTATGAGGACCATGGCTCAAGATAAAATAGTGCTAGATTAATTCAACAAACACTCTTAGTATTCTCTTAGGATTATTTCAAGGAAAGAGAACTTGTTGTTTCTCTTTGGAAAAGGAAAAGAGAAATATATTGATGTCTTAGGAATGAGATTCTAAGGAGGGTGCATAGCAAATGATTTAAGAGCAAGTTTTCAAGTATTTTCATCTAATGCGACACTAAGAAGTTGCGAGTTAGAGATTTATAATCTGCCCGGGCATAATTGTGACGATTTTTCTGTTTTGCTTGAGCAGAGAGAGAAGGAAGAGGTGCAATGACCTAAATCGAGCATGGTTATAGACCTGCCGAATCATTTTTGCGGGATTTCTGGTGATGCCAATAAAGATTATTAAAGTTATTTGACTAGTATAAAAAAATGGAGGAGAATTGCACCAAGGAAAAAAATGGTTCCCATCTCTTATAAATGGAAAAATACTAAACCTTCCAGCTTCATTACCCACCCAGTTATCCATGGTGCTATAAATAACCTTTATATTCTATTATTTTAAAATATTGGTTAATAGTAAATTGGCATTTTACTATCTTTATATATTTTAATTCATAAATTTTAAAGAAATATCTAAAATTAATTAATAGACTCATGTTTACTGTGCCGATTGAGATTTCAATATCTTGGTTTTCAAATATCAACCAAGATTTATTTTTATTTTTATTTTTATTTTTGCTAAGACAGATGAATCATATCTGACGAGCCGAATGCATCCAATAAAATCAAAAGACAAAATACCTCGGAGTGCCGGAGGCAATTCTCCATCACCAACCTATAAGGTACTACTGAAGTGACTAGCTACATAAGCATTCACCCAATCCGCAGCCACATTAGCTTTTCGGAATACATGCTTGATCTAAAAAAAAATTTATCTTTCAATTTTTTTTTAATTACCTCCTATTTCAATTAAGATAATAGAGATCAGCAAGCATCTTGGTCTCAATCACTCGTCAAGGCCACCGATATAAAAGTTTGCTCCATGAAAGCCGCTTATAGATAAGTCCAGGAACCTGTCATGGTTGGCCGACGTATTGAGGTCCCCAGCGTCAAGCGAGGTGCCTTGTGGATGAGGGAACTACTTCCCCTCCCTTTCTAACTATAGTATAACAAGATTGGAGGGTGATAGTCAACAGGGTGGCAATCAAATTAGTTCGATCCACGTAGGTTCGATAAAAAAGTTATCAACTCGAATTTAATTTACTTATTAAATAATTTAAAATTTTAGACCTGAATCTATTTGACACAATACAAGGCAGGATGGGCTTCATTTATTAAATATATCAAATAAAATTAAACATGTTAAATAAGTTAAACATATTTTGAAAGAATTAAATAGGATTAAACAGATTAAATAGATCAAAATAAGTTAAACAAATTAAATATTTAAATTTGAATTTAACTTATTTAATAAATAGATTTGGATGGATTGATAGGTCATCATCCAAACTCATTTAGATTAAATTTAAATTTGCTTAAGGTGGATCATTCATGAATTGGGTTGATGGATTGTATCGTAAGCTGACATTCCTACCACCCGAAAAGGTATACAATCAAAGGATGAACACATTAAATTCTGTCACATTATTTGACCCACCAAATGAGACGACGACTCCACCTTCTGCCAGCACATTAAAAGATGAATGGTCCAATATTAGAATTGGCTTGTGGAAGCACGTGCAATGCAATTAAGAACAAGTAGGACAATTATGTCAATCTTGCTTCCTCTTTTTTTCTTTTATTTATTTTTTTCCTATTTGAAAAGGATAATATGTGAAAAGAGCATAAAAAATTGTTGAACATTGAAAACTAAATTCTGCCCTAAATTTACATGGGGCCACTTTTGTTCCTCTGTTTAATAAAGATAAATGCCAGAAAAAATAAATAGGATGTATAAAGAGAGAGATGATTATTTTTTTTTTTGTTGTAATTTAGTGAAGAATAGATTGGCCTTGCATGCCCAATCTAAACTGTCTGCAGCATCACCTATGATCAACATCATCATAATTTTATTGTAGAAATAGGACGGTATAAATCTTGCCAAAATCAAGTACGGAATTAAAATACAAATGACTAGCATCAATATTTAATTAGTCTCGTCAGGATAAGAGTTCAAATTTATTCAAATTTAATCACAAGCACTACAACGACCCGTGGTTAACCCTAAAGCACCACAATCGGCCCTAGTTCACATAAGTTATGGGTTGGATCCACTCTGATACCATTTGTCACAATATAGAATCTCATCTAAAATGTCTAGTCGGAAAGTATTATTTGGATTATTTAATTATATATTAAGTATCCAAGATTTATTCAACAAATAACTGATGTGGGACTAAACACATGCCCGCACAGTTCTCACAACTTGTTCCTCGGTGAATGTGACTGAGTCGACGGGCCTTGCGTCCATTGTTCAATTCTTGAGGTAGGTTTTCTTAGCCACTAATGACCAACTCCATCCAACAAGTTTGTACTTTGTAGCCAAGCAAATTCTTGGGAGGTGTTGTGAGGGAGGCTGTGTTAAAATGTTAGCAAATTCTTGGCCCAAGACACCATGAAATACATAGATAGGACAGCATTTTAGGTGCATTCAAGGACAAAAGATGCGGTATATATACCAAAATTTTCAATGTCGTCAATTTCATACCTAATTTTGTTTATTGAGCTGACCAGAGGTTAAACCCAGGTGATTGTATAAGGTATGGCAATAAGTGGCCTTCATATATTGTTTAGTGCTGCTGTCACACCAGTATATGCCACTTGCTAAACTCTCCAAACGACTATGGCTTGCAATCAAACGTCCAATATGAACTCTGGATTTCGTTGAGGAGAGGAGTGCCATTTACCTCCTTATTATGATCTCAAATCCTGATGCATAATCCCTCGATGAGCGAATTTGCTCTCCATTAGGAGGCTATCAATCTAACCTGCCAACTTAATGGGTTGGATTAGCTCCTCACCATAATTGGCCCTTAACATGCTCTATGATGGAGAAATGTATTGCTCCCACATTGAGTAGTTGATCGAATTTCTCGTAGGCTAATTAATTGCAAAACACCAAGGATGGGGCTATTTAAATTCTAGATTTCTTGCTTGGAGGATGCTGCATTAATCCAGATGCCTGGCCTAGGTCCAAGATGAAGTTGAGAAGTTAGATAAAAAATAATAGATAAATGAAAAATAGGATAAAATTAATTCTACTAGGCTCGTATTATGTGTATAAAAATTCGTTCTACCGCATGATAGGAGGAGATTAATACAATTCTCATAATTAGGTAGCTAAATATTGATTTGCCAAGCCAATTTAAATGGGTCCAAAGAACTTCTTATGTACTCGAGTAGGATACCATTTTGCACAAAATAAACAAGTTACATATCCCTTCATAATTGTCAAATTAGTGAAATAAAGGCTAGATTTTATATAAAACTAATTTAACTATAGTGGATTAATTTTTGATAAATCAAAATATTATATAAATGATGATAAACCTAAAAAGTACATGTACTCGGAATCCGTTACTTTATTATGTTGAGGACAGGAGATATCTAGAAAGGATTTGATAGAAAATGGTTCAGCATACTAAGAGGTATTAGATTTGTTCATAAATGAACTGGCCTTGAAAATGTTTAACTTTATTTTCTCTGACATACTTAGGGTCGGTTTAAGTACCTAAGATTTATAACCGAGGATACAATAGATGACCAATATAGGTTTTGATACTATAGAATTATACCTGAGCTCCTATTAGGTGAAAAATCCCATGTATACCTAGTATTCCCTTTCTCCTTCCCTCCTTCCTCTTCCTCCCTCCTCTCTTTCTCTCTCTCTCTTCTTTTATCCTCATGGATGAAAAGAGAAGCCATCGAACAACAGCATTGAAATTTCAAGCGATGGAGGATTTTGGGAAAGTGAATGGATGGCCTTTGGGTCCACAGGAGAGTGTGATTCTCTCATCTTGGAAGAGATGGGTTCAATTCTTATAAAAAATAGCCTTCCCTTTATCCCCAGTCGGACCCTAAAGGCCATGCATCATCTTCCATCAGGATTCATGTAAGTTCTGGGCAGAGCCATTAGAGTGTGGATCATGCACTGACATTCAAACTATATACTCTGGGCTGAAAATCCTCTTGCCCTCTCAACATAAGAAGGATAAAATGAACCATAACATATATATGTTCTCAAGTTCTAAACTATTTGGAAAGGATAAAGACACCATCAATAACAACATAATTAAAAGGTGAGGTTCACAGAGAGATGCTATGAATTCTTTGACCAGGTTGCAAGCCACAGTATCAGGACAATTAAGACATGCAAGGAAAGAGCATCTTAGTAAACAATCCAATGAATGCAGGCATTTGTGGGAGAGGATCGAAAGGTGCCATCTTTAAAATTTTTCCCTAAATAATATCATATTTAATCAAAAATTATTATATATAAAAAAAACATCCCACTCCTTGGTTTATTAACCATCTATTCTCCCTACAACCGACAGTTGTTTTTTTAATTTTTATAAATGCTCATTGGAAGCACCAACACAATGAAATAAGTACGAAAAAAGATTAATGGTACCTAATAATATGTAAATTAGTGGAGTAACCCCATTGAAACACACACTCAGAGACAACTGCAATTATGTTTCAAAGCTTGGTTTGGAGATCAAATGAATTAATAATTACACTCTCGTACCTTTCTTTTTTCTATTAAAAAAGATAATTTCTTTCTACATTACGTTCTCACAAGAAAATGAAAGGAATCTCCATTTGGAGGAGTTCAAAAAGTAGATGCCCATTTCAAGGAGAAATAAAACAAAGATACCATTGTATCTGTTGAAATTTGAAACTCATATTTTAACCCTTCATGTTATAGTGTTTAAATAAAACCTAAAGATAATATCTGATAGATTCTAAGGGCCATTTCATAAAAAAAAAAAAAAAAGGAAGGGCATTTAGTGGAGAAGATCAAGAGGTGAAAGAAAGAAGTGGGGTAGAGCCTCGGCTAGCGGCCAACTCACAAGGGTGAGGGGTTGAGGGAGGTAGAGAAGGGATTCAAAGAGAGAGAGGCGAGTGCAGGACGAAGCGGATGGAATCCTCTTCTCAAAGCAAAGAGGGTCCTGCCTCGACCGACCCTGGTGGGACATCGGCGAGTGGTGGGAGGGCCCGGCCGGCGGTACTACCGATGGCATTTTCTATGACACAGACAACGAGGGAATTTGCTCTGAGAGAGAGAGAGAGAGAGAGAGAGAGAGAAGAGCTAACTTGCGAGAGGTCGGAGCAGCCGGATGGAAGTTGGAGGGGGTGGCTAGAGACGGTGATCAGAAGGTGGTAGAGGGAGGTGTTGATGGCCGCCCAATACCACAAGAGAGGCCCCGATAACCATAGGTTAAAAGTAATATTCCATTGAGGACTTTATCTCTATTCTACAGAATAATTATTATTTTACAGGATACTAGGATAGCCATCCTGGGCATTAATCATCCAAACATTCAGTGCTGCTTTCTTCTTCTTCTTCTATTTTTTTCTTTTTTTTTCGCTTAACCGGATGGTTCATACAGATCTAGTACAAATACATCCAGCAAAATCAGAAAATAGCAAATCACAAAATGTTATAGGCAATACCCTTTCCACACTTCATAGAATACTTCCGAAGTGGTCAGCTATATACGAGGTCATCCAATCTGCGACCTCATTAGCCTCTCTAAAGACATACATGACATAAAACTCCATGCCATCGACCATGTTCCAAATATCGCGCAACAGAGGGTGGCACACGTACGCACTGCTGGTGCTCTTCATAATTTAGCGAATCACTGTAGCTGAGTTCCCCTCAAGAAGGACTGCTCTTGCCCTAAAATGCGCCAGGTATTCGGTGCAAATCTTTTGGGATTGTTAAATCCTATAGGATTGGTCTAAATGTTATTTTATCCCAACAAGTTCTTCATTTTTGCTCCTATTCTAGCCAAACTAGTTGAATTCTTTCTTGTTGATTATAATTTTTGTACTTACAAAATAAATACAATATATTTGTCAAAAAAAAGTTTGTAATTTACTTGTTTGTACTTCCAGAAGGAGGGGAGGGCAAAGCCCACCCAATTTATAATTTTACCTTGGATCCTCGCTTGATAGAGTTATAGCCATTCACGCGTCAATACATGGCGCCGGGACCACGATGACCACCGAATGTTGGTTTTTTCTTTTCCGTTCTTTCGAATCCACACTCCCTTGCGCCCACAAAATTTGCTGATTCCCATCAACACCAAAGCCTCTATTCATCCCAATCACAACCGTCAACAGACATGAAGTCCGTGAAGCAACGGTAGTGATCATGCCAAAACAGCATCTCCCTGCTCGTGACCCTCATATTCGAACCGTGGCGGGACCTCTTCCATCCAGCGAATCCTCGTCGGTAGGCTCACACCTCGCATCTTTCCCTCGCTTGTCATTGAACCATTATTTCCATGTCAGCATTAGTTCTTTTAAATAAATCGCTCAAATTTTCTGACGTTCTCGCCCTCTATCCAAAATCAAAAATCAAAAAAAAAAATCTCTTCGATTCTTCTACGAATTCCTTCTCTTTGATCGATGGCGGCTCCGTCTGGATTCGCGGTGATCCTCCTCGCCCTCCTCACGATCGGAGCTGCAAACGCTGTCATCTCCTCCGAGTCCCTCAATCCCCCGTCCCCAAGGCGATCTTGGTAAGATTAAAAAAAAGGGAAACCCTAATAAACCCTTTCCGATGGAAAATCACCCGAATTCCTGATTTGCAGGAAAAATCCCGTTATCGATGAAAAGGATTTGAGAAGCCTTAAAACGTCTTTTGAACTCTAATTCGTTAGACTGATATGTTAGCCGTTTTAATTGAAGGATTTGAGAGAAGCGATCGTGAAGGGCCTAGGGATCCAGGGGGAGGGGGGCTGGAGGTGTCGGGGTTCGACGTGACGGACGCGCTGGTGGGGCAGTCGGTGCCCTACGAGTTTGACATCAAGGTGGACAAGAAGATGGTTCCGGTCAAGCTTCTCGAGGATGTTAGCCGGTGGGACCTCGTGTATCTGCCAATTTTTAGGACGGAGGAGAAGGGCTTGGAGGAGACCGGGAGGAGACCCGATGCGAGGGTTCTGCCTGAGCTATCACCGTTTCAGCTGGCGGGACCGATGGTGCTCTGGATCCAGGACGGGGATGACATGAGGCTTTCATTGCCGGTGAGAGATGTCTTCCTTTCTTTGGCTAATTCTCCAATTATAAACGATTTAACTGTTAAAAATTCCTTTTTTTATTCTTAAATTCCACAATGAACGAAATTTTAGGAATGTTAATAAAGGGATACGTTCATTTGGATTTCATTTAAAATCTGACACAAAACTCAGTTTTTTTCTTAATAGAAGTCTGTAAATACTAGAATTTCCAAAGCCTTGATCTAGAATTTGTTCTACTTGAGGTATGTCATTTATTGGATAATTGAAGATTCCTTAAATTTGAAACAACCTGATTGAGAGTTCAATTCAGATATTATAATCCGGTATTTCGAATTGTAATTATGCAGGACTAACAAGAGCAGAAAATATCAGCATCGAGTTCGAAACTACCTTCTGGACAATTTGGAAGTCCACAGGCTTTTGTGGCTTCCTTAAAATCTCTCTGATGAAAATTTCTAACTTATACTGATCCATGTTAGGACAAATAGATATTGGTTCTGATTTGTGACCCTTTACAATCTCATCTTTTTCGTGGGTTGCTTTTGACAGCCTAAACAACTCAAATGTTGTGTCTCTGGTATTATTATGGCACTACTTTTCCATCTTGCACAGTTGTTATCTTAGTTCCTGAGTGCTAATCATTGAATTTACCATTCGTTATTGTTTGCAGCATGATGTAGAAGCTGGTAAGCTGAAGAAGGTTCTCCTATCAGATGGTGCTGTGGTGACAGTCAAGGGTGCCAGGTCCGGCAGCCTCAGGCACCTGCTTGATCTCCCCCTCCCCCTCAACTGCACACACCCCAAGAATCGTCCTATGGCATCGGACCTCCTAACCATCACAGAGGCCCTCCGCAATGCTGCACGTTCAAAATAGAAACCACTCCTGTCCCTCTGCATTGTTGGTCCAACTTCCCTCACCTCTTCACCATCCATGTCCCCCAATGACAAGCTCAAGCTGAAGCACCTTGCCCCCGGGCTTGTGGAGCTCTCATCCTGCTCTGTCCCAGCTGCCTCTGACTTCATTGAATCGGTCTGATTTAAATCTTAGGGTTTTGAAGAGCTATTGCATCAGTGTTGGGAAAGAAGGGACAGGAGGAAGGATCATTCCGATTGGTGAGGGCGGAGGTAGCGGCACGAACTTATGTGAAGATGGGGTTCGCTGTGGAGAGGAGTCTTTTGGATCGGGAGGTGGACCGGTCAGGGTTCCTGGAGTGGAAGACAAGGCCAGAAAAGGCCATGGCTCACTTTGAGGTGCTGACTCGGGTTGAAGACAATGGTATGGTGATCCCTGAGAAGATTGCAGCAGTCCAGCCATTCAAGATTGAGGACAGTGTGCTGGCTAGTGTTCAGACTAGGAATGTGTCCATGTCCCAGGTTTCGGCAGATTACTTCGCACTGTAATCCTGTCTTCTAATTATTCTAGTCTTGCTGAAGAACAGAAAATGTAAAGATCTATAGCAAGCAATCAAAGTTTTCTTGACTTTGCATTGCTAGCTGACACATTTTGTTAAATCATAATTTTGTCCGATAATGTATGTAGAGTTTAAAGTGATGAATGTCATATTATAATTTATAAATGATATAAAAACATGGCATCATGATTCTATTATCTTGTTGGTCTACATTTTATCCCTCTTCTTGTTGGGCTGGAGTTATATTTGAACTGGACCGCTGTGAATGCATCAACACTTCCAACTGTCTATGCAGAGAGTATACTGCAAGATGGCTCGGATTATCCCATAACAATAAACCTTCCTCCTACAGATTGGGATTGGTTGGCTAGATATTGCTTCATCACTGGCTCCTGTCCATGGTCAGGTCATTCATAGCCAAAACCATTCATTGTTATCTTCTGCATTTCATCCCATTCTTTGGAAGAGATTGCATAACTGTCAGTAGGACAGGGACTGGCATTGCTCAGCCTCTTAGTATTCACCCGGATTATGTAATTTTAGTCTTCTCTACGATAATTGTTCCATACTCAGTTATTGCTGGTCACTTCATTTTGTATATTGTGCAATAGCATAATTTTGTCTATTTATTTGTGTCGCATAATCTCGAAGTGATGTATTACATGAGTTATGCCTTGTATGCAGTTTGTTTGTTTGGTATCCAATCAGTCATGCATATCTCACACTGTTTTTACAGTGCCAGCTTCAGCGTGTCCATTAAATTGTTTCCTTAAAGTCTTTCAACTTTATAACATGGAACACAGGAGTACTATTTACACTTCCACTTGGTAGTTTACTAAATTGCTAGTCAACCACTTCTTTTGGTAGTTGCTAGTCAACAACCCCTTTTGATTGGATTCAGGTGGCAAGAGATAATGCAGCAGGTGATTGTTGAAATCATGGAGAAATGTGGTGCTAATGTAGGTGTCTCTTCCCTGGTAAATTTTCAGTTTCACTAGAGTGACTTTGCCATTTCATCGTATGGTCATATGTTGGCCTTTAGTTGTCCATTATCTATTGTCAGTGAGCAAATAAATATGCTGATGAACTCTATTTGCTTTCCTGAACTTAGTGTTACCTTGCCTCTCTGACATCATCCAGCAATGCATTTTAAGTTGGGATATTGATACAACTGGAACATTGTCTAAAGTGGAGGCATAGAATTAATACAGCTGTAACACAATGGCTATTATGAATCCAGCGTTGGTTGAAACACTGGTTGTACACATGCTGAGTTGCAGGTCCTCTGTGCAGGCAGAGGAGATGGTTTCAGTGTGTTCTTTGATTATGTGATAGGATTTCGTGATTCCATGTCATCAAAATGCTTGCATGTTTATTAGAAAATGAAATCTTATTGGCCAAATGTTAATTAAAATTATCAATCTAAGCTTTTCAAGGTCATTTATTTGTAATGGATAAATTTCAGTCATCTTATTATATGGCGGATGATGCTCAGATGATCAAAATCCAAATTCCGGGAGCCGTACAGATATGCATTTTTTTGTCTGGTATTGATCAAGGTGCAGTCTGTTTTCGCATGTAGAGGTCCTTATGCTATTCTCTCTTTACATGTAGAGGTAACTCGTAATATGTTTTAAACTTGTTATTTCCTGAACCTATACAAATATACAAAGGGTTATTTTACCCCTATGTGGAGAAGATTCAAACTAAACACAATTTACCGGATAAGGGCGATGTGTTAGAATTATTATAGAGAACACCCCTTTATCGCCATTCTATGCTGAAGAAGTTCTCTTATGGGTCTTGTTAAAAATCTCATGATGCAGCCAATGTTTCTGTAACATTTTTTTTTTCACTTGCTATAGTCGTAGCTCTGATGCTTTCCTCGTTGTGGCATGCTTTCTTCTATTTCAACGATGGATTCTGTCATTGGCTTCTGAATTTTACCTTCAATCAGACAAACGCTTGTTTTGCAAGTTGTTCTTTCAATTCTTGATGAGTACAAAATCTTAAGATGTTTGACTTTTAGACCTTTTGGTGTGACTTCATGCATTAGGTATGTAACAAGATCTTTGGATTGTTGGTGGGAGTGAAAGAATATTGAACGAAATGGAACAATGCTTGAGATGTAGTAAAATTGTTCGATCACAAGCATGAAACTATTGCTAAACTTCATTCTCTCTTGTTTGAGAATGAATAGTTACAGTTCTTGGTTTCCTATGCACTTAAATTTTCATTCTGTTTGAACAATTAATCCATCTTTGTTTTTAAAATAAAAATCAAATCACTTTCCCAAAAAAAGAAGAAAACAAATCAATGTGCCAGTTGTACATTACCACTATCAAGACAGGTCTCTCATCTTTCAACATATAGAAGAATATCTTTTATTATTCAGAATTGCTTGAGACATCATTCTTGTTTCCAATATTATCACTCAAAGAAGGCTTGAATGACCTTTCATTAGTCATAGACCATAATTGCACCAGCATGTCTTTTTATTTCTGCCTAAGGATTCTTATTCTCTGTTTCTACTTACTGAGGGCTAAATTCTTCATGGAACACAAGCTTTTTTAAATTCTATTTACTATAAGATCAATCTTGTGTTGGTTTCTTCTATTTACTATGTAATTTCCTTACTTTCCAATTGTCACCATCTGATGCGGATGATGCATTTATGGTAGCTGCTGGTTATTTTAAGCATTTTTAATGCTAAATACATCTAAATTAGAATATGTCTGCTTTATTTTTCTGGAAGGATAGTCGGTAATAATTCCTAGAATTTCATTATTTTCTCAGCTGCGCATCATCCTGGCTGCAGATCCAAGCTAAATGGTTCCAGGTTAGAATCAGCGTTCAAGGTAACTGCATGCCTATCTACTCTTAAGGTTGGTTTCCAATGAAGAAGCCGTTGACTCTTCCTTTGTTACTCATCTAACATGGCCATTCTAATGCAGCTGTTTTCCATTGTGGTGGGCAGTGCTGAGAACCACAACCAGATTTCGGTTGAAACATGCATCAGTCCAGTACTAGAAATTGGATGGCTGCAAGAGCAAAATGCTAATGGCGCCGGCATCGATGTGGCTGTTCCATTCTCACACCCTCTTTAATTGGTTAGGATCGAAATCGAGGTTCACCTAAAAGATATGGAAGATGGGCCCTGTGCAATCTCAATGAGAGGACGGGTGGTTGAGCTCCAGATCTTATGGGGTTCCACCATGCTCTTGCATCTAATAAAGCTAGTCAGGCACATGCAGTGATAGAGATGGCTTGTTTACGTGAAGAAGCCCACCAACCAGTTCACCCCTTGCTCTTATCAATACAACGTTTTCCAAATGTATTCAATGTACCTCCTCACTTGGAATAGATGTTTCTTTCTGAAAGTGAAACTGTAGTCTAGCGTGCACTATCAGCAAGCTGAACTGTGGCCCAGTTGTTTCATCCCTCCATTTGGAGGAGGTTCCATCCTTGAATCTTATGAGGTATTTTGACATGGGGATTCTCTCTTCATGTATATAAGATGATTGATTGTGCTCTAGTTATTATTATTATTATCATTCAAAGAAAAAGAACTGAACCAAGATGATGTTATGCGTCAAAGAAAGGTGGATGGCGGCCATGGCCTTTACAGCGTGACAATGATTTGAATGGATGAATTAAGAATATGTTCTGTTTGCAGTTATTCTTTTGATTGAGATCCCAAATTGGAGAGAGGTGAGCTAGACTGAACGTTCATGTGGCAGGATTATAGCAAAAGCCTTGCAAGAGCTTCTGAAGCTGTAGAAATTAAGGTCATGTTTTACAAGACTCTAGCACAAGCAAATGCGCCTGATCCTTCAATTTAGTACGTGAGGATTTAATTTAGATTTAATTTTTGTTTTTAAATTGTGTATAATTGTTTCTTTCTTGACGAAACTTACAACCATTCTTGCATGTGGGCACCGCATACATATGCCTATACAACCTTCTACTGTTTCTGTAACAACCCAGGACCTCACCCAAAATGGCTAGCCGGAAGGTATTATTTGGGTTCCTTGATCCTGTATAAGTACCCAAGATCTACCCAGCGAATAACCGATGTGGGACTAAACACACGCTCGCACGGATCCTCACATACTCCCCCCGTTCAAGCCCTGACGTCCTCGTCAGGCTAAGGGTTCATATCTATTCAAATCTAATTACAAACACCACGATTGGCTTGTGGTCAGCTCCAATGGATCCGTGCTGCAGTGTCCCCCAGTCCACATAGGTTATGGGCTGGGTCCGCTCTGATACCATTTAAGTTGTCACGCCCCCGACCCGAGATTTGCGAACCGGAGGTCGCGCCAACCGCCACACACCCGTAGGAAACTCTCCCCACGAGCATGCAAGGCATCTTCACCAAACATCTCAATTTTATAAATCTAAATTGATTTAACTGAATAAATGCAATCTTATTCCATTGACTGATTCAAGTCATAATGTCTCACAGTTCTAAATACGCAGCGAAACAATAATTGGCCAACATGCAGAACCTAATTCTTAAAATGACAAAACCTTGCAAAGTCCAATAATCATGATAAATGTCCATAATAATCAATTCAACTTAAATAACCCTAATCTAAGATAATTTGGGCCATAATTCTTCTAGTCGCTCTCCCATTTTGAATCCCCAATAGTCTAGTTCTCGGAATCTGTAAAACAACAAGAGATGGTATAATGAGCTAGACAGCCTAGTAAGTAATGAACACTCTAACTAGATAAATCAAGCAGTAATATGTGGAAAATAAATATAAATGCAGTTCCAAAGTACAAGTCAAATATGTCTTAAATTCATAAGATTCTTTTCACGGTTTCGAGATTCTTTCACATATTCAATTCATCTTGTCAATCCTGAACTATGACCACATGTTCCCTGTGGCAGGGTCATCAACACCGACTATTCTTCTTGCGGTGAGTCCTTCAGGACAATCAATTGCCAACGTATCTGCCCCCATTGGTGGGGTCCTCAACATAGCCAGGTCGAAGTTCAATTAGTTCTCTATTTCATAATTCAGTCATGAAAACATGCAGTGTCAAAACCAAATATTGTTCATATCTTATGTTATTTCAATTTATCAGATTCAACTCAACAGCCAGGATCTATGGCCACATGTTCCCTGTGGCAGGGTCATATCACCGACTATTCTTCTTGCGGTACCAATGTATTAGCCCCCATTGACAGGGTCCTCAACATAGCCCGACTGCAAGTCTGAATCTATTTCACGTCTTTATCTTTTTTTTTACATTATGTTGAGTGTTCTAAGCCGAAAAGTACAATGTCAGAGCAATTAAACACAATTCAAATCAGAAGCAACTACGTTCAATCAGAGTCATACAATATTCTAAAAATATACATATAATCCATACATCAAATTCGAAATCACGAATAATTCGATTCGTAAAACATACTTATAGTTTGCTGATAAATCTAGAAAAGAGGTTACATCACTTACCTTGCAAACGCGATCCACAATAAATCTAATTAATTCCGCAAATCCCTCGCAGAACCTAATATTCAAAAACCATTTTCTTCTTTTAAAATTCATCACAATATATATATACAAAGACTTAAATTTTTAATATCCTCCCATGGGTGGCCCTGCAGGAGTGCCTAGCACTCCGAGTGCGGGTTCATACCCGTAAACCACCCCCCTCTCTTATTCATTTTTTTTTTCTTTTTCTTCTTTTCTTTTTCTTTTTCCTTCTTTTTTTTTCTCTCCTTTCTTCTTTTCTCTCCCGACTCCCCCCTCTTCTCCTTCGGTGAAACAGGGGGTCCCGTGACCCCCCCTTCTTCTTCTTCTTCTTCCCTCTCGGTCAGACTCCGGGGCAACCATGGTGGCCGGCCCCGACGACGGCAGGAGGCGGCGGAGCAAGCCCGACCACCCCCGGTAGCGAACACGCCGACGGCTAAAGCATACAGCCGAAGCAGAGCATCCCGTTTTGGGCCAAAATCCGGCGATCGGCCGGCTCAAAACCCCCATACACCATGGCTAATCACCAAGAGAGGAAGAGGAGAAGGCCTTACCTCAGCCCCGATGCAGGTCCGACGACTTTCCTTTCCGGCGGCAATGAAGGAAAAAGGGTCATCCGTGTTCTCGGCTCTCCCTCTTCCTCTCTCTCCGGAAACGCGAAGAAGACCCTCCCCCTTTCTTCCTTGGGTGTGGCGGTCTCCTTCGGTGGACTCAAAGGAGAGGGAGAAGGAGAAGGAGCCCTAAAACAGGGGCTCCTTCTTCTTCGGGATGGATCCCTCCATCCCGTTGCCTCACGTGCGCCGCACGTGAGGCCAAAACTTGGGACTAGGCCGGTCAAGTGGACCGGGCCCAGTTCCAGGGTCTCACATTCTTCCTCCCTTAAAATAATTTCGTCCTCGAAATTAACTCACTTAAGGCTTCAAATTTTGAAAGTATAAAAACATCATATCATTCCCGAGCTCCTAAACAATCCCCATCTCGAAATGCAGGCTCACAAGATTTTGGCAAAATTATGGCATCTTAAAACTTAATCCTTTCCATCTATGATTCATAGCAAGTTCTTTTGATCTCTTTCAAAATAAGACTAACCTTCCAGCCTTGGATTAAAATGTCATAATTCTTTTTTTTTTCAAGAAATTAATTGCTCCTGATTAATTCTACATAGAAATTTAATCGGTTAAATGTAAGTAGGAGAAAGCTTTAGTATCAAATGCTCCTCATTTTTTTTTCCCATGATATAATGATCAACCTTTGTCTTATAAAACCTCAAGCCCTTTCAAATAGCCAGATTAACAATGTTAGAATTAGGAATAGGAGATCCATGTTAAAACTTTCCAGATCTAAGTCCAACCAAGTAACCATCAATCCGTTAATACTAAATTTAAGATGCCCAAGATTCTTCCAAGAATTGTCAACAATAGAAAATCCCACTGATGAAAATTACATAGCTACCTTCAGATTATTCATAGAACCAACAACATTCTTCTCTACTAGAAGACTAACCTCAGTCTTCCAATAGTTCTACTTATCAATATAATTTCATCTTATCATAAGAATAAGGTCCAATACCTCCAGATTTGGTTCCTTTTATAGATGATGTAAATCAAACTTCTCTCTCTCATAAATAAAAATCAACGTCTTAATTTTGAATAAGAACATCAAGTTTCTTTGTCAAAATATCAACTACTCTTGATTAATCGATCTATCACAAGATTAGATCATAAATAACTCTAATCCACCCCTAGTGGAATATTCATCAAAGTCACTTGACAACTTCAAGTTCTTTCAAATAGAGGGTTGATATTAATTGAAGAAGTACAAGCTTCAGATTTAGGAGGAAATAGGTCTACACCAAAATATTCCAGATCCAAAATCAAAATCGATGATCTATTAATTCTAGTCTCAAGATGTTAAGCATTTCCTTAGCATGACATAAAATTAGAGAACCTAAGATAGTGCAGCGACATCTAAAAATTCAAAATCAAATCAAGTCTTTTGTTATTAAAACTTGCCAAATTAAAGGGATAATACTTCTGACCAACTTAGAAAAATAGTTTAGACCACTATGCTTTCGCTGCGCACTCTGATTTAAACCACCATTTTTTTTTTTTGAATTCACTAATAACTTTTTTTTTAATCAAAATACTACCTTGTATTTTGAACTAAGGAGATCCAAAATTTCAATTTTCACGTAAAGCCTAGAAAGAAATCTTTAATTCTCGTCCCCTACTTTACCTCAAGCCATCCGTCTAGATCCACCCTCGGGTCAAAATTGATTGAATCTTAATTCTCTTATCAGTTCAACTAGAGGATTCTAAGTCAAACTCCATGTAAAATCAACCAGAAGAATTCTCTCAATGCTCGTCCAAATTAGAAGGCGTTAAATCAATACAAATGAGTAAAACCAACTCAACCATCTCTCCTAAAGTTTTCTTCATCGAGATCTTTAGCATTTATTAAAAATCCTTCATCATAACCATGTAAGCCTCTAAAATACAAGTTCTTTATGCAAATCTAGATTTTATCAGCAACCGCAACAATATTGACAAAAGACCCTAGACCGGCTTAAATCCAAACTTTGAATTGAAGTTTTATATACATCACATAGTCTCCGATAGACATGAACAAGATCTATTATTTGGATCCAAAGACGATAATTTAAATTAATAATAATCCACCGAGATGAATACTTTACAATCTCCAATAAAATTATTTCCTCAAGATTGATAATTATTTCTTAATTCTGTCAAAAGAATAAGCTACAAATTTAAGAGAAAAGAGATCTAGGCTAAAACATTCCAAATCCAAGATCAGCTAATGCAAGAACCATTAATCCTAGACTTGGGATGCCAGATTTCTCTCTCTCTCTCTCTCTCTCTCTCTCTCTTACAACAGATAGAAGAACCTATTAATAACATGATAATATCCAATCAAAATCAAAAACACTATTTTTTTCTTTGACAACGAAATTCTCCTTAACAAGAAAACCCATCAGAAAATATTTTCCAATCATAGAGTTAATATCGTTGATCATCTTAAAATAATTTAAACAACCAGTATTCTCATAATTTACTAAATTACTTCCAATCAAAATCCCAATCTATATTGTAATTTGAAAAGATCTAAAATTTCAAATTCTCGGTAAAGCCAAAGAATAATTTTAGAATTTTATCCCAAATATCTTCTCCATCTACACAGGAGTTTCATACATGATCCGCATACAGTTTTCAATCCTCGAAGAATATTTTAATCAAGCACTGTAAAAAGGTTTCATAGCCCAAATCTTAAACAACTTTATATAAATGGATCTTAATTTGCCTCTAAAAAAATTATCTTCAAAATTAAGCAAAATCATAGTATACCTCCTTATCAATTTTTGAGTTTACAAGTTCACTTAAATAATAAATAATCACAATGCATGATAATATTCCATGACTAATACTCTTTCACTTAACTTAGTCAAAATCCAATTAATAATATCTTGGAATACAAATTACTCCATCAAGAAAACTCTCAAAATAGTCTATTCATAATTTGGCTATAAACATAGTTAGCTAGCATTTTGATTTCAGTATCACAAAATTCAGATAAGATAGCACAAATTTACCACTAACAAAAGTAAACAAAGATATTGGTCTTCTTGCCCCATCTCTCAAACTTTCCGACAAATTCTTAGAATCCTAAAAGCTAAGCTCTGATATGACTAATCATGATTCCCAAGTAATCTTAAACCTAAGCTCTGATACCAAATGTCACGCCCCCGCCTCTGCGAGGCACGTGAGGCACCTAGTGCCCACGTGGGGGCCACATGAGGGGGGAACACGGGGCTCCCCTGTCAGATATTGTCCGGTTCTGGGGCTTCACGCAAGCGTCCTTCACCCCTCCCCGATTTTGTTTTCCTTCCAAAACGCGTCTGCAGGATTAGGAGACACCCGCCTCATATGCCCCGGCTCTAAAACGAGTCTTTCCGATGTGGGACTATTGGGCCTCACACCTGTCACGCCCCCGCCTCTGCGAGGCACGTGAGGCACCTAGTGCCCACGTGGGGGCCACATGAGGGGGGAACACGGGGCTCCCCTGCCAGATATTGTCCGGTTCTGGGGCTTCACGCAAGCATCCTTCACCCCTCCCCGATTTTGTTTTCCTTCCAAAACGCGTCTGCAGGATTAGGAGACACCCGCCTCATATGCCCAGGCTCTAGAACGAGTCTTTCCGATGTAGGACTATTGGGCCTCACACCCTTCCCACCATCGGACGAGAGCCGTCCTCGGCTCTGATACCAAATAAGAGCCGTCCTCGGCTCTGATACCATTTGTAACAACCCAGGACCTCACCCAAAATGGCTAGCCGGAAGGTATTATTTGGGTTCCTTGATCCTGTATAAGTACCCAAGATCTACCCAGCAAATAACCAATATGGGACTAAACACACGCCCGCACGGATCCTCACATTTGTAACAATCCAGGATCTCACCCAAAATGGCTAGCCGGAAATTACTATTTGGGTTCCTGGATCCTGTATAAATACCCAAGATCTACCCAGCAAATAACCGATGTGGGACTAAACACACGCCCGCACGGGTCCTCACATACTCCCCCCGTTCAAGCCCTGACGTCCTCGTCAAGCTAAGGGTTCAAATCCATTCAAATATAATCACAAACACCACGATCGGCTCATGGTTAGCCCCAATGGATCCGTGTTGCAGTGTCCCCTAGTTCACATAGGTTATGGGCCAGGTCCGCTCTGATACCATTTGTAACAACCCAGGATCTCACCCAAAATGGCTAGCCGGAAGGTTACTATTTGGGTTCCTTGATCCTGTATAAATACCCAAGATCTACCCAGCGAATAACCGATGTGGGACTAAACACGCGCCCGCACGGGTCCTCACAGTTTCATTGTTATTTCATATTAATTTAAAAACCAAATTATTATCTTGCAAGCTAATCTTTTCACTTGTTAGTTTATATTACATTAAAATATTTAGCGGGTTTTTTTTTCTCTTCTATTTCTTTCTGCATTTCAATCTAATAAATGGGTACATGGAGCATCATACATTAAAACACTTTATGCATCACCATAGATGTAACTCATGCATTTGACACATGGCTGCCACCATCATTTTCTCCAACCTTAATGTAAGCCTATGGACCATGGCATCCATCCACTTTGCAGGTCAAATTGTTAGGACTCATTTAGTTCACGGAAAGAATTTTTTTTCACCGGAATAATTTTTCTAAAAATATGATGCCTAGAAAAATGGTTTTGGCATACTGGTTGATCATGAAAGTGCAGTACATTTCATAGTAATTTATGTTTGATTGAGCATCTATTTTTTAAAAAATTTGCATGAAATAGCTATTATATCCATAATAAAGGAAAATACTTTATCTATAGATTTTTGATGATTTAAGATTTTTTTTAAAAAAAAATGGATCTAATTTTTAATCGGTAGAAAAGTAGTTTTTTCATGTCCGTTTTCGATAGAAATGTATGGTTTTAAGAGCATTTTCTTTTCTCTCGCGAACAAAATGAGTCCTTAATAGTCCATCAAATGAGCTTCTGAATGCATGCGTGAGCACGGTATCACACAAACAGCAAGTACATCGAGCAATTAACCCAGTGCCAATGATGCAATCCTTGCTTGTTGGAACCAGGAACTAGAAGTGCTTGGAGGAAGTGCCTTGAATGGGTCTACCATGTTTCCAGAAGAAGAATTGGTGGTGGTGGTAAACAGCCGGAGATTCTGGACATGGTGGTGGTTCGAGCCGTCTAAGGGCCAGGAGACAAAGAAATCGCCGTTCGAGACAATTACAATCCCCCTTGGCACCCAAAGGGCCCATTGGCTCACTCCCCAACAACACTTATTAGCCATAATAATGACCATCCTTGCAATATAAAATGAGACACATCATGACTTAAAAACTAGTTAACTATATGATTGAAAGGCAGCACACATTTCAAATCTTGTGTTTGCCATAGCCTGAGTAGCCCAAAGACAACAATGGAGAGGATAAAATAAACCAAGTATACATGTTGATATGCCACCACAAATCTTAATGCTAAAGGGAGGCTACAAGAGCCTTGTAGTCTATAAGTTAATATGCCACCCCATGCACCACCAGCAGGCAGGGATCAAAATAATTACTATACCCACACATGCATGATACATGCATGATATAATTAGAATATTTCCTCTCGATACATTCATAGAAAAATGATCGTCTCTTTAACGTTATCTAAGTTTTTGTGGAAACATAGGTTTACGTTTATGATCCACAATTAGGCTCTCTTTTTTCCCAAATGACTTGGGGTCATAAGATGTTAGATGGGAAACTTCATTTTTATTAACATAAAAGCATTTGAGAAGAAGACTAGAATGAAAATGATAACGACTTATCAATTATTCCATAAGATTTCTCAATTCAATCATCTGTGTTACACCAAATCCAATTGTTCGAGCTAATCTGTGATCTTCTTGTGATTTAGCAGACAAGATAATGGTAGAATAATAAAAATTATAGGGTCTTGGATTGAAAGTTTTTCCCCCGTGAAACCTTACTGGATACCAGGGGCGGTCGGACGGGAGCATATTCCTTGTGAGGTCCAGGGGGATGACGCAATTGCCGGATGGGCCTGAGAAGCCGTCGCTTTCCCTTGCAACTCGCTGTGCGTGCTGAGTTGTTGGGGGACGGGAGAGAAAGGGAGAGATGGTGGCCGTTTGGGCTGTTTCTCGAGGACGAAGAGGAGAGGATAATAACCCTGCCGGGAAAGCACGGGACCACGTAGAGCTGGAGCATGGTTAGGTCGCAATTCAGTGCGGCCTTCGAGGATGGACTCAGGACTTTAATAGTTGTGAGCCGAGACAAAGGTGGGCCTCCTATCCTCCTCTGCCCTTCCATCTCACAGAGAGAGAGAGAGAGAGAGAGAGAGAGTTAATGAGTGTTTGTTTTCCTTTGCATGGCGAGTTAATGAGTGTTTGTTTTCCTTTGCATGGGCGAGAGAGAGAGAGAGAGAGAGAGAGTTAATGAGTGTTTGTTTTCCTTTGCATGGGGGGGAGAGAGAGAGAGAGTCAATGAGTGTTTGTTTTCCTTTGCATGGGCTTGTCAGTCAAGGAGTCTTGAACGGACCAGATTTGACTGTCGCCTTGAACAAATAATGGCATCCTTGGCCTTGACATTTGAAGTCTACCGCATGTTTCTACGACAAGCACACAAAAATATGACAGTAAAGACTGATGGGTAAATAGGAATACATGGCATGGCTGCTCTCTGCTAGATTCTGGACAGCATGCATGGATTCACACAAGAACGAATGGTGTAGCAATAGCTGAATCATATTAAATAACATTGTTCGTAAAATAATTGTTGTTTTATTTGCAAAATATATTGATCTACTTGGATTATATGCCAGGATGGGTGTGAACAAAGAAAGCTTTAAAGGGTGCACGCTGCATTTAGAAAATGACTTTCCTGTCTTGATCTCTATAGACAAAGAGTGACAAACAACAAGGTGCATTTTTCAAGTTCTAAAATCAAAATAACAAGCTACCACTCTAATTGACAAATCAACAATAAAGAATCATTTCATTTGAGTATATGCATTCTTCCTTATTTTTATATATCTAATTGAAATGTATCTATCAAAGAAGCAATATAATTTGATTGTGCCATAATCAAGTTTTGCATTATTGCCTAACAAATTGCATGTCACATATAATAAGTAGTCCTTGGTATCCAATACAATATGTTGCATTAGACTTGATAAGTGGAGATCGTTCTGCAATACGGCGATTTAGTCTGCACATTTGAATTAAAATCTAGAAAGTAAACACCGTGTTTTACATCAACCACCAAATTTTTTGTATTAATCACTCTAAGCTCTTAATTAGCTTTCATAACTCTCCTTTGCCATACAAGATTAGCAGACAGTCAAAATTTTCATTCATTTATTTAACTAACAATTATCCTCCAATCTTCCTGTTTTATTTGCAGGCATACCATCGTATGTGCCGGACTATTCTTGAACCGCAGTGCATGGTTCAATTCCCAGGCTCCATCCCCGGATCCCCAACTCCTCTTATTATCCTGTTCCTTCCCTCCAACCCTAGCATTCAAAAATTCTAAGAAATTATTACGCACACGTATACGAAATTCTAAAAATTATATACAAGACAAAGGCCAACAGCCGGCCCCTCGATCGGATAAATCCGAAAACAGGAAAAGAATAAAAATAAAAATAAAAAATAAGCCCACATCCTTAAATCAAAAAAATTGAACGCCCCATAAAACCCACGCTCTCCACCAACTCTCTCCCTGAAGAAGAGCCCGGAGACGCTCGAGACTCGAGAGCGAGCAGGAGCGACAAAATGCCACCGCCACCGCTCTGCCTGCTCCTCCTCCTCCCGCTCTGGGTTCTCCGACCATCGTACGCCGGAGCGCCACTTCCGGACGGCGAGGCATCGGCGGACGACCAGGCGGCCCTCCTCTCCCTCAAGTCCGCCCTTTCCGACCCCGGGGCTGCCCTCGCAGGGTGGAACGCCACCGCCGCCCCCGACCACTGTTCCTGGCCCGGCGTCGCCTGCGACGCCGCCCTCCGCCGCGTCGTCTCCCTCGAGCTCTCCGGCCTCAACCTCTCCGGCTCCCTCCCCCCCGCCGTCGGCCACCTCCGACGCCTCCTCAACCTCTCCGCCGCTGCCAACTTCCTCTCCGGCCCCATCCCGCCGGAGCTTTCCTTTCTCTCCGACCTCCGCCACCTCAACCTCTCGAACAACGTCTTCAATGGAAGCTTCCCCTCTGCACTCCACCGCCTCAGAAACCTCGACGTGCTCGACCTCTACAACAACAACCTCACAGGCGTCCTGCCGGTGGAGGTGGCGGAGCTTCCCAACCTCCGCCACCTCCACCTCGGTGGCAACTTCTTCTCCGGCGTCATCCCCCCCGAGTACGGCCGCTGGGAGCACATTGAATACCTCGCCGTCTCCGGAAACGAGCTCCGCGGCGCCATCCCGCCGGAGATCGGCAACCTCAGCCGCCTCCGCCAGCTCTACGTCGGCTACTTCAACAGCTACGACGGCGGCATCCCGCCTGAGATCGGCAACCTCTCTGCCCTCGTCCGATTCGATGCCGCGAACTGCGGCCTCTCCGGCGAGATCCCGCCGGAGCTCGGCCGGCTCGAAAACCTTGACACACTCTTCCTCCAGGTGAATGGCCTCTCCGGCCAGCTGCCGCCGGAGCTCGGCCGCCTCCGGAGCCTCAAGTCCATGGACCTCTCCAACAACGCCCTCACCGGCGAGATCCCGACGACCTTCGCCGACCTCCGGAATCTAACCCTGCTGAACCTATTCCGGAACAAGCTCTACGGCACGGTCCCGGACTTCATCGGTGACCTGCCGGAATTGGAAGTGCTCCAGTTGTGGGACAACAACTTCACCGGAATCATCCCCCGGGGAATCGGCCGGAGCGGCAGGCTTCAGCTCCTCGATCTCTCTTCCAATAAGCTCACCGGCGACCTCCCTCCTGAGCTCTGCTCCGGCAACAAGCTCCATACTCTAATCGCTCTCGGGAACGCCCTCTTCGGCCCTATCCCGGAGTCCCTCGGCCAGTGCTTGTCCCTCAGCCGAGTGAGATTGGGTCAGAACTACCTCAATGGATCGATTCCTAGTGGTTTATTTTGGTTGCCCAACCTCGCTCAGGTCGAGCTTCAGGACAACCTCCTCGCCGGCGGTTTCCCCGACGCCGGCGATGCCCCGATCTCGTCAAGCCTTGGCCAGATTAGCCTCTCGAACAACCGCCTCTCCGGGCCCCTGCCGCCGTCCATCGGCAGCTTCTCGGGCCTCCAGAAGCTCCTCCTCAGCCAGAACCAGTTTTCCGGGCGAATCCCGCCGGAGATTGGCCGGCTGCAGCAGCTCTCCAAGGTCGATTTCAGCAGCAACCACTTCTCCGGCCAGATCGCCCCGGAGATCAGCAAATGCAAGCTTCTAAGCTTCGTCGACCTCAGCCGGAATAATCTCTCCGGGGAGATCCCGGTGGAGGTCGCCGGAATGCGGATCTTGAACTACCTCAACTTATCAAGAAACCACCTTGAAGGGAGTATCCCGCCGTCCATCGCCACGATGCAGAGCCTCACCGCCGTTGATTTCTCCTTCAACAATCTCTCCGGCTTGGTCCCCAGCACCGGCCAGTTTAGCTACTTCAACGCCACTTCCTTTGTCGGCAATCCGGAACTCTGCGGGGCCTACCTTGGCCCGTGCGGATCCACCGGCGCCAATGGCACGGGCTCTGCCCATGCCCGAGGCCCCCTCTCGGCCTCCTTCAAGCTTATACTGGTCATTGTTCTCCTCCTCTGTTCCATTGCCTTCGCCATCGTTGCCATCCTCAAAGCCCGGTCTTTGAAGAAGGCGAGCGAGGCCCGGGCATGGAAGCTGACAGCTTTCCAACGTCTGGACTTCACCTGCGACGACGTGCTCGATTGCCTCAAGGAAGAGAACATTATCGGAAAAGGAGGGGCCGGGATTGTGTACAAGGGCGTGATGCCCGACGGCGAACAGGTGGCGGTCAAGAGGCTGCCGGCGATGAGCCGGGGCTCGTCGCATGACCATGGGTTCTCAGCTGAGATCCAGACTCTAGGAAGGATTCGGCATCGCCACATTGTGAGGTTGCTCGGCTTCTGTTCGAACCATGAAACCAATCTTCTGGTCTACGAGTATATGCCCAATGGAAGCCTTGGGGAGGTCCTCCATGGCAAGAAGGGCGGCCATTTGCGGTGGGACACGAGGTATAAGATCGCGGTGGAGGCAGCAAAGGGCCTCTGCTATCTCCACCACGATTGTTCTCCTTTGATCCTCCATCGTGACGTGAAGTCGAACAACATCCTCCTCGATTCCAACTTCGAAGCTCATGT